>NC_077241.1:80090313-80418647 GCF_947179165.1 Solanum dulcamara
AGAAGATTTGACCCGAGCCCCCGGCACCTAAAAAATCTGTGGGCTAAAATACACGAAAAACTAGCAAAATCCCCTAATTCCTATTGCGTCGCCAATAAAATGCTCCTAAACCTATCTATAGCACCTCCGGGTCTACTGGAGTCATTCCCCAAGTCGTTGCGGATGCTACTATAAAGAATCTAAGAAAATTTGACCCAGACCCCCGGCACCTAAAAAATTCGTAGGCTAACACACATGAAAAACTGGCAAAATCGCTAAATTCCGATTGTGTCGCTAATAAAATGTTCTTAAATCCCTCTAAAACACCTCCGGAGCTACTAGAGTCGTTCCCCAGGTCGTTACGGACGCTACTATGGAAGAATTCAAGAAAATTTGACCCGGACCCTCGGTACCTAAATTATTTGTGGGCTAACACACACGAAAAAGTGGCAAAATTGCCTAATTCCTATTGCTCCACCAATAAAATGCTCCTAAATCCCTCTATAGAGCCATCGGGGCTACTGGAGTAGTTCCCCAGGTCTTTACGGATGCTACAATGGAAGAATCCAAGAAATTTAGACACGGCCCCCTAGAAAGTAAAAAATCCGTTGGCTAACACAAACGAAAAACTTGCAAAATCGCCTAATTCCTATTGCGTCGCCAATTAAATGCTCCTAAACCCCTCCAAAGCGCCGCCGGGGCTACTGGAGTCGTTCCCTAGGTCGTTACGGATGCTACTATGGAATAATCCAAGAAAATTTGACCTGAACCCTCGGCACCTAAAAAATTTGTGGGTTAACACACACAAAAAACTGGCAAAATCGCCTAATTCCTATTGCGTCGCCAATAAAATGCTCCTAAATCCCTCTATAGAGCCGCCGGGGCTACTGGAGTTGTTTCCCAGGTCGTTACGGACGCTACTATGGAAGAATCCAAGAAAATTCGACCCGGACCTCTGGCATCTAAAAAATCCGTGGGCTAACACACACGAAAAATTGGCAAAATCTCCTAATTCCTATTGTGTCGCTAATAAAATGCTCTTAAACCTCTCTATAGCGCCGTAGGGGATACTGGAGTCGTTCCCAAGGTTTTTACGGATGCTACAATGGAAAAATGGAATAAAATTTGACTCGGACCCCCTTCACCTAAAATATCTGTGGGCTAAAACATAAGAAATACTGGCAAAATCGCCTAATTAATATTGCGTCGCCAATAAAATACTCCTAAACCCAACTATTGCACCGCCGAGGCTACTAGAGTTGTTCCCAAGGTCGTTACGGACGCTACTATGGAAGAAATCAATAAAATTCGACCCAGACCCCTGGCACCTAAAAATTCAGTGGGCTAACACACACAAAAAACTGCCAAAATCGCCTAATTCCCATTGCGTCGCCAATAAAATGCTCTTAAACCCCTTTATAGCGCCACCGGGGCTACTGGAGTCGTTCCCCAGGTCGTTAGGGATGCTACTATGGAAGAATACAAGGAAATTTGACTCGGAACCTCAGCACCAAAAAACTCTGTGGGCTAACTCACACGAAAAACTGGCAAAATCGCCTAATTCCTATTGCGTCGCAAATAAAATGATCCTAAACCCCTCTAAAGCGCCGTCGGGGCTACTGGAGTTATTCCTCAGGTCGTTACGGATGCTACTATGGAAGAAATCAAGAAATTCCACCCAGACCCCCGGTATCTAAAAATTCAGTGGGCTAACACACACGAAAAACTGGCAAAATCACTTAATTACCATTGCGTCGCCAATAAAATGCTCCTAAACCCGTCTATAGCACCGTCGGGGCTACTGGAGTCTTTCCCCAGGTCGTTAAGGGGCTACTATGGAAGAATCCAAGAAAATTTGACTCAAACCCCCGGCACCTAAAAAATCCGTGGGCTAACACACACGAAAAATTGGCAAAATCTCCTAATTCCAATTGCATCGCCAATAAAATGCTTCTAAACCCCTCTATAGCACAGTCGGGGCTACTGGTGTCGTTCTCCAGGTCGTTACGGACTCTACTATGGAAGAAATCAAGAAAATTCAACCCGCACCCCTGGCACCTAAAAAAATCGTGGGCTAACACACACGAAAAACTGGCAAAATCGCCAAATTCCTATTGCGTTGCCAATAAAATGCTCTTAAACCCCTCTAAAGCACCACCGGGGCTACTAGAGTCATTCCCCAGGTCGTTACGGACACTACTATGAAAGAATCCAAGAAAATTCGACTCGGACCCCCGGTAGCTAAAATATCTGTGGGCGTTACACACGAAAAAGTGGCAAAATTGCCTAATTCCTATTGCGCCACCAATAAAATGCTCATAAACCCCTCTATAGAGCCGTCGGGGCTACTGGAGTAGTTCCCCAGGTTGTTACGGATGCTACAATGGAAGAATCCAAGAAATTTAGACACGACCCCCCGGAAAGTTAAAAATTCGTGGGCTAACACACACGAAAAACTTGTAAAATCGCCTAATTCTTATTGCGTCGCCAATTAAATGCTCCTGAACCCCTCCTAAGCACCGCCGAGGTTACTGGAGTCGTTCCCTAGGTCGTTACGGATATTACTATGGAAGAATTCAAGAAAATTTAATCCGAACCCTCGGCACCTAAAAAATCTGTGGATTAACACACACAAAAAACTAGCAAAATCGCCTAATTCCTATTGCGTCGACAATAAAATGCTCCTAAATCCCTCTATAGCGCCGCCAGAGCTACTGGAGTCGTTCCCCAGGTCGTTACGGACTCTAATATTGAAGAATCCAAGAAAATTCGATCCGGACCTTCGGCATGTAAAAAATCCGTGGGCTAACACACACGAAAAACTAGCAAAATCGCCTAATTCCTACTGCGTCGCCAATAAAATGCTACTAAGCCCCTCTAAATCGCCGCTGGGGCTACTGTAGTCGTTCCCCAGGTCGTTACGGACGCTACTATGGAAATATCCAAGAAAATTTGACCCGGACCCCCGGCACCTAAAACATATGTGGGGTAACAGAAATGAAAAACTGGCAAAATTCCCTAATTCCTATTGCGTCGCCAATAAAATGCTCCTAAACCCCTCTACAGCACCTCCGGAGCTACTGAAGTCATTTCCAATGTTGTTACGGACGCTACTATGGAAGAATCCAAAAATATTTGACCCAGACCCCCGACAACTAAAATATCTGTGGGCTAATACACACGAAAAAGTGGAAAATTGCTTAATTCCTATTGCGCCACCAATAAAATGCTCATAAACCCCTCTAAAGCATCGCTGGGGCTACTAAAGTCGTTCCCTAGGTCGTTATGAATGCTATTATGGAAGAATTCAAGAAATATTGACCCGGACCCCCTTCACCTAAAAACTCTGTGGGTTAACACACACGAAAAACTGGCAAAATCGCCTAATTCCTATAGCGTCGCCAATAAAATGCAACTAAACCCCTCTATAGCGCCGCCGGGGCTACTAGAGTTGTTCCCCAGGTCGTTACGGAAGCTACTATGGAAGAATCCAAGAAATTTTGATCCGGCCCCCCGGCACCAAAAAAATCTGTGGCTAACACAAACAAAAAACTGGCAATATCTCCTAATTTCTATTGCATCGCCAATAAAATGCTCCTAAACCCCTCTAAAGTGCCGTCGGGGCTACTGGAGTCATTCCCCAGGTTGTTACGGACGTTACTATGGATGAATCCAAAAAAATTAGACCCGGACCCCCAGCACCTAAAAAATCTGTTGGCTAATACACACGAAAAACTAGCAAAATCGCCTAATTTCTATTGCATAGCCTATAAAATTCTCCTAAACCCCTCTAAAGAGTCGCCAGGGCTACTGAAGTCGTTCCCCAGGTCATTACGGATGCTACTATGGAAGAATCCAAAAAGATTTGACGCGGACCCTCGGCACCTAAAAAATCCCGAGTTGTTACGGACGCTACTATGGAAGAAAGGAAGAAAATTTGACTCGTACCCCCGGCACTTACAAAATCCACGGGCTAACACACAAGAAAAACTGGCAAAATCGCCGAAATCCGATTGTGTCGCCAATAAAATGCTCTTAAACCACTCTAAAGCGCCGACGGGGCTACTGGAGTCGTTCCCCTTTGTTGCCTCATTACTGGAGTCGTTCCCCAGGTTGTTATGGACACTAATATGGAAGAAAAGAAGAAAATTTGACCCGTACCCCCGGCACCTAAAAAATCCACGGGCTAACACACACGAAAAACTGGCAAAATCGCCTAATTCCTATTGCGTCGCCAATAAAATACTCCTAAGCCCCTCTATAGCGCCGCCGGGGCTACTGGAGTCGTTCCCCGAGTCGTTACGGACGCTACTATGGAAGAAAGGAATAAAATTTGACCCGTACCCCTGGCACCTAAAAAATCTGCGGGCTAACACACTCGAAAAAATTGGCAAAATCGCCTAATTCCTATCGTGTCGCTAATAAAATGCTCCTAAACCACACTAAAGCACCGACGGGGCTATTGGTGTCGTTTCCCAGGTCGTTACGGATGCTACTATGGAAGTATCCAACAAGATTTGACCCGGACCCCCGGCACCTAAAAAATCCGTGGGCTAATACACACGAAAAACTGGCAAAATTATCTAATTCCTATTGCGTCGCCAATAAAATGCTCCTAAACCCCTCTATAGCATCGCCGGGGCTATTGCAGTCGTTCCCCAGGTCGTTACGGATGCTACTATAGAAGAAAGGAAGAAAGTTTGACCCGGACCCCCTCCACCTAAAAAATCTGCGGGCTAACACACACTAAAAACTAGCAAAATCGCCTAATTCCTATTGCGTCGCTAATAAAATGCTCCTAAACCCCTCTATAGCATCGTCGGGGCTATTGGAGTCGTTCCCCAGGTCGTTACGGACACTACTATGGAAGACTCCAAGAAAATTTGACCCGTACCCCCGGCACCTAAGAAATTCGTGGGCTAACACACACAAAGCACCGCCGGGCCTACTAGAGTCGTTCCCCAGGTCGTTACAAACGCTACTATAGAAGAATCTAAGAAATTTGACCAGAACCTCCGACACCTAAAAAATTTGTGGGTTAACACACACGGAAAACTAGCAAAATCGCCTAATTCCTATTGCATCGCCTATAAAATGCTCCTAAATCCCGCTATAGTGCCGCCAGGGCTATTGGAGTCATTCCCCAGGTCTTTACGGATGCTAGTATATAAGAATCGAATAAAATTTGACTCGGACCCCCGGCACCTAAAAAATCCGTGGGCTAACACACACAAAAAACTGGCAAAATCGCCTAAATCCTATTGCATCTCCAATAAAATGCTCCTAAACCCCTCTAAAGTGCCACCGGGTCTACTAGAGTCGTTACCGAGGTAATTACGGATACTACTATGGAAGAATCCAAGAAATTTCGACCCGAACCCCCGGTATCTAAAAAATCTGTGAGCTAACACACACGAAAAACTGGTGAAATCTCCTAATTCCTATTGCGTCGCCAATAAAATGCTCCTAAACCCCTCTATAGCACCGTCGGGGCTACTAGAGTCATTCCCCAGGTCGTTACGGACGCTACAATGGAAGAATGTAAGAAAATTCAACTAGGACCTTTGACACCTAAAAAGTCCTTACGCTAATACACACGAAAAATTGGCAAATCGCCTAATTCCTATTGCGTCTCCAATAAAATGCTCCTAAACCCCTCTGTAGCGCCGCCGGGGCTACTGAGTCTTTCCCTAGGTCGTTACGGACGCTACTATGGAAAAATCCAAGAAATGTCGACACGGACCCCAGCACGTAAAAAATCTGTGGGCTAACACACATGAAAAACTGGCAAATTCGCCTAATTACTATTGCGTCTCTAATAAAATACTCTTAAGCCCTTCTAAAGAGCCACCGGGGCTACTGGAGTCATTCCCCAGGTTGTTATGGCCGCTACAATGGAAGAATCCAAGAAAATTTGACCCGGACCCCCGGCACCTAAAAATTCTGTTCGCTAACACACATGAAAAACTTGCAAAATCGCCTAATTACTATTGCGTAGCTAATAAAATGCTCCTAAACCCCTCAAAAGTGCCACCGGTGCAACTGGAGTCATTCCCAGGTCGTTACGGATGCTACTATGGAAGAATCCATGAAAATTTGACCTGAACCTCCGGCACCTAAAAAATCCATGGGCTAACACATACGAAAAACTGGCAAAATCACCTAATTCCTATTGCGTCTCCAATAAAATACTCCTAAACTCCTATAAAGCACCGCCGGGGCGACTGGAATTATTCCCCATGTCGTTATGGATGCTACTATTAAAGAATCCAAGAAAATTTGACCCGTACCCCCGACACCTAAAACATCCGTGAGCTAACACACAAAAAACTGGAAAAAGCTCTTAATTCCTATTGTGTCGCTAATAAAATGCTCCTAAACCTCTCTATAGCGCCGCCGGGGCTACTGGAGTCGTTCCCCAGGTTGTTACGGACACTACTATGGAAGAAATGAAGAAATTTTGACCCATACCCACGGCACCTAAAAATTCCGCGGGCTAACACACACGAAAAACTGGCAAAATCGCCTAATTCCTATTGCTTCGCCAATAAAATGCTCCTAAACCCCTCTATAGCACCGCCGGGGCTACTGGAGTCGTTCACCGAGTCGTTACGGACGCTACTATGGAACAATCCAAGAAATTTCGACACGGACCCTCGACACCTAAAAAATATGTGGGCTAACACACACGAAAAACTGGCAAAATCTCCTAATTCCTATTGCGTCGCCAATACAATTCTCCTAAATACCTCTATAGAACCGCCAGGGCTACTGGAGTCATCGCCCAGGTCATTACAGATGCTAATATGGAAGAATCCAAGAAAATTCGACGGGGAGCCCCGGCACCTAAAAAATCTTTACGCTAATACACATGAAAAATTGGAAAAATTGCCTAATTTCTATTGCGTCACCAATAAAATGCTCCTAAACCCCTCTAAAGCGCCGACAGAGCTACTGGAGTCGTTCCCCAGGTTGTTACGGATGCTACTATTGAAGAATCCAAGAAAATTTGACCCGAACCCCCGACACCTAAAAAATCCGTGGGCTAACACAGACGAAAAATTGGCAAAATCGCCGAATTCCTATTGCGTCTCAAATAAAAAGCTCTTAAACCCCTCTGAAGTGCCACCTGGTTTACTGGAGTCGTTCCCCTGGTCATTAAGAACGCCACTATGGAAGAATGGAAGAAAATTCGACCCGTACCCCTGGCACCTAAAAATTCTGTGGGCTAACACACACGAAAAACTTGCAAAATCGCCTAATTTCTGTTGCGTCGCCAATAAAATGCTCCTAAACCCCTCTATAGCGCCATAGGGGCTACTGGAGTCGTTCCCTAGGTCGTTACGGATGCTACTATAGAAGAATCCAAGAAAATATGACCCGAACCCCCGGCACCTAAAAAATCCGTGGGCTAACACACACGAAAAACTGGCAAAATCTCCTAATTCCTATTGCATCGCCAATAAAATGCTCCTAAACCCCTCTATAGCACTTCCGGGGCTACTGGAGTCGTTCCCTAGGTCGTTACGGACGCTACTATGGGAGAATGTAAGAAAATTCGACTCGGACCTTCGGCACCTAAAAAATCCTTACGCTAATACACACGAAAAACTGGCAAAATTGCCTAATTCCTATTGCGTCTCCAATAAAATGCTCCTAAACCCCTCTATAGCACCGCCGGGGCTACTAAGTCTTTCCCCAGGTCGTTACGGACGCTACTATAGAAGAATCCAAGAAATTTCTACATGGACCCCCAGCACGTAAAAAATCTGTGGGCTAACACATATGAAAAACTGGCAAATTCGCCTAATTACTATTGCGTCTCTAATAAAATGCTCTTAGCCCCTCTAAAGCACCACCGGGGCTACTAGAGTCGTTCCCCAGGTTTTTATGGACGTTAAAATGGAAGAATCCAAGAAAATTTGACCCGGATCCCCGGCACCTAAAAAATCCGTAGGCTAACACACACGAAAAACTGGCAAAATCTCTTAATTCCTATTGTGTCTCTAATAAAATGCTCCTAAACCTCTCTAAAGCGCCGACGGGGCTACTGGAGTCGTTCCCCTTTGTCGCCTAATTACTGGAGTCGTTCCCCAGGTTGTTACAGACACTACAATGGAAGAATGGAAAAAAATTTGACACGTACCCCCGGCACCTAAAAAATCCATGGGCTAACACACACGAAAAACTGGCAAAATTGCCTAATTCCTATTGCGTCGCCAATAAAATACTCCTCCGCCCCTCTATAGCGCCGCCGGGGCTACTGGAGTCGTTCCACGAGTTGTTACGGACGCTACTATGGAAGAAAGGAATAAAATTTGACCCGTACCCCCGGCACCTAAAAACTCTGCGGGCTAACACACACGAAAAGTTGGCAAAATCGCCTAATTCCTATCGTGTCGCCAATAAAATGCTCCTAAACCACACTAAAGCACTGACGGGGCTATTGGTGTTGTTCCCTAGGTCATTACGGATGCTACTATAGAAGTATCCAAGAAGATTTGACCCGAACCCCCGGCACTTAAAAAATATGTGGGTTAATACACACGAAAAACTGGCAAAATTCCCTAATTCCTATTGCGTCGCCAATAAAATGCTCCTAAACCCCTCTATAGCATCGCCGGGGCTATTACAGTCTTTCTCCAGGTCGTTACGGATGCTACTATGGAAGACTCCATGAAATTTCGACCCGGACCCCCGGCACTTAAGAAATTCGTGGGCTAACACACACAAAAAACTTGCAAAATCTCCTAATTCTATTGCGTCGCCAATAAAATGCTCCTAAACAACTCTAAAGCACCATTGGGGCTACTAGAGTCGTTCCCCAGGTCGTTACAGACGCTACTATGGAAGAATCTAAGAAAATTTGACCCAAACCCCCGACACCTAAAAACACCGCGGGCTAACACACACGAAAAACTGGCAAAATCACCTAATTCCTATCATGTCGCCAATAAAATGCTCCTAAACCACTCTAAAGCGCCGACGGGGCTATTGGAGTCGTTCACTAGGTCGTTACGGATGCTACTATGAAAGAATCCAAGAAGATTTGACCCGGACCCTCGGCACCTAAAAAACCCCGAGTTGTTACGGACGCTACTATGGAAGAAAGGAAGAAAATTTGACCCGTACCCCTGGAACCTAAAAAATCCGCGGGCTAACACAAATGAAAAACTGGCAAAATCGCCTAATTCCTATCATGTCGCCAATAAAATGCTCCTAAACCACTTTAAAGCGCCGACAGGGCTATTAGAGTCGTTCCCCAGGTCGTTACGGATGCTACTATGGAAGAATATAAGAAGATTTGACCTGGACCCCCTGCACCTAAAAAATCAGTGGGCTAATACATACAAAAAACTGGCAAAATTGCCTAATTCCTATTGCGTCGCCAATAAAATGCTCCTAAACCCCTCTATAGCATCGTCGGTGCTATTGGAGTCGTTCCCCAGGTCGTTACGGACACTACTATGGAAGACTCCAAGAATATTCGACCCAGACCCCCGGCACCTAAGAAATTCGTGGGCTAACACACACAAAGAACTTTCAAAATTGCCTAATTCTATTGCGTCTCCAATAAAATGCTCCTGAACCACTCTAAAGCGCCGCCGGGGCTACTAGAGTCATTCCCCAGGTTGTTACAACTGCTACTATAGAAGAATCTAAGAAAATTTGACCCGAACCCCCGACACCTAAAAAATTTGTGGGTTAACACACGAAAAACTAGCAAAATCGCCTAATTCCTATTGCATCGCCTATAAAATGCTCCTAAATCCCTCTATAGAGCCACCGGGGCTATTGGAGTCGTTCCCCAGGTCGTTACGGATGCTAGTATATAAGAATCGAATAAAATTTGACTCGGACCCCCGAAACCTAAAAAATCCGTGGGCTAACACACACAAAAAACTGGCAAAATCACCTAAATCCTATTGCATCTCCAATAAAATGCTCCTAAACCCCTCTATAGCGCCTCTGGGGTTACTGAGTCCTTCCCTAGGTCATTACGGACTCTACTATGGAAGAATGCAAGAAACTTCGACCCGTACACCCGGCACCTAAAAAATCCGCGGGGTAACACACACGAAAAACTGGCGAAATCGCCTAATTCCTATTGCGTCGCCAATAAAATGCTCCTAAACCACTCTAAAACGTCGTCGGGGCTATTGGAGTCGTTCCCCAGGTCGTTACGGATGCTACTGTTGAAGAATCCAAGAAAATTTGACCCGGACCCCCGGCACCTTAAAAATCTGTGGGCTAACACACACGAAAAACTGGCAAAATCGCCTACTTCCTATTGCGTCTCAAATAAAATGCTCCTAAACCCCACTAACGAGCCACTGGGGTTACTGGAGTCGTTCCCAGGTCATTACGGACACTACTATGGAAGAAATCAATAAAATTTGACCCGCACCCCTGGCACCTAAAAAATCTGTGGGCTAACACACACGAAAAACTTGCAAAATCACCTAATTCCTATTGCGTCGCAAATAAAATGCTTCATAACCCCTCTAAAGCATCGTCGGGGCTACTGGAGTCATTCCTCAGGTCGTTATGGACTCTACTATGGAAGAATGCAAGAAAATTCGACTCGGACCTTCGGCACCTAAAAAATCTTTACGATAATATACACGAAAAACTGGCAAAATTGCCTAATTCCTATTGCGTCTCCAATAAAATGCTCCTAAACCCCACTATAGCGCCAACGGGGCTACTGAGTCTTTCCCCAGGTCGTTACGGACGCTACTATGGAAGAATCCAAGAAATTTCAACACGGACCCCCAGCACATAAAAAAATCTGTGGCCAAACACACACGAAAAACTGGCAAATTCGCCTAATTACTATTGCGTCTCTAATAAAATGTTCTTAAGCCCCTCTATAGCGCCGCCGGGTCTACTGGAGTCGTTACCAGGTCGTTACAGATGCTACTATGGAAGAATACAAGAAAATTCGAGTCGGACCGACACCAAAAAAATCCGTGAGCTAACACACACGAAAAACTGGCAAAATAGCCTAATTCCTTTTGCGTCGCAAATAAAATGACCCTAAACCCCTCTAAAGTGCCGCCGGGGCTACTGGAGTCATTCCCCAGGTCGTTACGGACGCTACTCTGGAAGAAATCAAGAAAATTCGACCAAGACCCCCGGCATCTAAAAATTCATGGGCTAACACACACGAAAAACTAGCAAAATCGTCTAATTGCTATTGCATCTCCAATAAAATGCTCCTAAACCCTTCTAAAGCGCTGCCGGGCTACTGTAGTCGTTCCCCAGATCATTACGGACGCTAATATGGAAGAATCCAAGAAAATTTGACCCGGACCCCCGGCACCTAAAAAATGTGTGGGCTAACACACATGAAAACTGGCAAAATATCCTAATTCCTATTGCGTCGCCAATAAAATGCTCCTAAACCCCTCTAAAGCAACGTCGAGGCTACTGGAGTCGTTCCCCAGGTCATTACAGATGCTACATTGGAAGAATCTAAGAAAATATGACCCAAACCCCCGACACCAAAAACATTCGTGGGTTAACACACACGAAACATTGGCAAAATCGCTGAATTCCTATTGCATTGCCAATAAAATGCTCCTAAATCCCTCTATAGGGCTGCCAGGGCTACTGGAGTCGTTCCCTAGTTTGTTACGGATGCTACTATAGAAGAATCGAAGAAAATTTGACCCGGACCCCTGTCACCTAAAAAGTACGTAGGCTAACACACACGAAAAACTGGCAATATCACCTAAATCTTATTGCGTGTCTAATAAAATGCTCCTAAACCCCTCTATAGTGCCACCGGGGCTACTAAGTCTTTCCCCAGGTCGTTACGGATGCTACTATGAAAGAATGGAAGAAAATTTGACCCGTACCCCTGGCAACTAAAAAATCCGTGGGCTAACACACACGAAAAACTGGCAAAATTGCCTAATTCCTATTGCGTGGCCAATAAAATGCTCCTAAACCACTCTAAAGCGCCGTCGAGGCTACTAGAGTCGTTCCCCAGGTTGTTACGGATGCTACTATGGAATAATCCTAAAAAATTCGACCCGAACCCCCAGCAACTAAAAAATCTATAGGCTAACACACACAAAAAACTGGTGAAATCTCCTAATTCCTATTGCATCGCCAATAAAATGCTCCTAAACCCCTCTATAGCACCGTCGAGAGTACTAGAGTCGTTCCCCAGGTCGTTATGGACGCTACTATGGAAGAATGCAGGAAAATTCGACTCGGACCTTCAGCACCTAAAAAATCCTTACGCTAATACACACGAAAAACAGGCAAATATGCCTAATTCCTATTGCGTCTCCAATAAAATGCTCCTAAACCCCTCTGTAGTGCCGCCAGGGGTACTAAGTCTTTTCCCAAGTCGTTACGGATGCTACTATGAAAGAATCCAAGAAATTTTGACATGGACCCCTGGCATGTAAAAACTCTGTGGGCTAACACACATGAAAAACTGGCAAATTCGCCTAATTACTATTGTTTCTCTAATAAAATGCTCTTAAGTCCCTCTAAAACGCCACTGGGTGTACAAGAGTCGTTACCCAGGTTGTTATGGATGCTACAATGGAAGAATCCAAGAAAATTTGACTCGAACCCCCGGCACCTAAAAAATCTATGGGTTAACACACATGAAAAAACTGGCAAAATCGCTTAATTACTATTGCGTTGCCAATAAAATTCTCCTCAACCCCTCAAAAGTGCCGTCGGGGCTACTAGAGTCATTCTCAGGTCGTTACGGATGCTACTATAGAAGAATCCAAGAAATTTTGACCTGAACCCCCGGCACCTAAAAAATCTTTGGGCTAACACACATGAAACCTTGGCAAAATCGCCTAATTCCTATTGTGTCTCCAATAAAATGCTCCTAAACCCCTATAATCGTCGCCGGGGCTACTGGAGTCGTTCCCCATGTCCTTACGGACACTACTATTGAATAATCAAAGAAAATTTGACCCGGACCCCCGGCACCTAAAAAATCTGTGGGCTAACACACACGAAAAACTGGCAAAATCTCCTAATTCCTATTGTGTCGCTAATACAATGCTCCTAAACCTCTCTATAGCGGCGCTGGGGCTACTGGAGTCGCTCCCCAGGTTGTTACGAATGCTACTATGGAAGAATGGAATAAAATTTGACTTGTACCCCCGGCACCAAAAACATTCGTGGGGTAACACACACGAAAAACTGGCAAAATCTGCTAATTCCTATTGTGTCGCTAATAAAATGCTCCTAAACCTCTCTATAGCGCCGTCGGGGCAACTGGAGTCGTTCCCCAGGTTTTAACGGACAATACTATGGAAAGATCCAAGAAATTTGGACTCGGACCCCCGACGCCAAAAAAATCTGTGGGCTAAGACACACGAAAAACTGGAAAACTCCCCTAATTCCTATTGCGTTGCCAATAAAATGCTCATAAACCCCTCTATAGCACCTACGGGGCTACTGGAGTCATTCCCCAGGTCGTTACAGACGCTACTATGGAAGAATCCAAGAAAATTTAACCCGAACCCCCGGCACCTAAACTATCCGTGGGCTAACACACACAAAAAGCTGGCAAAATTGCTTAATTCCTATTGTGCAGCCAATAAAATGCTCCTAAACCCCTCTATAGCGCCGACGGGGCTACTGGAGTCATTCCCCAGGTCGTTACGAACGCTACTATGGTAGAATCTAAAAAACTTTGACCCGGACCCCCTTCACCTAAAAAATCTGTGGGCTAATACACACGAAAAACTAGCAATATCCCCTAATTCCTATTGCATCGCCAATAAAATGCTCCTAAATCCCTCTATAGCACCTCTGGGGCTACTAGAGTCATTCCCCAGGTCGTTACGGAAGCTACTATGGAAGAATCCAAGAAACTTTGACCCGGACCCCCATCACCTAAAATATCTGTGGGCTAACACATACGAAAAAGTGGCAAAATTGCCTAATTCCTATTGCGCAGCCAATAAAATGCTCCTAAACCCCTCTACAGCGCCGCCGGGGCACACTAGAGTCGTTCCCCAGGTCGTTACGGACGATACTATGAAATAATCCAAGAAAATATGACTTGGACCCCCTTCACCTAAACAATCTGTTGTCTAACACACAAGAAATACAGGCAAAATTGACTAATTCCTATTGCGTCGCTAATAAAATGCTCCTAAACCCCTCTATAGAACCGTCGGGGATACTGGAGTCGTTCCCCAGGTCATTACAGACGCTGCTATGGAAGAATACAAGAAAATTCGACTCGGACCCCCAACACCTAAAAAACCGTAGGCTAACACACACGAAAAATTAGCAAAATCGCTTAATTCTATTGCGTCGCAAATAAAATGATCCTAAAACCCTCTAAAGCGCCGCCGAAGCTACTATAGTCATTCTCTAGGTCGTAACGGATGCTACTATTGAAGAAATCAAAAAATTTCGACTCGGACCCCTATTACCTAAAAATTCTGTTGGCTAACACACACGAAAAACTGGCAAAATTGCCTAATTCCTATTGTGTCGCCAATAAAATGCTCATAAACCCCTCTATTGCACCACCGGGGCTACTGGAGTCATTCCCCAGGTCGTTACTGATGCTAATATGGAAGAAATCAAGAAAAATCGACCCAGACACCCAGCACCTAAAAATTCGTGGGTTAACACACGAAAAACTAGCAAAATCGCCTAATTCCTATTGCATCGCAAATATAATACTCTTGAACCCCTCTATAGAACCGTTGGGGCTACTACAGTCGTTCCCCAGGTCATTACAGACGCTACAATGGAAGAATCCAAGAAAATTCGACTCGGACCCCTAGCACCTAAAAATCCAAGGGTTAACACACACGAAAAACTGGCAAAATCGCCTAATTCTATTGCGTCACTAATAAAATGCTCCTAAACCCCTCTATAGCGCCGCCGGGTCTATTGGAGTCGTTCTCCAGGTCGTAACGGATGCTAATATAGAAGAATCCAAGAAAATTCGACTCGGACCCCGGCACCTAAAAAATCCGTGGGCTAACACACACGAAAAACTGGCAAAATCGTGAAATTCCTACTGCGTCGCCAATAAAATGCTCCTAAGCCCCTCTAAAATGCCGCTGGGGCTACTGGAGTTGTTCCCCAGGTCGTTACGGACGCTACTAAGGAAGAATCCAAGAAAATATGACCTGGACCCCCTTCACCTAAAAAATCTGTTGTCTAACACACAAGAAATATAGGCAAAATCGCCTAATTCCTATTGCGTCGCTGATAAAATGCTCCTAAACCCCTCTATAAAACCGTCGGGGCTACTGGAGTCGTTCCCCAGGTCGTTACGGATACTACTATGGAAGAATACAAGAAAATTCGACTCGGACCCCCGGTACCTAAAAAATCCGTGGGCTAACACACACGAAAAACTAGCAAAATCCCCTAATTCCTACTGCGTCGCCAATAAAATGCTACAATGCCCCTCTAAAGCGCCGTCGGGGCTACTGTAGTCGTTCCCCAGGTCGTTACGGACTTTACTATGGAAATATCAAAGAAATTTTAACCCGGACCCCCGGCACCTAAAAAATCTGTGGGCTAACACACACGAAAAACTGGCAAAATCCCCTAATTCCTATTGCATCGCCAATAAAATGCTCCTAAACCCCTCTATAGCACCTCCGGGGCTACTGGAGTCATTCCCTAGGTCGTTACGGACGCTACTATGGAAGAATCGAAGAAATTGCAACCCGAACCCCCAGCACCTAAAATATCTGTGGGCTAACACACATGAAAAAGTGGCAAAATGGCTTAATTCCTATTGCGCCACCAATAAAATGCTCCTAAGCCCCTCTAAACCGCCGTCGGGGCTACTGGAGTCATTCCCAGGTCGTTACGGACACTAATATGGAAAAATCCAAGAAAATTTGACCCAGACCCCCGGCGCCTAAAAAATCTGTGGGATAACACGCACGAAAAACTGGCAAAATCCCCTAATTCCTATTAAGTTGCCAATAAAATGCTTCTAAACTACTCTATAGCACCACCTGGGCTACTGGAGTCATTCCCCAGGTTGTTACAGACGCTATAATGGAAGAATCCAAGAAAATTTGACCCGGACCCCCGGCACCAAAAAACTCCTTGGGCTAACACACATGAAAAACTAGCAAAATCGCCTAATTTCTATTGCGTCGCTAATAAAATTCTCCTAAACCCCTCCAAAGCGCCAATGGGGCTACTGTAGTCGTTCTACAGCTTGTTATGGATGCTACAATAGAAGAATCCAAAAAAAATTGACCCGGACCCCCGGCACCAAAAAACTCTGTTGGCTAACACACACGAAAAATAGGGAAAATCGCCTAATTCCTATTGCGTTGCCAATAAAATGCTCCTAATCCCCTCTAAAGCGCCAATGGGGCTACTTTAGTCGTTCTCCAGCTTGTTATGGACGCTAAAATAGAAGAATCCAAGAAAATGTGACCCAGACCCCCGGCACCTAAAAAATCCGTGGTCTAACACACACGAAAAACTGGCAAAATTGCCTAATTCCTATTGCGTCGCCAATAAAATGCTCCTAAACCCCTCTAAAGCGCCCCCGGGGCTACTGGAGTCGTTCCTCAGGTCGTTACGGACGCTAATATGGAATAATCCAAGAAAATTTGACCCGAACCCCTAGCACCTAAAAAATTCGTGGGTTAACACACACGAAAAATTGGCAAAATCGCCTAATTTCTATTGCGTCACTATTAAAATGCTCTTATACCCCTCTGAAGTGCCACCTGGGTTACTGGAGTCGTTCCCCAGATCATTACGTATGCAACTATAGAAGAATCTAAGAAAATTCGACCCGGATCCCCGACACCTAAAAAATCTGTGGGCTAACACACACGAAAAAATGGCAAAATCGCCTAATTCCTATTGCATCACAAATAAAATGCTTCATAACCCCTCTAAAGCATCGCCGGGGCTACTGGAGTCGTTCCCAGGTCGTTACGGACGCTACTATGTAACAATCCAAGAAATTTTGACCCAAACTCCCGGCACATAAAAAATCTGTGGCTTAACACACACGAAAAACTAGCAAAATTGCCTAATTCCTATTGCGTCGCCAATAAAATACTCATAAACCCCTCTAAAGTGCTGCTGGGGCTGCTGGAGTCGTTACCCAGGTCGTTCCGGATGCTACTATTGAAGAATCCAAGAAAATTTGACCCGGACCACCGGCACCTAAAAACTCTGTGGGCTAACACACACCAAAAACTAGCAAAATCTCTTAATTTCTATTGTGTCGCTAATAATATGCTAATAAACCTCTCTATAGCGCCGTCGGGGCTACTGGAGTCGTTCCCTAGGTTGTTACGGATGCTACTATGAAAGAATGGAAGAAATATTGACCCGTACCCCCGGCACCTAAAAAATCTGTGGGCTAACACACACGAAAAACTGGCAAAATCGCCTAATTTCTATTGCGTCGCCAATAAAATGCTCATAAACCCCTCTATAGCGCTGCCGGGGCTACTGTAGTCATTCCCCAGGTCTTTACGGATGCTACTATGGAAGAATCCAAGAAATTTCGACACGGTCCCCTGGCACCTAAAAAATACGTGGGTTAACACACACAAAAAACTGGCAAAATCGCCTAATTCCTGCTGCGTCGCCAATAAAATGCTCCTAAACCCCTCTATAGCACCGCCGTGGCTACTGAAGTCATTCCCAGGTCGTTACGGACAATACTATGGAAGAATCCAAGAAATTTGGACCCGCACCCCCGGCACCTAAAAAATATGTGGGCTAACACACACAAAAAACTGGCAAAATTGCCTAAATCCTATTGCTTCGCTAATAAAATGCTCCTAAACCCTTCTAAAGTGCTGCCGGGGCTACTGGAGTCGTTCCCCATGTCTTTACGGATGCTATTATGGAAGAATCCAAGAAAATTTGACCTGAACCCCCGCACCTAAAAAATCTGTGAGCTAACACACACGAAAAACTGGCAAAATTGCATAATTCCTATTACGTCTCAAATAAAATGCTCTTTAACCCCCAAGTCGTTATGGACGCTAGTATGGAAGAAATCAAGAAAATTCGACCTGCACCCCTGGCACCTAAAATATCCGTGGGCTAACACACACGAAAAACTTGCAAAATCGTCTAATTCGTATTGCGTCGCAAATAAAATGTTTCATAATCCCATTAAAGCGTCATCGGGGCTACTGGAGTCGTTCCCCAGGTCGTTACGGACGCTACTATGTAACAATCCAAGAAAATTTGACCCAAACCCCCGGTACCTAAAAAATTCGTGGGTTAACACAAACGCAAAACTGGCAAAATCGCCTAATTCCTATTGTGTCGCCAATAAAATGCTCCTAAACCCCTCTATAGCGCCGCTGGGGATACTGGAGTTGTTCCCCAAGTCATTACGGAAGCTACTATGGAAGAATCCAATAAAATTTGACCCAGACCCTCGACACCTAAAAAATCCGTGGGCTAACACACATGAAAAATTGGTAAAATCGCGTAATTCCTATTGCGTCGCTAATAAAATTCTCCTAAACCCCTCTAAAGCGCCACCGGGGCTACTGTAGTGGTTCTCCAGGTTGTTACGGATGCTACAATGGAAGAATCCAAGAAAATTTGACCTGTACCCCTGGCACAAAAAAAATCTGTGGGCTAACACACACAAAAAACTGGCAAAATCTCCTAATTTCTATTGCGTCGCCAATAAAATGCTCCTAAACCACTCTAAAGCGCCGTCGAGGCTACTAGAGTCGTTCCCCAGGTTGTTACGGATGTTACTATGGATGAATCCAAGAAAATTAGACCCGGGCCCTCAGCACCTAAAAAATCTGTTGGCTAACGCACACGAAAAACTGGCAAAGTCGCCTAATTCCTATTGCGTCGTCAATAAAATGCTCCTAAACCCCTCTAAAGCGTCGCCGGGGCTACTGGAGTCGTTCTCCAGGTCATTACAGACGTTACAATGGAAGAATCTAAGAAAATATGACCCAAACCCCCAACACCTAAAAAATTCGTGGGTTAACACATACGAAACACTGGCAAAATTGTCGAATTCCTATTGAATCGCCAATAAAATGCTCCTAAATCCCTCTATAGGGCCGCCAGGGCTACTAGAGTCGTTCCCCAGTTCGTTACAGATGCTACGATAGAAGAATCGAAGAAAATTTGACCCAGACCCCTGGCACCTAAAAAGTCCGTAGGCTAACTCACACGAAAAACTGGCAAAATCGCCTAAATCCTATTGCGTCTCTAATAAAATGCTCCTAAACCCCTCTGTAGTGCCACCGGGGCTACTGAGTCTTTCCCCAGGTCGTTACGGATGCAACTATGGAAGAATGGAAGAAATTTTGACCTGTACCCCCGACAACTAAAAAATCATTGGCTAACACACACGAAAAACTGGCAAAATTGCCTAATTCCTATTGCGTGGCCAATAAAATGCTCCTAAACCACTCTAAAGCGCCGCTGGGGCTACGAGAGTCGTTCCCCAGGTTGTTACGGATGTTACTATAGAATAATCCAAGAAAATTCGACCCGAACCCCCAGCACCTAAAAAATCTGTGGGCTAACACACACGAAAAACTGGTGAAATCTCCAAATTCCTATTGTGTCGCCAATAAAATGCTCCTAAACCCCTCTATAGCACCGCCGGGAGTAATAGAGTCGTTCCCCAGGTCGTTATGGACGCTACTATGGAAGAATGCAGGAAAATTTGACTCGGACCTTCATCACCTAAAATATCTGTGGGCTAACACACACAAAAAAGTGGCAAAATTGCCTAATTCCTATTGCGCAGCCAATAAAATGCTCCTAAACCCATCTACAGCACCGTCGGGGCCACTGGAGTCGTTCCTCAGGTCGTTACGGAAGCTACTATGGAAGAATCCAAGAAAATATGACCTAGACCCCCTTCACCTAAAAAATCTGTTGTCTAACACATAAGAAATACAGGCAAAATCGCCTAATTCTTATTGCGTCGCTAATAAAATGCTCCTAAACCCCTCTATAGAATCGTCGGGGCTACTGGAATCATTCCCCAGGTCGTTGCAGACGCTGCTATGGAAGAATACAAGAAAATTCGACTCGGACCCCCAACACCTAAAAAACCGTGGGCTAACACACACGAAAAATTAGCAAAATCGCTTAATTCTATTGTGTTGCAAATAAAATGATTCTAAAACCCTCTAAAGCGCCGCCGAATCTACTAGAGTCGTTCTCTAGGTCGTAACGGACCCTACTCTGGAAGAAATCAAAAAATTTTGACTCGGACCCCCGGTACCTAAAAATTCTGTGGGCTAACACACACGAAAAACTGGTAAAATTGCCTAATTCCTATTGCGTCGCCAATAAAATGCTCCTAAACCCCTCTATTGCACCGCCGGGGCTACTGGAGTCGTTCCCCAGGTCGTTACTGATGCTAATATGGAAGAAATCAAGAAAAATAGACCCAGACACCCGGCACCTAAAAATTCATGGGTTAACACACACGAAAAACTAGCAAAATCGCCTAATTCCTATTGCATCGCCAATAAAATACTCTTGAACCCCTCTATAGAACCGTCGGGGCTACTACAGTCGTTCCCCAGTCACCTAAAAAATCTGAGGGTTAACACACACGAAAAACTGGCAAAATCGCCTAATTCTATTGCGTCGCCAATAAAATGTTCCTTAACCCCTCTATAGCGCCGCCGGGTCTATTGGAGTCGTTCTCCAGGTCGTAACGGATGCTACTATAGAAGAATCCAAGAAAATTCGACCCAGACCCCCGGCATCTAAAAAATTCGTGGGCTAACACACACGAAAAACTGGCAAAATCGCCAAAATCCTACTGCGTCGCCAATAAAATGCTCCTAAGCCCCTCTAAAACGCCGCTGGGGCTAGTATAGTCGTTCCCCAGGTCATTTAAGATAGTACTAAAGAAAAATCTAAGAAATTTTGACCCGGACCCCCTTCACCTAAAAAATCTGTTGTCTAACACACAAGAAATACTGGCAAAATCGCCTAATTCCTATTGCATCGCCAATAAAATGCTCCTAAACCTCTCTATAGTGCCGCTGGGGCTACTGGAGTCGTTCCCCAGGTCGTTACGGACACTAATATAGAGGAATACAAGAAAATTCGACTCGGACCCCCGGTACCTAAAAAATCAATGGGCTAACACACACAAAAAACTAGCAAAATCGCCTAATTCCACTGCGTCGCCAATAAAATGCTACAAAGCCCCACTAAAGCGCCGCCGGGGCTACTGTAGTCGTTCCCAAGGTCGTTACAGACTCTACTATGGAAAAATCAAAAAACATTTGACCTGGACCCCCGGCACCTAAAAAATCTGTGGGATAACACACACGAAAAACTGGCAAAATCCCCTAATTCCTATTGCATTGCCAATAAAATGCTCCTAAACCCCTCTATAGCACCTCCGGGGCTACTGGAGTCATCCCCTAGGTCATTACGGATGCTACTATGGAAGAATCCAAGAAATTTTAACCCGAACCCCCGGCAACTATAATATCTGTGGGCTAACACACATGAAAAAGTGGCAAAATAGCTTAATTCCTATTGCGCCGCCAATAAAATGCTCCTAAGCCCCTCTAAAGCGCCGTCGGGGCTACTGGAGTCATTCCAGGTCGTTACGGACACTACTATGGAAAAATCCAAGAAAATTTGACCCAGACCCCCGGGGCCTAAAAAATCTGTGGGATAACACGCACGAAAAACTGGCAAAATCCCCTAATTCCTATTAAGTTGCCAATAAAATGCTTCTAAACCCCTCTATAGCACCTCCTGGGCTACTGGAGTCATTCCCCAGGTCGTTACTGACGCTATTATGGAAGAATCCAAGAAACTTTAAACCAGGCCCCCGGCACCTAAAATATTCGTGGGGTAACACACACGAAAAAGTGGCAAAATTGCTTAATTCCTATTGCGCCGCCAATAAAATGCTTCTAAACCCCTCTAAAGCGCCGCCGGTGCTACTGGAGTCATTCCTCAGGTCGTTACGGATGCTAATATGGAAGAATTCAAGAAAATTTAACTCGGACCCCCTTCACCTAAAAAATCTTTGGGCTAACACACAAGAAATACTGGGAAAATCACCTAATTCCTATTTCGTCGCCAATAAAATGCTTCTAAACCCCTCTATAGCACCGCCAGGGCTATTTAAGTCATTCCCCAAGTCATTACAGATGCTACTATGGAAGAATACAAGAAAATTCAACTCGGACCTCCGGCACCTAAAAAATCTGTGGGCTAAAACACACGAAAAACTGGCAAAATCGCCTAATTCCTATTGCGTCGCCAATAAAATGCTCCTAAACCCCTCTAAAGCACCGCCGGGGCTACTGGAGTCGTTCCTCGGGTCGTTACAAATGCTACTATTGAAGAATCTAAGAATATTTGACCCGGCCCCCGGCACCTAAAAATTCGGTGGGCTAACACACACGAAAAACTGGCAAAATCTCCTAATTCCTATTGCGTCGCCAATAAAATGCTCCTAAATACCTCTATAGTACCGCCAGGGCTACTGGAGTCGTCGCCCAGTTCGTTACGGATGCTACTATGGAGGAATCTAAGAAAATTCGACCGGGAGCCCCGGCACCTAAAAAATCCGTAGGCTAACACACACGAAAAACTGGCAAAATCGCCAAATTCCTACTGCGTCGCCAATAAAATGTTCCTAAGCCCCTCTAAAACAATGTTGGGGCTACTATAGTCGTTCCCCAGGTCGTTTAAGATGGTACTAAGGAAAAATCTAAGAAATTTTGACCCGGACCCCCTTCACCTAAAAAATCTGTGGGTTAACATACAAGAAATACTGGCAAAATCGCCTAATTCCTATTGCATCACCAATAAAATGATCCTAAACCTCTCTATAGCACCGCTGGGGCTACTGGAGTCGTTCCCCAGGTCGTTACGGACACTACTATGGAGGAATACAAGAAAATTCGACTCGGACCCCGGGTACCTAAAAAATCCATGGGCTAACACACACGAAAAACTAGCAAAATCTCTTAATTCCTACTGCGTCGCCAATAAAATGCTACAAAGCCCCTCTAAAGCGCCGCCGGGGCTACTGTAGTCGTTCCCCAGGTCGTTACGGACGCTACTATGGAAAAATCAAAGAAATTTTGACCCGGACCCCCGGCACCTAAAAAATCTGTGGGCTAACACACACGAAAAACAGGCAAAATCCCCTAATTCCTATTGCATCGCCAATAAAATGCTCCTAAACCCCTCTATAGCACCTCCGGGGCTACTGGAGTCATTCCCTAGGTCGTTACGGACGCTACTATGGAAGAATCCAAGAAATTGCAACCCAAACCCCCAGCACCTCTAAAGCGCCGCTGGGGCTACGAGAGTCGTTCCCCAGGTTGTTACGGATGTTACTATAGAATAATCCAAGAAAATTCGACCCGAACCCCCAGCACCTAAAAAATCTGTGGGCTAACACACACGAAAAACTGGTGAAATCTCCAAATTCCTATTGTGTCGCCAATAAAATGCTCCTAAACCCCTCTATAGCACCACCGGGAGTAATAGAGTCGTTCCCCAGGTCGTTATGGACGCTACTATGGAAGAATGCAGGAAAATTTGACTCGGACCTTCATCACCTAAAATATCTGTGGGCTAACACACACAAAAAAGTGGCAAAATTGCCTAATTCCTATTGCGCAGCCAATAAAATGCTCCTAAACCCATCTACAGCACCGTCGGGGCCACTGGAGTCGTTCCTCAGGTCGTTACGGAAGCTACTATGGAAGAATCCAAGAAAATATGACCTAGACCCCCTTCACCTAAAAAATCTGTTGTCTAACACATAAGAAATACAGGCAAAATCGCCTAATTCTTATTGCGTCGCTAATAAAATGCTCCTAAACCCCTCTATAGAATCGTCGGGGCTACTGGAATCATTCCCCAGGTCGTTGCAGACGCTGCTATGGAAGAATACAAGAAAATTCGACTCGGACCCCCAACACCTAAAAAACCGTGGGCTAACACACACGAAAAATTAGCAAAATCGCTTAATTCTATTGCGTTGCAAATAAAATGATTCTAAAACCCTCTAAAGCGCCGCCGAAGCTACTAGAGTCGTTCTCTAGGTCGTAACGGACCCTACTCTGGAAGAAATCAAAAAATTTTGACTCGGACCCCCGGTACCTAAAAATTCTGTGGGCTAACACACACGAAAAACTGGTAAAATTGCCTAATTCCTATTGCGTCGCCAATAAAATGCTCCTAAACCCCTCTATTGCACCGCCAGGGCTACTGGAGTCGTTCCCCAGGTCGTTACTGATGCTAATATGGAAGAAATCAAGAAAAATAGACCCAGACACCCGGCACCTAAAAATTCATGGGTTAACACACACGAAAAACTAGCAAAATCGCCTAATTCCTATTGCATCGCCAATAAAATACTCTTGAACCCCTCTATAGAACCGTCGGGGCTACTACAGTCGTTCCCCAGTCACCTAAAAAATCTGAGGGTTAACACACACGAAAAACTGGCAAAATCGCCTAATTCTATTGCGTCGCCAATAAAATGCTCCTTAACCCCTCTATAGCGCCGCCGGGTCTATTGGAGTCGTTCTCCAGGTCGTAACGGATGCTACTATAGAAGAATCCAAGAAAATTCGACCCGGACCCCCGGCACCTAAAAAATTCGTGGGCTCACACACGAAAAACTGGCAAAATCGCCAAAATCCTACTGTGTCGCCAATAAAATGCTCCTAAGCCCCTCTAAAACGCCGCTGGGGCTACTATAGTCGTTCCCCAGGTCATTTAAGATAGTACTAAAGAAAAATCTAAGAAATTTTGACCCGGACCCCCTTCACCTAAAAAATCTGTTGTCTAACACACAAGAAATACTGGCAAAATCGCCTAATTCCTATTGCATCGCCAATAAAATGCTCCTAAACCTCTCTATAGTGCCGCTGGGGCTACTGGAGTCGTTCCCCAGGTCGTTACGGACACTAATATAGAGGAATACAAGAAAATTCGACTCGGACCCCGGGTACCTAAAAAATCCATGGGCTAACACACACGAAAAACTAGCAAAATCTCTTAATTCCTACTGCGTCGCCAATAAAATGCTACAAAGCCCCTCTAAAGCGCCGCCGGGGCTACTGTAGTCGTTCCCCAGGTCGTTACGGACGCTACTATGGAAAAATCAAAGAAATTTTGACCCGGACCCCCGGCACCTAAAAAATCTGTGGGATAACACACACGAAAAACAGGCAAAATCCCCTAATTCCTATTGCATCGCCAATAAAATGCTCCTAAACCCCTCTATAGCACCTCCGGGGCTACTGGAGTCATTCCCTAGGTCGTTACGGACGCTACTATGGAAGAATCCAATAAATTGCAACCCAAACCCCCAGCACCTAAAATATCTGTGGGCTAACACACATGAAAAAGTGGCAAAATGGCTTAATTCCTATTGCGCCGCTAATAAAATGCTCCTAAGCCCCTCTAAAGCGCCGTCGGGGCTACTGGAGTCATTCCCAGGTCGTTACGGACACTACTATGGAAAAATCCAAGAAAATTTGACCCAGACCCCTGGCGCCTAAAAATTCTGTGGGATAACACAAACGAAAAACTGGCAAAATCCCCTAATTACTATTAAGTTGCCAATAAAATGCTTCTAAACCCCACTATAACACCTCCTGGTCTACTGGAGTCATTCCCCAGGTCGTTACTGACGCTACTATGGAAGAATCCAAGAAAATTTGACCCGGACCCCCGGCACCTAAAATATCCGTGGGGTAACACATACGAAAAAGTGGCAAAATTACTTAATTCCTATTGCGCCGCCAATAAAATGCTTCTTAACCCCTCTAAAGCGCCGCCGGGGCTACTGGAGTCATTCCTCAGGTCGTTACGGATGCTAATATGGATGAATTCAAGAAAATTTAACTCGGACCCCCTACACCTAAAAATTCTTTGGGCTAACACACAAGAAATACTGGGAAAATCGCTTAATTCCTATTTCGTCGCCAATAATATGCTCCGAAACCCTTCTATAGCATCACCGGGGCTATTGAAGTCGTTCTACAGGTTGTTACAGACGCTACAATGTAAGAATCTAAGAAAATTTGACCCGGAACCCCGGCACCAAAAAACTCCTTGGGCTAACACACATGAAAAACTAGCAAAATCGCCTAATTTCTATTGCGTCGCTAATAAAATTCTCCTAAACCCCTCTAAAGTGCCAACGGGGCTACCGTAGTCCCAGCTTGTTATGGACGCTACAATAGAAGAATCCAAAAAAATTTGACCCGGACCCCCGGCACCAAAAAACTCTGTTGGCTAACATACACGAAAAATAGGCAAAATCTCCTAATTCCTATTGCGTCGCCAATAAAATGCTCCTAATCCCCTCTAAAGTGCCAACGGGGCTACTTTAGTCGTTCTCCAGCTTGTTATGGACGCTACAATAGAAGAATCCAAGAAAATGTGACCCAGACCCCCGGCACCTAAAAAATCCGTGGGCTAACACACATGAAAAACTGGCAAAATTACCTAATTCCTATTGCGTCGCCAATAAAATGCTCCAAAACCCCTCTAAAGCGTCACCGGGGCTACTGGAGTCGTTCCCCAGGTCGTTACGGACGCTAATATCGAATAATCCAAGAAAATTTGACCCAAACCCCAACACCTAAAAAATTTGTGGGTTAACATACACGAAAAACTGGCAAAATCGCCTAATTTCTATTGCGTCGCTATTAAAATGCTCTTATACCCCTCTCTAGCGCCATTGGGGCTACTCGAGTCGTTCCCCAGATCATTACGGACGCTACTATAGAATAATCTAAGAAAATTCGACCCGGATCCCCGGCACCTAAAAAATCTGTGGGCTAACACACACGAAAAAATGGCAAAATTGCCTAATTCCTATTGCGTCGCCAATAAAATGCTCCTAAACCCCTCTAAAGCATCGCCGGGGCTACTGGAGTCGTTCCTCGGGTCGTTATGGATGCTACTATTGAAGAATCCAAGAAAATTTGACCCACCCCCCCGGCACCTAAAAAATATGTGGGCTAACACACACAAAAAACTAGCAAAATCTCCTAATTCCTATTGCGTCACCAATAAAATTCTCCTAAATACCTCTATAGCACCGCCAGGTCTAGTGGAGTCGTTCCCCAGGTCGACGGGGAGACCCGGCACCTAAAAAATTGCCTAATTCCTATTGCGTCGCCAATAAAATGCTCCTAAACCCCTCTAAAGCGCCGTCGGGCCTACTGGAGTCGTTCCCCAGGTCGTTACGGACGTTACTATAGATGAATCCAAAAACAATTGACCCAGACCTAAGGCACCTAAAAAATCCGTTGGCTAACACACACGAAAAACAGGTAAAATTGCCTAATTCCTATTGCGTTGCCAATAAAATAATCCTAAACCCTTCTAAAGCGTCGCCGGGGCTATTAGAGTCGTTCCCCAGATCGTTACGGACGCTATCATGGGAGAATACAAAATAATTCGACCCGGACCCCCGACACCTAAAATATCCGTGGGCTAACACACACGAAAAAATGGCAAAATTGCCTAATTCCTATTGCGCCGCCAATAAAATGCTCCAAAACCTCTCTATAGCGCCGCCGGGGCTACTGTAGTCGTTATCCAGGTTGTTACAGACGCTACAATTGAAGAATCCAAGAAAATTTGACCCGGACCCTGGCACCAAAAAACTCCTTGGGCTAACACACATGAAAAACTGGCAAAATTGCCTAATTTCTATTGCGTCGCTAATAAAATTCTCCTAAACCCCTCTAAAGCGCCAACGGGGCTACTGTAGTCGTTCTCCAGCTTGTTATGGACGCTACAATAGAAGAATACAAGAAAATTTGACCCGGACCCCTGGCACCAAAAAAATACGTTGGCTAACACACACGAAAAATAGGCAAAATCGCCTAATTCCTATTTCGTTGCCAATAAAATGCTCCTAATCCCCTCTAAAGCGCCATTAGGGCTACTATAGTTGTTCTCCAGCTTGTTATGGACGCTACAATAGAAGAATTCAAGAAAATTTGACCCAGACCCCCGACACCTAAAAATTCTGTGGGCTAACACACATGAAAAACTGGCAAAATTGCCTAATTCCTATTGCGTCGCCAATAAAATGTTTCTAAACCCCTCTAAAGCGTCGTCGGGCTACTGGAGTCATTCCCCAGGTCGTTACGGACGCTAATATGGAAGAATCCAAGAAAATTTGACCCGAACCCCCAACACCTAAAAAATTCGCGGGTTAATATACACGAAAAACTAGCAAAATCGCCTAATTTCTATTGCGTCGCTATTAAAATGCTCTTATACCCCTCTATAGCACTATCAGGGCTACCCGAGTTGTTCCCCAGGTCATTACGGACGCTACTATAGAAGAATCTAAGAAAATTCGACCAAGATCCCCGGCACCTAAAAAATCTGTGGGCTAATACACACAAAAAAATGGCAAAATCGCCTAATTCTTATTGCGTCGCCAATAAAATGCTCCAAAACCTCTCTATAGCGCCGCTGGGGATACTAGAGTTGTTCCCTAGGTTGTTACGGACACTACTATGGAAGAATGGAAGAAAATTCGACCCGGACCCCCAGCACCTAAGAAATCAGTGGGCTAACACACAAAAAAACTTGCAAAATCGCCTAATCCTATTGCGTCGCCAATAAAATACTCCTGAACTACTCTAAATCATCGCTGGGGCTACTAGAGTCATTCCCTAGGTCGTTACAGACGCTACTATGGAAGAATCCAAGAAAATTTGACCCGAACCCCCGGCACCTAAAAAATTCGTGGGTTAACACAAACGAAAAACTGGCAAAATCTCCTAATTCCTATTGCATCACCAATAAAATGCTCCTAAATCCATCTATAGCGCTACCAGGGCTACTAGAGTCGTTTCCCAGGTCGTTACGAACGCTACTATAGAAGAATCGAAGAAAATTTGACCCGAACCCCTGGCACCTAAAAAATCCGTGGGCTAACACACATGAAAAACTGGCAAAATCGCCTAAATCCTATTGCGTCTCCAATAAAATGCTTCTAAACCCCTCTATAGCACTGTCGAGGCTACTAGATTCGTTCCCCAGGTCGTTACGGACGCTACTATGGAAGAATGCAAGAAAATTCGACTCGGACCTTTGGCACCTAAAAAATCGTTACGCTAATACACACGAAAAACTGGCAAAATTGCCTAATTCCTATTGCGTCTCTAATAAAATGCTTCTAAACCCCTATATAGCGCCGCCGGGGCTACTGAGTCTTTCCCCAGGTCGTTACGGACGCTACTATAAAAGAATCCAAGAAATTTCAACACGGACCCCCGGTACATAAAAATATCTGTGGGCTAACACACACAAAAAACTGGCAAATTCGCCTAATTATTATGGCGTCTCTAATAAAATACTCTTAAGCCCCTCTATAGCACCGCCGAGGCTACTGGAGTCATTCCTAGGTCGTTACGGATGCTAATATGGAAGAATACAACAAAATTCGACTCGGACCCCCGACACCAAAAAAATCCGTAGGCTAACACACACAAAAAACTGGCAAAATCGCCTAATTCCTTTTCCTTTCGCAAATAAAATGATCCTAAACCCCTCTAAAGCGCCGTCGGGGCTACTGGAGTCATTCCCCAGGTCGTTACGGACGCTACTTTGGAAGAAATCAAGAAAATTCGACCCAGACCCCCGGCATCTAAAAATTCAGTGGGCTAACACACACGAAAAACTGGCAAAATCGCCTAATTGCTATTGCATCTCCAATAAAATACTCCTAAACCCTTCTAAAGCGCAGCCGGGCTACTGGAGTCGTTCCCAAGGTCATTACGGACGCTACTATGGAAAAATTCAAGAAACTTTAACCCGGACCCCCGGCACCTAAAAAATCCGTGGACTAACACACACGAAAAACTGGCAAAATATCCTAATTCCTATTGCGTCGCCAATAAAATGCTCCTAAACCCCTCTAAAGCAATGCTACTATGGAAGAAATCAAGAAAATTTGACCCGGGCCCTAGGCACCTAAAAAATCCGTGGATTAACACATACAAAAAACTGGCAAAATTGCCTAATTCCTATTACGTCGCCAATAAAATACTCCTAAATCCCTCTATAGCGTCGTCGGGGCTACTGGAGTTATTCCCAGGTCGTTACGGATTCTACTATGGAAGAATACAAGAAATTTAGACACTGCCCCCTAGCACGTAAAAAATCCGTGGGCTAACACACACGAAAAACTTGCAAAATCGCCTAATTCCTATTAGGTTGCCAATTAAATGCTCCTGAACCACTCCAAAGCGCCGCTGGGGCTACTGGAGTCATTCCCTAGGTCGTTACGGATGCTACTATGGAAGAATCCAAGAAAATTTGACCCGAACCCCCGGCACCTAAAAAATCTGTGGGTTAACACACACGAAAAACTGGCAAAATCACCTAATTCCTATTACGTCGTCAATAAAATACTCCTAAATCCCTCTATAGCGCCGCTGGGGCTACTGGAGTCGTTCCCCAGGTCGTTACGGACGCTACTATGGAAGAATCCTAGAAAATTCGACCCAGACCCCGGCACCTAAAAAAGCCGTGGGCTAACACACATGAAAAACTGGCAAAATCGCCCATTTCCTACTGCGTCGCCAATAAAATGCTCCTAAGCCCTTTTAAAGCGCCGCCGGGGATACTGTAGTCGTTCCCTAGGTCATTACGGATGCTACTATGGAAAAATCCAAGAAAATTTAACCCGGACCTCCGGCACCTAAAAAATTTGTGGGCTAACACACACGAAAAACTAGAAAAATCCCCTAATTCCTATTGCATCGCCAATAAAATGCTCCTAAACCCCTCTAAAGCATCGCCGGGGCTACTGGAGTCGTTCCCCAGGTCGTTACGGATGCAACTATAGAAGAATCCAAGAAAATTCGACCCGGACCCCGGCACCTAAAAGATCTGTGGGCTAACAGACACAAAAAAATGGCAAAATTGCTTAATTCCTATTGCGCCGCCAATAAAATGCTCTTTAACCCCTCTAATGCGCCACCGGGACTGCTGGAGTCGTTCCCCAGGTCATTACACATACTACTATTAAAGAATCCAAGAAAATTTGACCCGGTCCCCCGGCACCTAAAACATCTGTGCGCTAACACACACGAAAAACTAGCAAAATCTCCTAATTCCTATTGCGTCGCTAATAAAAAGCTCCTAAATACCTCTATAGCACCGCCAGGGCTACTGGAGTCGTCGCCCAGGTCATTACGGATGCTACTATGGAAGAATTCAAGAGAATTTGACCGGGACCCCCGGCACCTAAAAAATCCTTACGCTAATACACATGAAAAACTGGCAAAATTGCCTAATTCCTATTGCGTCGCCAATAAAATCCTCCTAAACCCCTCTATAGCGCCGCCGGGGATACTAGAGTCGTTCCCTAGGATGTTACCGATGGTACTATAGAAGAATCCAAGAAAATTCGACCCAAACCCCCGACACCTAAAAATCTATGGGCTAACACACACGAAAAACTGGCAAAATCGCCTAATTCCTATTTCGTCACCAATAAAATGCTCCTAAACCCCTCTAAAGCGCCGCCGGGGATACTTGAGTCGTTCCCCAAGTTGTTACGGAGTCTACTATGGAAGAATGGAAGAAACTTTGACCCGTACCCTCAGCACTTAAAAAATCTGCGGGCTAACACACACGAAAAACTGGCAAAATCGCCTAATTCCTATTGCATCGCCAATAAAATGCTCCTTAACTCCTCTATAGCGTCGTCGGGGCTACTGGAGTCGTTCCCCAACTCGTTACGTATGCCACTATGGAAGAATACAAGAAATTTCGACACGGACCCCCGGCACCTAAAAAATTCGTGGGTTAACAAACACGAAAAAACTAGCAAAATCGCCTAATTACTATTGCATCGCAAATAAAATGCTCCTAAACCCCTCTATAGTGCTGCCGGGGCAACTAGAGTCATTCCCCAGGTCGTTACGGTCGCTACTATGTAACAATCCAAGAAAATTTGAACTAAACCCCAGGCACCTAAAAAATCTGTGGGTTAAGATACACGAAAAACTGGCAAAATCGCCTAATTCCTATTGCGTCGCCAATAAAATGCTCCTAAACCCCTCTATAGCGCCGCCGAGGCTGCTGGAGTCGTTCCCCAGGACGTTACAGAAGCTACTATGGAAGAAACCAAGAAAATTCAACTCGGACCCTCGGCACCTAAAAAATCTGTGGGCTAACACACATGAAAAACTGGCAAAATTGCCTAATTCCTATTGCGTCGCTAATAAAATTCTCCTAAACCCCTCTAAAGTGCCAGCGCGGCTACTGTAGTCGTTCTCCTGGTTTTTACGGATGCTACAATGGAAGAATCCAAGAAAATTTGACCCGGACCCCGACACCAAAAAAGTCTGTGGGCTAACACACATGAAAAACTGGCAAAATCGCCTAATTCCTATTGCGTCGCTAATAAAATTCTTCTAAACCCCTATAAAGCGCCAACGGGGCTACTTTAGTCGTTCTCCAGGTTTTTACGGACGCTACAATGGAAGAATCCAAGAAAATTTAACCCGGACCCCCGGCACCTAAGAAATCAGTGGGCTAACACACAAAAAAAACTTGCAAAATTGCCTAATTCCTATTGCATCGCCAATAAAATGCTCCTAGACCCCTCTATAGCGTCGCCGGGGCTACTGGAGTTGTTTTCCAGGTCGTTACGGACGCCACTATAGAAGAATGAAAGAAATTTCGACACAGACCCCGACACCTAAAAAATTTGTAGGTTAACACACACGAAAAACTGGCAAAAATCTCTTAATTCCTATTGCGTCGCCAATAAAATGCTCCTAAACCCCTCGATAGCGCCGTCGGGGCAACTAGAGTCGTTCCCTAGGTCGTTACAGATGCTACTATTGAAGAATCCAAGAAATTTAGACACGGACCCCCGGCGCCTAAAAAATTCGTAGGCTAACACACAGGAAAAACTGGCAAAATTGCCTAATTCCTATTGCATCGCTAATAAAATGCTCCTAAACCCCTCTATAGTGCTGCCGGGGCAACTAGAGTCATTCCCCAGGTCGTTACGGTCGCTACTATGTAACAATCCAAAAAAATTTGAACTAAACCCCAGGCACCTAAAAAATCTGTGGGTTAAGAGACACGAAAAACTGGCAAAATCGCCTAATTCCTATTGCGTCGCCAATAAAATGCTCCTAAACCCCTCTATAGCGCCGCCGAGGCTGCTGGAGTCGTACCCCAAGACGTTACGGAAGCTACTATGGAAGAAACCAAGAAAATTCAACTCGGACCCTCGGCACCTAAAAAATCCGTGGGCTAACACACATGAAAAACTGGCAAAATTGCCTAATTCCTATTGCGTCGCTAATAAAATTCTCCTAAACCCCTCTAAAGCGCCAACGAGGCTACTGTAGTCATTCTCCAGGTTTTTACGGATGCTACAATGGAAGAATCCAAGAAAATTTGACCCGGACCCCGACACCAAAAAAGTCTGTGGGCTAACACACATGAAAAACTGGCAAAATCGCCTAATTCCTATTGCGTCGCTAATAAAATTCTTCTAAACCCCTATAAAGCGCCAACGGGGCTACTTTAGTCGTTCTCCAGGTTTTTACGGACGCTACAATGGAAGAATCCAAGAAAATTTAACCCGGACCTCCGGCACCTAAGAAATCAGTGGGCTAACACACAAAAAAAACTTGCAAAATTGCCTAATTCCTATTGCATCGCCAATAAAATGCTCCTAGACCCCTCTATAGCGTCGCCGGGGCTACTGGAGTCGTTTTCCAGGTCGTTATGGACGCCACTATGGAAGAATGAAAGAAATTTTGACACGGACCCTGACACCTAAAAAATTCGTGGGTTAACACACACGAAAAACTGGCAAAAATCTCTTAATTCCTATTGCGTCGCCAATAAAATGCTCCTAAACCCCTCGATAGCGCCGTCGGGGCTACTAGAGTCGTTCCCCAGGTCGTTACAGATGCTACTATTGAAGAATCTAAGAAATTTAGACACGGACCCCCGGCTCCTAAAAAATTCGTAGGCTAACACACAGGAAAAACTGGCAAAATTGCCTAATTTCTATTGCGTCGCCAATAAAATGCTTTTAAACCCCTCTATAGCGCCGCCGGGGCTACTGGAGTCGTTCCCCAGGTCGTTACAGATGCTACTATTGAAGAATCCAATAAATTTAGACACGGACCCCCGGCGCCTAAAAAATTCGTGGGCTAACACACAGGAAAAACTGGCAAAATTGCCTAATTTCGATTGCGTCGCCAATAAAATGCTCCTAAACCCCTCTATAGTGCCGCCGGGGCTACTGAGTCTTTCCCCAGGTCATTACGGACGCTACTATGGAAGAATCCAAGAAATTTCGACACGGACTCCTTGCACGTAAAAAATCTGTGGGCTAACACACATGAAAAACTGGCAAATTCGCCTAATTACTATTACGTCTCTAATAAAATGCTCTTAAGCCCCTCTAAAGCTCCACCGGGGCTACTGGAGTCGTTCCCCAAGTCGTTACAGACTTTACTATTGAAAAATCTAAGAAATTTTGACCCGGACCTCCGGCACTTAAAAATTTGTGAGCTAACACACGAAAAACTGGCAACATCTCCTAATTCTTATTGTGTCGCTAATAAAATGCTCCTAAACCTCTCTATAGTGGCGCCAGGGCTACTAGAGTCATTCCCCAGGTTGTTACGGATGCTACTATGGAAGAATGGAAGAAAATTTGACCCGTACCCTCGGCACCTAAAAAATCTATGGACTAACACACACGAAAAAACTGGCATAATCGCCTAATTCCTATTGCGTCGCCAATAAAATGCTCCTAAACCCCTCTATAGCGCTGCCGGGGCTACTAGAGTCGTTACTCAGGTCGTTACGGACGCTACTATAGAAGAATCAAAGAAAATTTGACTCGTACCCTCGGTACCTAAAATATCCGTGGGCTAACACACACGAAAAACTGGCAAAATTGCCTAAATCCTATTGTGTTACCAATAAAATGCTCCTAAACCCCTCTAAAACGCCGCCGGGGCTACTGGAGTCGTTCCCCAGGTCGTTACGGATGCTACTATGGAAGAATGCAAGAAAATTCGACTCGAACCTTCGGCACCTAAAAACTCTTTACGCTAATACACACGAAAAACTGGCAAAATTGTCTAATTCCTATTGCGTCTCCGATAAAATACTCCTAAACCCCTCTATAGCACCGCCGGGGCTGCTGAGTCTTTCCCCAGGTCGTTACGAATGCTACTATAAAAGAATCCAAGAAATTTCAAACGGACCCCTGGCACATAAAAATATCTTTGGCTAACACACACGAAAAACTGGCAAATTCGCCTAATTCCTATTGCGTCTCCAATAAAATGCTCCTAAACCCCTCTATAGCGCCGCCGGGGCTAATGAGTCTTTCCCCAGGTCGTTACAGACGCTACTATAAAAGAATCCAAGAAATTTCAACACGTACCCCGACACATAAAAATATCTGTGGGCTAACACACACGAAAAACTGGCAAATTCGCCTAATTACTATGGCGTCTCTAATAAAATACTCTTAAGCCCCTCTATAGCGCCGCCGGGGCTACTGGAGTCGTTCCCAGGTCGTTACGGATGCTACTATGGAAGAATACAAGAAAATTCGACTCGACCCCCGACACCAAAAAAATCCGTGGTCTAACACACACAAAAAATTGGCAAAATTGCCTAATTCCTTTTGCGTCGCAAATAAAATAATCCTAAACCCCTCTAAAGTGCCGCCGGGGCTACTGGAGTCATTCCCCAGGTCGGTACGGACGCTACTCTGGAAGAAATCAAGAAAATTCAACCCAGACCCCCGGCATCTAAAAATTCAGTGGGCTAACACATACGAAAAACTGGCAAAATCGCCTAATTGCTATTGCATCTCCAATAAAATGCTCCTAAACCCTTCTAAAGCGCAGCCGGGCTACTGGAGTCGTTCCCCAGGTCATTACGGATGCTATTATGGAAGAATCCAAGAAAATTTAACCCGGACCCCCGGCACCTAAAAAATCCGTGGACTAACACACACGAAAAACTGGCAAAATATCCTAATTCCTATTGCGTCGCCAATAAAATGCTCCTAAACCCCTCTAAATCAACGCTACTATGGAAGAAATCAAGAAAATTCGACCCGGACCCTAGGAACCTAAAAAATCCATGGATTAACACACACGAAAAACTGGCAAAATCGCCTAATTCCTATTACGTCGCCAATAAAATACTCCTAAATCCCTCTATAGCGCCACCGGGGCTACTGGAGTCGTTCCCAGGTCATTACGAATTCTACTATTGAAGAATACAAGAAATTTAGACACGGCCCCCCAAAACATAAAAAATCTGTGGGCTAACACACACGAAAAACTTGCAAAATCACCTAATTCCTATTGGGTCGCCAATAAAATACTCCTGAACCACTCCAAAGCGTCGCCGGGGCTACTGGAGTCATTCCCTAGGTCGTTACGGATGCTACTATGGAAGAATCCAAGAAAATTCGACCTGGACCCCGGCACCTAAAAAAGCTGTGGGCTAACACACATGAAAAACTGGCAAAATAGCCCAATTCCTATTGCGTCGCCAATAAAATGCTCCTAAGCCTTTCTAAAGCGCCGCTGGGGATACTGTAGTCGTTCCCCAGGTCGTTACGGACGCTACTATGGAAAAATCCAAGAATATTTGACCCGAACCCCCGGCACCTAAAAAATCTATGGGCTAACACACACGAAAAACTACTAAAATCCCCTAATTCCTATTGCATCGCCAATAAAATGCTCCTTAACTCCTCTAAAGCGTCGTCGGGGCTACTAGAGTCGTTCCCTAGGTCGTTATGGACGCAACTATAGAAGAATCCAAGAAAATTCGACCCGGACCCCCGGCACCTAAAATATATGTGGGCTAACACACACGAAATAATGGCAAAATTGCTTAATTCCTATTGTGCCGCAAATAAAATGCTCTTTAACCCCTCTAATGCGCCACCGGGGCTGTTGGAGTCGTTCCCAAGGTCGTTACAGATACTAATATTGAAAAATCCAAGAAAATGTGACCCGGTCCCCCGGCACCTAAAACATTTGTGGCTAACACACACGAAAAACTAGCAAAATCTCCTAATACCTATTGCGTCGCTAATAAAACGCTCCTAAATACCTCTATAGCACCGCCAGGGCTACTGGAGTCATCGCCCAGGTTGTTACAGATGCTACTATGGAAGAATCCAAGAGAATTTGACCGGGACCCCCGGCACCTAAAAAATCCTTAAGCTAATACAAATGAAAAACTGGCAAAATTGCCTAATTCCTATTGCGTCGCCAATAAAATCCTCCTAAACCCCTCTATAGCGCCGCCGGGGATACTAGAGTCATTCCCTAGGCTGTTACTGATGGTACTAGAGAAGAATCCAAGAAATTTCGACCCGAACCCCCGGCACCTAAAAATCTGTGGGCTAACACACACGAAAAACTTGCAAAATCGCCTAATTCTTATTTCGTCGCCAATAAAATGCTCCTAAACCCCTCTAAAGCGCCGCCGGGGCTAGTGGAGTCGTTCCCCAGGTCGTTACGGATGCTACTATGTAACAATCCAAGAAAATTTGAGCTAAACCCCAAGCACCTAAAAAATCTATGGGTTAAGACACATGAAAAACTGGCAAAATCGCCTAATTTCTATTGCGTCGCCAATAAAATGCTCCTAAACCCCTCTATAGCACCGCCGAGGCTGCTGGAGTCGTTCCCAGGACGTTACGGAAGCTACTATGGAAGAATCCAAGAAAATTCAACTCGGACCCTCGGTACCTACAAAATGCGTGGGCTAACACACATGAAAAACTGGCAAAATCGCCTAATTTCTATTTCTTCGCTAATAAAATTCTCCTAAACCCCTCTAAAGCGCCAACAGGGCTACTGTAGTCGTTCTCCAGGTTTTTACGGACGCTACAATGGAAGAATCCAAGAAAATTTGACCCGGACCCCCGACACCAAAAAAATCTGTGGCTAACACACATGAAAAACTAGCAAAATCGCCTAATTCCTATTGCGTCGCTAATAAAATTCTCCTAATCCCCTCTAAAGCGCCAACGGGGCTACTTTAGTCGTTCTCCAGGTTTTTACGGACGCTACAATGGAAGAATCCAAGAAAATTTAACCCAGACCCCCGGCACCTAAGAAATCAGTGGGCTAACACACAAAAAAACTTGCAAAATTGCCTAATTCCTATTGCGTCGCCAATAAAATACTCCTAAACCGCTCTATAGCGCCGCCGGGGCTACTGGAGTCGTTTCCCAGGTCATTACGGATGCCACTATGGAAGAATGAAAGAAATTTCGACATGGACCCCGGCACCTAAAAAATTCGTGGGTTAACACACACGAAAAACTGGCAAAAATCGCTTAATTCCTATTGCGTCGCCAATAAAATGCTCCCAAACCCCTCGATAGCGCCGTCGGGGCTACTAGAGTCGTTCCCTAGGTCGTTACGGATGCTACTATAGAAGAATCTAAGAAAAGTTGACCTAGACCCCCGACACCTAAAAAATCCGTGGGCTAACACACACGAAAAACTGGCAAAATTGCCTAAATCCTATTGCGTCGCCAATAAAATGCTCCTAAAGCTCTCTAAAGCGCCGCCGGGGCTACTGCAGTCATTCCCCAGGTCGTTACAGATTCTACTATATACGAATCCAAGAAAATTTGACCCGAAACCCCAGCACCTAAAAAATCCGTGGCTAACACACACGAAAAACTAGCAAAATCTCCTAATTCCTATTGCATCGCCAATAAAATGCTCCTAAATCCCTCTGTAGCACCGCCGGGGCTACTAGGGTCATTCCCCAGGTCGTTACAAATGCTACTATGGAAGAATGAAAGAAAATTCGACTCAAACCTTCGGCACCTAAAAATTCCTTACGCTAATACACACGAAAACTTGCAAAATTGCCTAATTCCTATTGCGTCTCCAATAAAATGCTCCTAAACCCCTCTATAGCGCCGCCGGGGCTACTGAGTCTTTCCCAGGTCGTTATGGACGCTACTATGGAAGAATCCAAGAAATTTCGATACGGACCCCCGGAACGTAAAAAATCTGTGGGCTAACAAACACGAAAAATTGGCAAATTCGCCTAATTACTATTGCGTCTCTAATAAAATGCTCTTAAGCCCCTCTAAAGCACCACCAGGGCTATTGGAGTCGTTCCCCAGGTCGTTACGGATGCTACTATAGAATAATCCAAGAAAATTTGACCCAGACCCCTGGCACCTAAAAAATCGGTGGGCTAACACACACGAAAAACTGGAAAAATCTCTTAATTCATATTGTGTCGCTTATAAAATACTCCTAAACCTCTCTATAGCACTGCCGGGGCTACGAGAGTCGTTCCCCAGGTGGTTATGGACGCTTCTAAAGAAGAATGGAAGTAAATTTTACCCGTACCCCCGGCACCTAAAAATGCGCGGGCTAACACACATGAAAAACTGGCAAAATCGCCTAATTTCTATTGCGTCGCCAATAAAATTCTTTTAAACCCCTCTATAGCGCCGCCGGGGCTACTGGAGTCGTTCCCCAGGTTGTTACGGATGCTACTATTGAAGAATCTAAGAAATTTCGACACGGACCCCCGGCGCCTAAAAATTTCGTGGGCTAACACATAGGAAAAACTGGCAAAATCGCCTAATTTCGATTGCGTCGCCAATAAAATGCTCCTAAACCCCTCTATAGCGCCGCCGGGGCTACTTAGTCTTTCCCCAGGTCGTTACGGACGCTACTATGGAAGAATCCAAGAAATTTCGACACGGACTCCTGGCACGTAAAAAATCTGTGGGCTAACACACATGAAAAACTGGCAAATTCGCCTAATTACTATTGCGTCTCTAATAAAATGCTCTTAAGCCCCTCTAAAGCTCCACCGGGGCTACTGGAGTCGTTCCCCAAGTCGTTACGGACTTTACTATTGAAGAATCCAAAAAATTTGACCCAGACCTCCGGCAACTAAAGAATCTGTGGGCTAACACACGAAAAACTGGCAAAATCTCCAAAACTGGCAAATTCGCCTAATTACTATTGCGTCTCTAATAAAATGCTCTTAAGCCCCTCTAAAGCTCCACCGGGGCTACTGGAGTCGTTCCCCAAGTCGTTACGGACTTTACTATTGAAGAATCCAAAAAATTTGACCCGGACCTCCGGCAACTAAAGAATCTGTGGGCTAACACACGAAAAACTGGCAAAATCTATGGGCTAACACACACGAAAAACTAGCAAATTCGCCTAATTACTATTGCGTCTCTAATAAAATGCTATTAAGCCCCTCTAAAGCTCCACCGGGGCTACTGGAGTCGTTCCCCAAGTCGTTACGGACTTTACTATTAAAGAATCCAAAAAATTTGACCCGGACCTCCGGCAACTAAAGAATCTGTGGGCTAACACACGAAAAACTGGCAAAATCTCCTAATTTCCTATTATGTAGCTAATAAAATGCTCTTAAACCTCTTTATAGTGGTGCCGGGGCTACTAGAGTCATTCCCCAGGTTGTTACGGACGCTACTTTAGAAGAATGGAAGAAACTTTGACCCATACCCTTGGTACCTAAAAAATCTGCAGGCTAACACACACGACAAACTGGCAAAATCGCCTAATTCCTATTGCGTCGCCAATAAAATGCTCCTAAACTCCTCTATAGCATCGTCGGGGCTACTGGAGTCATTACGGATGCCACTATGGAAGAATACAAGAAATTTCGACACGGACCCCCGGCACCTAAAAAATTTGTGGGTTAACACACACGAAACAACTGGCATAATCGCCTAATTCCTATTGCATCGCCAATAAAATGCTCTAAACCCCTCTATAGCGCTACCGGGGCTACTAGAGTCGTTACCCAGGTCGTTACGGACGCTACTATAGAAGAATGAAAGAAAATTTGACCCGGACCCCCGGCACCTAAAAAATCTGTGGGCTAACACACACGAAAAACTGGCAAAATTGCCTAAATCCTATTGTGTTACCAATAAAATGCTCCTAAACCCCTCTAAAATGCCGCCGGGGCTACTGGAGTCATTTTCCAGGTCATTACGGATGCTACTATATAAGAATCCAAGAAAATTTGACCTGAACCTCTGGCACCTAAAAAATCTGTGGGCTAACACACACAAAAAACTGGCAAAATCTTCTAATTCATATTGCGTCGCTATTAAAATGCTCCTAAACCCCTCTGTAGCACCGCCGGGGCTACTGGAGTCGTTCCCCAGGTTGTTACGGACGCTTCTATGAAAGAATGCAGGAAAATTCGACTCAGACCTTCGGCACCTAAAAAAATCCACGGGCTAACACACACGAAAAACTGGCAAAATAGCCTAATTCCTATTGCGTATCTAATAAAATGCTCCAAAACCTCTCTAAAGCATCGCCGGGGCTACTGGAGTCGTTCCCCAGGTTGTTATGGACGTTACTATGGAAGAGTGGAAGAAAATTTGACCCGAACCCCCGGCACCTAAAAAATTCATGGGTTAACACAGACGAAAAACTGGCAAAATCGCCTAATTCCTATTGCGTCGCCAATAAAATGCTCCTAAACCTCTCTAAAGCGCCGCTGGGGCTACTGGAGTCATTTTACCAGGTCGTTATAGACGTTACTATAGAAGAATGGAAGAACAATCGACCCGTACCCCCGGCACCTAAAAAATCTGTGGGCTAACACACACGAAAAACTGGCAAAATCCCCTAATTCCTATTGCGTCGCTAATAAAATACTCCTAAACCACTCTAAAGCACCGCCGGGGCTACTGGAGTCGGTCCCCAGGTTGTTACGGAAGCTACTATGGAAAAATCGAAGAAACTTTGACCCGAACCCCCGGTACCTTAAAAATCCAAGCACTAACACACATGAAAAACTAGCAAAATCACCTAATTCCTATTGCGTCGCCAATAAAATGCTCCTAAACCCCTCTGTAGCGCCGCTGGGGCTACTGGAGTCATTACCAAAGTCGTTACGGATGATAATATGGAAGAATCAAAGAAAATTCAACCCGGACCCCCGAGACCTAAAAAATCCTTATGCTAATACACACGAAAAACTAGCAAAATTTCCTAATTTCTATTGCGTCTCCAATAAAATGCTTCTAAACCTCTCTACAGCGCCGCCGGAGCTATTAGATTCGTTCCCCAGGTCGTTACGGACACTACTATTGAAGAATCCAAGAAAATTTGACCCGGACCCCTGCCACCTAAAAAATCAGTGTGCTAACACACACGAAAAACTGGCAAAATCTCCTAATTCATATTGCGTCGCTAATAAAATGCTCCTAAACCCATATGTAGCACCGCCGGGGCTACTAGAGTCGTTCCCTAGGTCGTTACAGACGCTACTATGGAAGAATGTAAGAAATTTCGACTCAGACCTTCGGGACCTAAAAAATCTGCGGGCTAACACACATGAAAAACTGGCAAAATCGCCTAATTCCAATTGTGTATCTAATAAAATGCTCCTAAACCCCTCTAAAGCACTGCTGGGGCTATTGGAGTCGTTCCCCAGGTCGTTACGAACGCTACTATGGATGAATCCAAAAAAATTTAACAAGGACCTCCGGCACCTAAAAAATATGTGGGATAACACACACGAAAAACTGGCAAAATCGCCTAATTCCTATTGCATCACCAATAAAATGCTCCAAAACCCCTCTATAGCACCGCCGGAGCTACTGGAGTCGTTCCCAGGTCGTTAGGGACGCTACTATGGAAGAATGGAAGAAAATTCGACCAGGATCCCCAACACCTAAAAAATCCATGGGCTAACACACACGAAAAACAGGCAAAATCGCCTAATTCCTATTGCGTCGCCAATAAAATGCTCCTACTCCTCTCTCTAGCTCCGTCGGGGCTATTGAAGTATTTCCCCAAGTAGCTACGGACGCTACTATAGAAGAATGGAAGAAAATTGGACTCGTACCCCCGGCACCTAAAAAATCCGCGGGCAAACACACACGAAAAACTGGCAAAATCGCCTAATTCTAATTGCGTCGCTAATAAAATGCTCCTAAACCACTCTAAAGCGCCGCTGGGGCTACTGGAGTCGTTCCCCAGGTCGTTACGGAAGCTACTATGGAAGAATCCAAGAAAATTTGACCCGCACCCCCGGCACCTTAAAAATCCGTGGGCTAACACTCACGAAAAATTGGCAAAATCTCCTAATTCCTATTGCCTTGCCAATTCAATGCTCCTAAACCCCTCTATAGTGCCGCCGGGGCTACTGGATTGGTTCCCCAAGTCGTTACGGACACTACTATGAAATAATCAGAGCAAATTCAACCCGGACCCTGGCACCTAAAAAATCCTTACGATAATACACACGAAAAACTGGCAAAATTGCCTAATTTTTATTGCATTTCCAATAAAATACTCCTAAACCCCTCTACAGCACCGCCGGGGCTACTGGAGTCGTTCCCTAGGTCGTTACGAACACTACTATTGAAGAATCAAAGAAAATTTGACCCAGAACCCCGGCACCTAAAAAATTCGTGGGCTAACACACACGAAAAACTAGCAAAATTGCCTAATTCCAATTGTGTCGCCAATAAAAAGCTCCTAAACTGATTTCCCCAGGTCGTTACAAATACTACTATGGAAGAATGGAAGAATATTCAACCCATATCCCCGACACCTAAAAAATCCGCGGGCTAACACACACAAAAAACAGGCAAAATTGCCTAATTCCTATTGCGTATCTAATAAAATGCTCCTAAACCCCTCTAAAGCACCGCATGGGCTACTGGAGTCGTTACGTACGCTACTATGGAAGAATGGAAGAATATTCGACCCGGACCCCCGGCACCTAAAATATCCATGGGCTAACACACACAAAAAATTGGCAAAATTGCCTAATCCCTATTACGTCGCCAATAAAATGCTTCTAAACCTCTCTATAGCACCGCCGAGGATACTGGAGTCTTTCCCCAGGTCGTTACAGACGCTACTATGGAAGAATGGAAGAAACTTCGACTCGTACCCCCGGCACCTAAAATATCCGCAGGCTAACACATACGAAAAACTGGCAAAATCGCCTAAATCCTAATGTGTCGCTAATAAAATGCTTCTAAACCACTCTAAAGCGCCGCCGGGGCTACTGGAGTCGTTCCCCAGGTCATTATGGAAGCTAATATGGAAGAATCCAAGAAAATTTGACCCGGACCCCCAGCACCTTAAAAATCCGTTGGCTAACACACACGAAAAACTTGCAAAATCGCCTAATTCCTATTGACTCGCCAATTCAATGCTCCTAAACCCCTCTATAACACCGCCAGGGCTACTGGAGTCGTTCCCCAAGTCATTATGGATGCTACTATAGAAGAATCAGAGAAAATTCAACCCGGACCCCCGGCACCTAAAAAGTTCTTATGCTAATACACACGAAAAACTGGCAAAATTGCCTAAATTCTATTGCCTCTCTAATAAAATGCTTCTAAACCCCTCTACAGCGCCGCCGGGGATACTAGAGTCGTTCCCCAGGTCGTTACGGACACTACTATTGAAGAATACAATAAAATTTGACCCGAACTCCCATCACCTAAAAAATTCGAGGTCTAACACACACGAAAAACTGGCAAAATCTCCTAATTCCTATTGCGTCGCCAATAAAATTCTCCTAAATACCTCTATAGCACCGCCAGGGCTACTGGAGTCATCGCCCAGGTTGTTACTGACGCTACTATGGATGAATCAGAGAAAATTCAACCCGGACCCCCGGCACCTAAAAAATCCTTACGCTAATACACACGAAAAACTAGCAAAATTGCCTAATTCCGATTGCGTCTCCAATAAAATGCTCCTAAACCCCTCTATAGCGCTGACGAGGCTACTGAGTCTTTCCCCATGTCGTTACGGACGCTACTATGGAATAATCCAAGAAATTTCGACACGGACTCCAGGCAGGTAAAAAATCTGTGGGCTAACACACACGAAAAACTAGCAAATTTGCCTAATTACTATTGCGTCTCTAATAAAATGCTATTAAGCCCCTCTAAAGTGCAACCAGGGCTACTGAAGTCGTTCCCCAGGTTGTTATGGACGGTACAACAGAATAATCTAAGAAAATTTGACCCAGACCCCCGGTACCTAAAAAATCTGTGGGTTAACACACACGAAAAACTGGCAAAATCGCTTAATTCCTATTGCGTCGCCAATAAAAAGCTCCTAAACCCCTCAAAAGTACCACCGAGGCTAGTGGAGTCATTCCCAGGTCTTGCAAATGCTACTATTGAAGAATCCAAGAAAATTTGACCTGAACCCCCGGCATCTAAAAAATCCGTGGTCTAACACACACAAAAAACTGGCAAAATCTCCTAATTCATATTGCGTCGCTAATAAAATGCTCCTAAACCCCTCTGTAGCACCGTCGGGGCTACTAGAGTCGTTCCCCAGGTCGTTACGGACGCTTCTATGGAAGAATGCAGGAAAATTTGACCTGAACTCTCGGCACCTAAAAAATCTGTGGTCTAACATACACGAAAAACTGGCAAAATCGCCTAAATCCTATTGCGTCGCCAATAAAATGCTCCTAAACCCCTCTAAAGCACCGCCGGGGCAACTACAATCGTTCCCCAGGTCGTTACGCATTCTACAATATACGAATCCAAGAAAATTTAACCCGAAACCCCGGCACCTAAAAAATCTGTGGGCTAACACACATGAAAAACTAGCAAAATCTCCTAATTCTTATTGCGTCGCCAATAAAATGCTCCTAAACCCCTCTGTAGCACCTCCGGGGCTACTGGAGTCGTTCCCCAAGTCGTTACGAATGCTACTATAGAGGAATGAAATAAAATTCGACTCAAACCTTCGGCACCTAAAAAATCCTTACGCTAATACACACGAAAACTTACAAAATTGCCTAATTCCTATTGCGTCTCCAATAAAATGCTCCTAAACCCCTCTATAGCGTCGCCGGGGATACTGAGTCTTTCCCAGGTCATTATGGATGCTACTATGGAAGAATCCAAGAAATTTCGACAAGGACCCCCGGAACGTAAAAAATCTGTGGGCTAACAAACACGAAAAACTGGCAAATTTGCCTAATTACTATTGCGTCTCTAATAAAATGCTCTTAAGCCCTTCTAAAGCACCACCAGGGCTATTAAAGTTGTTCCCAGGTCATTACGGATGCTACTATAGAATAATCCAAGAAAATTTGACCCAGACCCCCGGAACCTAAAAAATCGGTAGGCTAACTTACACAAAAAACTGGCAAAACCACTTAATTCCTATTGTGTCGCTTATAAAATTCTCCTAAACCTCTCTATAGCGCTGCCGGGGCTACTGGAGTCGTTCCCCAGGTGGTTATGGATGCTACTAAAGAAGAATGGAAGTAAATTGGACCCGTACCCCTGGCACCTAAAAAATGCGCGGGCTAATACACACGAAAAACTGGCAAAATCGCCTAATTTCTATTGCGTCGCCAATAAAATGCTTTTAAACCCCTCTATAGCGCCGACGGGGCTACTTGAGTCGTTCCCCAGGTCATTACGGATGCTACTATTGAAGAATCCAAAAAATTTCGACACGGACCCCCGGCGCCTAAAAAATTCATGGGCTAACACACAGGAAAAACTGGCAAAATCGCCTAATTCCGATTGCGTCGCCAATAAAATGCTCCTAAACCCCTCTATAGCGCCGCCGGGGCTACTGAGTCTTTCCCCAGGTCATTATGAACGCTACTATGGAAGAATCCAAGAAATTTCGACACGGACTCCTTGCACGTAAAAAATCTGTGGGCTAATACACACGGAAACTGGCAAATTTGCCTAATTACTATTGCGTCTCTAATAAAATGCTCTTAATCCCCTCTAAAGCTCTACCGGGGCTACTGGAGTCGTTCCCCAAGTCGTTACGGACTCTACTATTGAACAATCCAAGAAAATTTGACCCAGACCTCCGGCACCTAAAAAATCTGTGGGCTAACACACGAAAAACTGGCAAAATCTCCTAATTCCTATTGTGTCACTAATAAATTGCTTCTAAACCTCTCTATAGTGGCGTCGGGGCTAATAGAGTCATTTCCCAGGTTGTTACGGAGGCTACTATGGAAGAATGGAAGAAAATTTGACCCGTACCCTCGGCACCTAAAAAATCTGCGGGCTAACACACACGAAAAACTGGCAAAATCGCCTAATTCCTATTGCATCGCCAATAAAATGCTCCTAAACTCCTCTATAGCGTCGTCGGGGCTACTGGAGTCGTTCTCCAGGTCGTTACGGATGCCACTATGGAAGAATACAAGAAATTTCGACACGGACCCCCGACACCGAAAAAATTCATGGGTTAACACACACGAAAAAACTGGCATAATCGCCTTATTCCTATTGCGTCACCAATAAAATGCTCCTAAACCCCTCTATAGCACTGTCGGGGCTACTAGAGTCGTTACCCCGGTCGTTACGGACGCCACTATAGAAGAATCAAAGAAAACTTGACCCGGACCCCCGGGACCTAAAAAATCCGTGGGCTAACACACACGAAAAATTGGCAAAACTGCCTAAATCCTATTGTGTTACCAATAAAATGCTCCTAAAGCCTCTAAAACGCCTCCGGGGCTACTAGAGTTGTTCCCCAGGCCGTTACGGATGCTACTATATAAGAATCCAAGAAAATTTGACCTTAACCTCCGGCTCCTAAAAAATCTGTGGGCTAACACACACAAAAAACTGGCAAAATCTTCTAATTCATATTGCGTCGCTATTAAAATGCTCCTAAACCCCTCTGTAGCATCGCCGAGGCTACTGGAGTCGTTCCCCAGGTCGTTACGGACGCTTCTATGGAAGAATGCAGGAAAATTCGACTCAGAGCTTTGGCACCTAAAAAATCCGCGGGCTAACACATACGAAAAATGGGCAAAATAGCATAATTCCTATTGCGTATCTAATAAAATGCTCCAAAACCTCTCTAAAGCATCGCCGGGGCTACTGGAGTCGTTCCCCAGGTTATTATGGACGCTACTATGGAAGAGTGGAAGAAACTTTGACCCGAACCCCCAACACCTAAAAAATTCATGGGTTAACACAGACGAAAAACTGGCAAAATCGCCTAATTCCTATTGCGTCGCCAATAAAATACTCCTAAACCTCTCTAAAGCGTCGTTGGGGCTACTGGAGTCGTTTTACCAGGTCGTTACGGACGCTACTATGGAAGAATGGAAGAACATTCGACCCGTACCCCCGGCACCTCAAAAATCTGTGGGCTAACACACACGAAAAACTGGCAAAATCCCCTAATTCCTATTGCGTCGCTAATAAAATGCTCCTAAACCACTCTAAAGCACCGTCGGGGCTACTGGAGTCGGTCCCCAGATTGTTACGGAAGCTACTATGGAAAAATCGAAGAAACTTTGACCCGAACCCCCGGTACCTAAACTAGCAAAATTGCCTAATTCTTATTGCGTCGCCAATAAAATGCTCCTAAACCTCTCTATAGTACCGCCGGAACTACTGGAGTCTTTCCCTAGGTCGTTACAGATGCTACTATGGAAGAATGGAAGAAAATTCGACCCGTACCCCCGGCACCTAAAATATCCGCAGGCTAACACATATGAAAAACTGGCAAAATCGCCTAAATCCTATTGTGTCGCCAATAAAATGCTTCTAAACCCCTCTAAAGCGCCGATGGGGCTACTGGAGTCGTTCCCCAGGTCGTTATGGAAGCTAGTATGGAAGAATCCAAGAAAATTTGACCCGGACCCCCAGCACCTTAAAAATCCGTGGGCTAACACACACAAAAAACTTGCAAAATCGCCTAATTCCTATTGCCTCGCCAATTCAATGCTCCTAAACCCCTCTATAACACCGCCAGGGCTACTGGAGTCGTTCCCCAAGTCGTTACGGATGCTAGTATAGAAGAATCAGAGAAAATTCAACTCGGACCCCCCGACACCTAAAAAGTTCTTATGCTAATACACACGAAAAACTGGCAAAATTGCCTAAATTCTATTGCTTCTCTAATAAAATGCTTCTAAACCCCTCTACAGCGCCGCCGGGGATACTAGAGTCGTTCCCCAGGTCGTTACGGACACTACTATTGAAGAATACAATAAAATTTGACCCGAACTCCCATCACCTAAAAAATTCGAGGTCTAACACACACGAAAAACTGGCAAAATCTCCTAATTCCTATTGTGTCGCCAATACAATTCTCCTAAATACCTCTATAGCACCGCCAGGGCTACTGGAGTCGTCGCCCAGGTCGTTACTAACGCTACAATGGATGAATCAGAGAAAATTCAACCCGGACCCCCGGCACCTAAAGAATCCTTACGCTAATACACACGAAAAACTGGCAAAATTGCCTAATACCTATTGCGTCTCCAATAAAATGCTCCTAAACCCCTCTATAATGCTGCCGGGGCTACTGAGTCTTTCCCCATGTCGTTACGGATGCTACTATGGAAGAATCTAAGAAAATTCGACACGAACTCCAGGCACGTAAAAAATCTGTTGGCTAACACACACGAAAACTTGGCAAATTCGCCTAATTATTATTGCGTCTCTAATAAAATGCTCTTAAGCCCCTCTAAAGCTCCATCGGGGCTACTGGAGTCGTTCCCCAAGTCGTTACGGACTTTACTATTGAAGAATCCAAGAAACTTTGACCCAGACCTCCGGCACCTAAAAAATATGTGGGCTAACACACAAAAAACTGGCAAAATCTCCTAATTCCTATTGTGTCGCTAATAAAATGCTCCTAAACCTCTCTATAGTGGCGCCGGGGCTACTAGAGTCATTCCCCAGGTTGTTACGGACGCTACTATGGAAGAATGGAAGAAACTTTGACCCGTACCCTCGGCACCTAAAAAATCTGCGGGATAACACACATGAAAAACTGGAAAAATCGCCTAATTCCTATTGCGTCGCCAATAAAATGCTCCTAAACTCCTCTATAGCTTCGTCGGGGCTACTGGAGTCGTTACCCAGGTTGTTACGGATGCCACTATGGAATAATCAATAAATTTCGACACGGACCCCCAGCACCTAAAAATTTCGTAGGTTAACACACGAAAAAACTGGCATAATCGCCTAATTCCTATTGCGTCGCCAATAAAATGATCCTAAACCCCTCTATAGCGCTGCCGGGGCTACTGGAGTCGTTACCCAGGTCGTTACGAACGCTACTATAGAAGAATCAAAGAAAATTTGACCCGAAATCCCGGCATCTAAAAAATTCGTGGGCTAACACACACGAAAAACTGGCAAAATTGCCTAAATCCTACTCTGTTACCAATAAAATGCTCCTAAACCCATCTAAAATGCCGCCGGGGCTACTGGAGTCATTCCCCAGGTCGTTACAGATGCTACTATATAAGAATCTTAGAAAATTTGACCTGAACCTCTGGCACCTAAAAAATCCGTGGGCTAACACACATAAAAAACTGGCAAAATCTCCTAATTCATATTGCGTCGCTATTAAAATGCTCCTAACTCCCTCTGTAGCATTGCCGGGGCTACTAGAATCGTTCCCCAGGTCATTACGGATGCTTCTATGAAAGAATGTAGAAATATTCGACTCAGACCTTCGGCACCTAAAAAATCCACGGGCTAACACACACGAAACACTGCCAAAATAGCCTAATTCCTATTGCGTATTTAATAAAATGCTCCTAAACCTCTCTAAAGCATTGCCGGGGCTACTGGAGTCGTTCCCCAGGTTGTTATGGACGCTACTATGGAAGAGTGGAAGAAACATTGACCCGAACCCCCGGTACCTAAAAAAATCATGGGTTAACACAGATGAAAAACTGGCAAAATCGCCTAATTCCTATTGCGTCGCCAATAAAATGCTCCTAAACCTCTCTAAAGCGCCGCTGGGGCTACTGGAGTTGTTTTACCAGGTCGTAACGGACGCTACTATGGAAGAATGGAAGAACATTCGACCCGTACCCCCGGCACCTAAAAAATCTGTGTGCTAGCACACACGAAAAACTAGCAAAATCGCCTAATTCCTATTGCGCCGCCAATAAAATGCTCCTAAACCCCTATATAGCGCATCCAGGGCTACTGGAGACGTTCACAAGGTCATTACGGACGCTACTTTGGAAAAATCCAAGAAAATTCAACCCGGACCTCCAGAATCTAAAAAATCTGTGGGCTAACACACACGAAAAAGTGGCAAAATTGCCTAATTCCTATTGTGCCGCCAATAAAATGCTTCTAAACCCCTTTATAGCACCGCCGGGGCTACTGGAATCGTTCCCCAGGTTGTTATGGACGCTACTATGGAAGAATACAAGAAAATTTGACCCAATCCCCAAGCACCTAAAAAATCTGTGGGCTAACACACAAGAAAAACTGGCAAAATCGCCTAATTCCTATTGTATCGTGAATAAAATGCTCCTAAACCCTTTTACAGAGCCGCCGGGGCTACTGGAGTTGTTCCCCAAGTCGTTACGGATGCTACTATGGAAGAATAGAAGAAAATTTGACCTAGACCCCCAGCACCTAAAAAGTCCGTGGGCTAATACACACGAAAAACTGGAAAAATCGCTTAATTCCTATTTCGCCGCTAATAAAATGCTCCTAAACCCCTCTATAGCACCTCCAGGGCTACTGGAGTCGTTCCCCAGGTCGTTACGGATGCTACTATGGAAGAATCCAAGAAAATTCGACCCATACCCCCGGCACCTAAAATATCCGTGGGCTAAGACACACGAAAAAGTGGCAAAATTGCCTAATTCCTATTGCGCCGCCAATAAAATGCTCCTAAGCCCCTCTAAAGCGCCGCCGGGGCTAATGGAGTCGTTCCCCAGGTCGTTACGGATGCTACTATAGAAGAATCCAAGAAAATTCGGCCCGAACCCCCGGCACCTAAAATATCTGTGGGCTAACACACACGAACAAGTGGAAAAATTGCCTAATTCCTATTGCATCACGAATAAAATGCTTCTAAACCCCTCTAAAGCGCCACTGGGGCTACTAAGATTGTTCCCCAAGTCGTTACGGACGCTACAATGGAAGAATCCAAGAAAATTCAACCCGCACCCTTGACACCGAAAAAATCCGTGGATTAACACACACGAAAAACTTGACAAATTGCTTAATTCCTATTGTGTCGCCAATAAAATGCTCCTAAACCCCTATATAGCGCCGACGGGGCTACTGGAGTCGTTCCCCAGTTCGTTACGTATGCTACTATGGAAGAATCCAAGAAAATTTGACCCGAACCCCCGGCACCTAAAAAATCTGCGGGCTAACACACACGAAAAACCGGCAAAATTGCCTAATTCCTATTGCATCGCCAATAAAATGCTCCTAAACCCCTCTATAGCATCGCTGTGGCTACTGGAGTGATTCCCCAGGTCGTTACAAATGCTAATATGGAAGAATTCAAAAAATTCGACCCGGACCCTCGGCACACAAAAAATCCTTACGCTAATACACATGAAAAACTGGCAAAATTGCCTAATTCTTATTGTGTCTTCAATAAAATGCTCCTAAACCCCTCTATAGCGTCGCCGGGGCTACTGGAGTCATTCCCCAGATCGTTACGGACGCTACTATGAAAGAATCCAAGAAATTTCGACACGGACCCCCGGCACGTAAAACATCTGTGGGCTAACACATATGAAAAATTGGCAAAATCGCCTAATTACTATTGCGTCTCTAATAAAATTCTCCTAAGCCCCTCTAAAGCGCCGCCGGGCTACTGGAGTCATTCACCAAGTCGTTACGGACACTACTTTGGAAGAATCCAAGAAAATTTGACCCGGACCCCCGGCATCTTAAAAATCCGTGGGCTAACACACACGAAAAACTGGCAAAATCTCCTAATTCCGATTGTGTCGCCAATAAAATGCTCCTAAACCCCTCTATAGCACCGCCGGGGCTACTAGAGTCATTCCCCAGGTCATTACAGACGCTAATATGGAAGAATCCAAGAAAATTCGACCCGTACCCCTGTCACCTAAAATATCTGTGGGCTAACACACGAAAAAGTGGCAAAATTGCCTAATTCCTATTTCGTCGCCAATAAAATGCTCCTAAACCCCTCTAAAGCGCCACCGGGGCTACTGGAGTCGTTCCCCAGGTCGTTACGGATGCTACTATGGAAAAATCCAAGAAAATTCGACCCGAACTTTTGGCACCTATAAAATCCTTACGCTAACACACATGAAAAACTTTCAAAATTGCCTAATTCCTAATGCGTCGCCAATAAAATGCTCCTAAACCCCTTTATAGCACCGCTAGGGCTACTGGATTCGTTTTCCAGGTCGTTACGGATGCTACTATGGAAGAATCCAAAAAATTCGACTCGAACCCTCGACACCTAAAAAATCCATACGCTAATACACATGAAAAACTGGTAAAATTGTCTAATTCGTATTGCGTCTTTAATAAAATACTCCTAAACCCCTCTATAGCACCGCCGGGGCTACTGTAGTCGTTCCACAGGTCGTTACGGACGCTACTATGGAAGAATCCAAGTAATTTTGACACAGACCCCCGGCACGTAAAACATCTGTGGGCTAACACACGAAAAACTAGCAAAATTGCCTAATTACTATTGCGTCTCTAATAAAACGCTCCTAAGCCCCTCTAAAGCACCGCCGGGGCTACTGGAGTCATTCTCCAGGTCGTTACGGATGCTACTATGGAAGAATCCAAGAAAATTTGGCCCAGACCCCCAGCACCTAAAATATCCGTGGGCTAACACACACGAACAAATGGCAAAATTGCCAAATTCCTATTGTGTCGCAAATAAAATGCTTCTCAACCCCTCTAAAGCGCCACCGGGGCTACTAAGGTTGTTCCCCAGGTCATTACAGATGCTACAATGGAATAATCCAAGAAAATTCGACTCGTAGCCTCGACACCGAAAAATTCCATGGATTAACACACACGAAAAACTTGAAAAATTGCTTAATTCCTATTGTGTTCCCCAGGTCGTTACGGATGCTACAATGGAAGAATCCAAAAAAATTTGACCCGAACCCCCGGCACCTACAAAATCCACGGGCTAACACACACGAAAAACTGGCAAAATTGCCTAATTCCTATTGCATCGCCAATAAAATGCTCCTAAACCCCTCTATAGCACCGCCGGGACTACTGGAGTCGTTCCCCAGGTCGTTACGGACGCTACTATTGAATAATCCAAGAAAATTCGACCCGCACCCCCGACACCTAAAAAATCCGTGGACTAACACACATGAAAAACTTGCAAAATCGCTTAATTCCTATTGTGTCACCAATAAAATGGTCCTAAACCCCTCTATAGCGCCGCCGATGCTACTGGAGTCGTTCCCCAGGTCGTTACGGATGCTAATATGGAAGAATCCAAGAAACTTTGACCAGGACCCCCGACACCTAAAATATCCGAAAGCTAACACACAAAAAAGTGGCAAAATTGCTTAATTCCTATTGCTTCGCCAATAAAATGCTCCTAAACCCTGTATAGCACCGCCGGGGCTACTGGAGTCATTCCCCAAGTCGTTACAGACGCTACTATAGAAGAATCCAAGAAAATTCGACCCGGACCCCTGTCACCTAAAATATCTGTGGGCTAACACACGAAAAAGTGGCAAAATTGCCTAATTCCTATTTTGTCGCTAATAAAATGCTCCTAAACCCCTTTAAAGTGCCACCGGGGCTACTAAAGTCGTTCCCTAGGTCGTTACGGACGCTACTATTGAATAATCCAAGAAAATGTGACCAAGACCCCCGGCACCTAAAAAATCCGTGGCCTAACACACATGAAAAACTGGCAAAATCGCCTAATTCCTATTGCGCCGCCAATAAAATGCTCCTAAACCCTTATATAGCGCAGCCGGGGCTACAGGAGACGTTCCCCAGGTCGTTACGGACGCAAATTTGGAAGAATCTAAGAAAATTCGACCCGAACCCCAGCACCTAAAAAATCTGTGGGCTAACACACACGAAAAAGTGGCAAAATTGCCTAATTTCTATTGCGCCGCAAAAAAAATGCTCCTTAACCCCTCTACAGTGCCGCCGGGGCTACTGGAATCATTTTCTAGGTTGTTACGGATGCTACTATGGAAGAATACAAGAAACTTTGACCCAATCCCCAGGCAACTAAAAAATCGGTGGGCTAACACACGAAAAACTGGCAAAATCGCCTAATTCCTATTATGTCGCGAATAAAATGCTCCTAAACCCCTCTATAGTGTCGCCGGGGCTATTGGAGTTGTTCCCCAAGTCGTTACGGATGCTACTATGGAAGAATAGAAGAAAATTCAACCCGGACCCCAGCACCTAAAAAATCCTGGGCTAACACACACGAAAAACATACAAAATCGCCTAATTTCTATTGCGCCGCTAATAAAATGCTCCTAAACCCCTCTATAGCGCCTCCGAGGCTACTGGAGTCATTCCCCAGGTTGTTATGGATGCTACTATGGAAGAATCCAAGAAAATTCGACCCAGACCCCCGACACCAAAAACATCTGTGGGCTAACACACACAAAAAAATGGCAAAATTGCCTAATTCCTATTGCATCGCCAATAAAATGCTCCAAAACCCCTTTAAAGCGTCGTCGTGGCTACTCGAGTCATTCCCCAGGTCGTTACAGACGCTACAATGGAAGAATCTAAAAAAATTTGACCCAAACCCTGGCACCTTAAAAATCTGTGGGCTAACACACATGAAAAACTTGCAAAATCGCCTAATTCCTGTTGCATCGCCAATAAAATACTCCTAAACCCCTCTAGAGCGCCGCCGGGGTTACTGGAGTCGTTCTCCAGGTCGTTACGGATGGTACTATGGAAGAATCCGAGAAAATTTGACCCGTACCCCCAGCACCTAAAAAATCCGTGGGCTAACACTCTCGAAAAACTGGCAAAATCGCCTAATTCCTATTGCGTCGCTAATAAAATGCTCCTAAACCACTCTAAAGCACCGCCGAGGCTATTAGAGTCGTTCCATAGGTCGTTATGGACGCTACTATGGAAGAATCAAATAAACTTTGACCCGAACCCCCGGCACCTAAAAAATCCATGGGCTAACACACACAAAAAACTGGCAAAATTGCCTAATTCCTATTGCGTCCCCAATAAAATGCTCCTAAACCCCTCTAAAGCACCGCTGGGGCTACTGGAGTTGTTCTCCAGGTTGTTACGGACGCTACTATGGAAGAATCCAAGAAAATTTAACCCGGACCACCGGCACCTAAAATATCTGTGGGCTAACACACACGAAAAACTGGCAAAATCGTCTAATACCTATTGCGTCGCCAATAAAATACTTCTAAACCCATCTATTGCACCGTCGGGGTTACTGGAGTCGTTCCCCAGGTTGTTACAAATGTTACTATGGAAGAATCCAAGAAATTTCGACACGGACCCCCGGCACATACAAAATCCGTGGGCTAACACACACAAAAAACTGGCAAAATTGCCTAATTTCTATTGTGTCTCAAATAAAATGCTCCTAAACCCCTCTAAAGCTCTGCCGGGGCTACTGTAGTCATTCCCCAAGTAGTTATAGATGCTACTATGGAAGAATCCAGCAAAATTCGACGCATAGCCCCGGCACCTAAAAACTTTGTGGGCTAACACACACGAATAACTGGCAAAATTGCCTAATTCCTATTGAGTCGCCAATAAAATGCTCCTAAACCTCACTAAAGCATCGCCATAGCTACTGGAGTCGTTCCCAAGGTCGTTACGGACGCTACTATAGAAGAATCAAAGAAACTTTGACCCTAACCCCAGGCACCTAAAAATTCTGTGGGCTAACACACACGAAAAACTGGCAAAATTGCCTAATTCCTATTGTGTCGCCAATAAAATGCTCCTAAACCCCTCTATAGCGCCGCCGGGGCTACTGAAGTTGTTCCCAGGTTGTTACAGATGCTACTATGGAATAATCCAATAAAATTCGACCCAGACTCTCTGATCCTAAAAAAATCCGTGGGCTAACACACACGAAAAACTAGCAAAATTGCCTAATTCCTTTTGCGTCGCCAATAAAATGCTCCTAAACCCTCTATTGCGCCGCCGGGGCTACTGGAGTCGTTCCCCAAGTCGTTACGGACGATACTATGGAAGAATCAAAGAAACTTTGACCTGAACCCCCGACACCTAAAAACTTTATGGGCTAACACACACGAAAAAATGGCAAAATTGCCTAATTCCTATTATGTCCCCAATTAAATGCTCCTAAACCCCTCTAAAGCACCGCCGGAGCTACTGGAGTCGTTCCCCAAGTTGTTACGGATGCTACTATAGAAGAATCCAAGAAAGTTTAACGCGAACCACCGGCACCTAAAATATCTGTGGGCTAACACACACAAAAAACTGGCAAAATTGCCTAATTACTATTGCGTCTCAAATAAAATGCTCCTAAACCCCTCTAAAGCACCGCCGAGGCTACTGTAGTCGTTCCCCAAGTAGTTACAGATGCTACTATGGAAGAATCCAGTAAAATTCGACGCGTACCCTCGGCACCTAAAAACTTTGTGGGCTAACACACACGAATAACTGGCAAAATTGCCTAATTCCTATTGCGTCGCCAACAAAATTCTCCTAAACCACACTAAAGCACCGCCGGGGCTACTGGAGTCGTTCCCCAGGTCGTTACGGATGCTACTATGGAAGAATAAAAGAAATTTTGACCCAAACCCCCGACACCTAAAAAATCTGTGGGCTAACACATACGAAAAAATGGCAAAATTGCCTAATTCCTATTGCGTCCCTAATAAAATGCTCCTAAACCCCTCTAAAGCACCGCTGGGGATACTGTAGTCGTTCTCCAGGTCGTTACGGATGCTACTATAGAATAAACCTAGAAAATGTTACCCGAACCACCGGTACCTAAAAAATCCATGGGCTAACACACACAAAAAACTGGCAAAATTGCCTAATTCCTATTGTGTCGCCAATAAAATGCTCCTAAAGCCCTCTATAGCGCCGTCGGGGCTACTGAAGTCGTTCCCAGGTCGTTACGGATGCTACTATGGAAGAATCTAAGAAAATTCGACCCGGACCCTCTGATCCTAAAAAATCCGTGGGCTAACACACACGAAATACTGGCAAAATTCCCTAATTCCTATTGCGTCGCCAATAAAATGCTCCTAAACCCTCTATTGCGCCGCCGGGGCTACTGTAGTCATTCCCCAAGTAGTTACGGATGCTACTATAGAAGAATCATAGAAATTTCGACACGTACCCCGGCACATACAAAATCCATGGGCTAACACACACGAATAACTGGCAAATTTCCTAATTCCTATTGCGTCGACAATAAAATGCTCCTAAACCACACTAAAGCACCGCCGGGGCTACTAGAGTCGTTCCCCAGGTCGTTACGGACGCTACTATGGAAGAATCAAAGAAATTTTGACCCAAACCCCCAGCACCTAAAAAATCTGTGGGCTAACACACACGAAAAAATGGCAAAATTGTCTAATTCCTATTGCGTCCCTAATAAAATGCTCCTAAACCCCTCTAAAGCACCGCCGGGGATACTGGAGTCGTTCTCCAGGTCGTTACGGATGCTACTATGGAATAAACCTAGAAAATTTAACCCAGACCACCGGCACCTAAAATATCTGTGGGCTAACACATACGAAAAACTGGCAAAATTGCCTAATAAAATGCTCCTAAACCCTTCTAAAGCACCGTCGGGGCTACTGGAGTTGTTCCCAAGGTCGTTAGGGACGCTACTATAGAAGAATCAAAGAAACGTTGACCCTAACCCCCGACACCTAAAACATTCGTAGGCTAACACACATGAAAAACTAGCAAAATTGCCTAATTCCTATTGTGTCGCCAATAAAATGCTCCTAAACCCCTCTATAGCACCGCCGGGGCTACTAAAGTCATTCCCAGGTCATTAAAGACGCTACTATGGAAGAATCCAAGAAAATTCAACCCGGACCCTCTGATTCTAAAAAAATCTGTGGGCTAACACACATGAAAAACTGGCAAAATTGCCTAATTCCTATTGCGTCGCCTATAAAATTCTCCTAAACCCTCTATTGCGCCATCGGGGCTACTGTAGTTGTTCCCCAGGTCGTTACGGATGCTACAATGGAAAAATCCAGGAAATTTCGACACAGACCCCCGGCACATATAAAATCCTTGGGCTAACACACACAAAAAAACTAGCAAAATTGCCTAATTTCTATTGCGTCTCAAATAAAATGTTCCTAAACCCCTCTAAAGCGCCGCTGGGGCTACTGTAGTCGTTCCCCAAGTAGTTACGGATGCTACTATGTAAAAATCCAATAAATTTCCAATCCGTACCCCCGACACGTAAAAACTTTGTGGGCTAACACACACAAATAACTGGCAAAATTGCCTAATTCCTATTGCGTTGCCAATAAAATGCTCGTAAACCATACTAAAGCGCCACCGGAGCTGCTGGAGTCGTTCCCCAGGTCGTTACGGACGCTACTATGGAAGAATCCAAGAAAATTTGACCCGAACCCCCGGCACCTAAAAAATCCGTGGGTTAACACACACGAAAAACTGGCAAAATTGCCTAATTCCTATTGCGTCGCCAATAAAATGCTCCTAAACCTCTCTAAAGCGCCGCTGGGGCTACTAGAGTCGTTCCCCAGGTCGTTACGGATGCTAATATGGAAGAATCCAAGAAAATTTGACCCGAACAACTGGCACCTAAAAAATCCGTGGGCTAACACACACGAAAAACTGGCAAAATCGCTTAATTCCTATTGGGTGGCAAATAAAATGCTCCCAAACCCCTCTAAAGTGCCGCCGGGGCTACTGGAGTTGTTCCCACGTCGTTACGGACGCTACGATTGAAGAATCTAGGAAAATTAGACCCAGACCCCCAGCACCTAAAAAATTCATGGGATAACACACACGAAAAACTGGCAAAATCGCTTAATTCCTATTGCGTCGCCAATAAAATGCTCCTAAACGCCTCTAAAGCTCCACTGGGGCTACTGGAGTCATTCCCTAGGTTGTTACGGATGCTATTATGGATGAATCTATGAAAATTTGACCCGGGCCCCCGGCACCTAAAAAATTCGTAGGCTAACAAACACGAAAAACTAGCAAAATCGCGTAATTCCTATTGTGTCGCCAATAAAATGCTTCTAAACCTCTCTAAAGCACCGCCGGGGCTACTGGAGTCATTCCCTAGGTCGTTAGGAACGCAACTATGGAAGAATCAAAGAAAGTTTGACCCAAACCCCCGGCACCTAAAAAATCCGTGGGCTAACACACGAAGAAATGGTAAAATTGCCTAATTCCTGTTGTGTCGCCAATAAAATGCTCCTAAACCACTCTAAAGCACCGCCAGGTCTACTGGAGTCGTTCTCCAGGTCGTTACGGATGCTACAATGGTAGAATCCAAGAAATTTGTCTCGGACCTCCGGCACCTAAAAAATCTGTGGGCAAACACACACGAAAAACTAGAAAAATCACCTAATTCCTATTGCGTCAGCAATAAAATACTTCTAAACCCCTCAAATGCACCGCCGGTGCTACTAGAGTCGTTCCCCAGATCATTACAGACGCTACTTTGGAAGAATCAGGCTACTGGAGTTGTTCTCCAGGTCGTTACGGACGCTACAATGGAAGAATCCAAGAAATATTTCTCGGACCCCCGGCACCTAAAAAATCCGTGGGCTAATACACACTAAAAATTGGCAAAATCGCCTAATTCCTATTGCGTCACCAATAAAATACTTCTAAACCCCTCTAAAGCACCGCCGGTGCTACTGGAGTCATTCCCAGGTCGTTACAGACGCTACTATAGAAGAATCAAAGAAAATTTGACCCAAACCCCCGGCACCTAAAAAATCCGTGGGCTAACACACACGAAAAACTGGCAAAATTGCCTAATTCCTATTGCATCGCCAATAAAATGCTCCTAAACCTCTCTAAAGCGTCGTCGGGGCTGCTGGAGTCGTTCCCCAGGTCGTTACGGACGCTTCTATGGAAGAATCCAAGAAAATTTGACCCGGACCCCCGACACCTAAAAAATTCGTGGGCTAACACACACGAAAAACTGGAAAAATCGCCTAATTCCAATTACGTCGCCAATAAAATGCTCCTACACCCCTCTAAAGCGCTGCCGGGGCTACTGGAGTCGTTCCGCAGGTCTTTACGAACGCTACTATGGAAGAATCCAAGAAAATTTGTCCCGGACCCTCGGCACCTAAAAAATCTGTGGGCTAACACACACGAAAAACTGGCAAAATCGCCTAATTCCTATTGCGTCACTAATAAAATGCTCCTAAAGCCCTCTAAAGCACCGCTGTGGCTACTGGAGTCGTTCCCAGGTCATTACGGATGCTACTATGGAAGAATCCAAGAAAATTTGACCCTTCCCCCGGCACTTTAAAAATCTGTGGGCTAACACACACGAAAAACTGGCAAAATGGCCTAATTCCTATTGCGTCCCCAATAAAATGCTCCTACACCCCTCTAAAGCGCATTCGGTGCTACTGGAGTCGTTCCCCAGGTCGTAACGGACGCTACTATGAAAGAATCTAATAAATTTCGACCCGAACCCCCGACACCTAAAATATCTGTTGGCTAACACACACGAAAAACTGGAAAAATTGCCTAATTCCAATTGCGTCGCCAATAAAATGCTCCTAAACCCCTCTAAATCACCACTGGGGCTACCGGAGTCTTTCCCCAGTTCGTTACGGATGCTACTATGGAAGAATCCAAGAAAATATAACCCGTACCCCCGGCACCTAAAATATCAGTGGGCTAACACATACGAAAAAGTGGCAAAATTGTCTAATTCCTATTGCGTCGCCAATAAAATGCTCCTAAACCCCATCTAAAGTGCCGCCGGGGCTACTAGATTCCTTTCCCAGGTCGTTACGAATGACACTATGGAATAATCCAAGAAAATGCTCCTACACTCTTCTAAAGCGATTTCAGGGCTATTGGAGTCGTTCCCCAGGTCGTAACGGATGCTTCTATGGAAGAATCCAAGAAAATTCGACTCGGACCCCCGACACCTAAAATATTCGTGGGCTAACACACACGAAAAATTGGCAAAATTGCCTAATTCCTATTGCATCGCCAATAAAATACTCCTAAACTCCTATAAAGCGCCGCCGTGGCTACTAGAGTCGTTCCCCAGGTCGTTACGGATGCTACTATGGAAGAATCCAAGAAAATTTGACTCGGACCCCCGGCACCTTAAAAATCTATGGGCTCACACACACGAAAAACTGGCAAACTCGCCTAATTCCTATTGCGTCGCCAATAAAATGCTTCTAAAGCCCTCTATAGCGTCGTCGGGGCTACTGAAGTCGTTCCCCAAGTCATTACGGATGCTACTATGGAAGAATCCAATAAATTTCGACATGGACCCCCTGCACATACAAAATCCGTGGGCAAACACACACAAAAAACTGGCAAAATTGCCTAATTTCTATTGCGTCTCAAATAAAATGCTCCTAAACCCCTCTAAAGCGCCACCGGGGCTACTGTAGTCGTTCCCTAAGTAGTTACATATGCTACTATGGAAGAATCCAGTAAAATGCGACCCGTACCCCCGGCACCTAAAAACTTTGTGGGTTAACACACACGAATAACTGGCAAAATTGCCTAATTCCTATTGCGTCGCCAATAAAATGCTCCTAAACCACACTAAAGCGCCGCCGGGGCTACTGGAGTCATTTCCCAGGTCATTACAGACGCTACTATGGAAGAATCAAAGAAACTTTTACCCGAACCCTCCGGCACCTAAAAAATCAGTGGGTTAACACACAAGAAAAAATGGCAAAATTGCCTAATTCCTATTGCGTCCCCAATAAAATGTTCCTAAACCCCTCTAAAGCACCGTTGGGGCTACTGGAGTCGTTCTCCAAGTCAGTACGGAAGCTACTATAGAATAATCCAAGAAAATTTGACCCGAACAACCGGCACCTAAAAACTCTGTGGGCTAACACACACGAAAAACTGGCAAAATTGCCTAATTCCTATTGTGTCGCAAATAAAATGCTCCCAAACCCCTCTAAAGCATCGCCGGGGCTGCTGGAGTTGTTCCCCACGTCGTTACGGACGCTACTATTGAAAAATCTAAGAAAATTTGACCAGACCCCCAGCACCTAAAAAATCTGTGAGCTAACACACACGAAAAACTGGCAAAATCGCCTAATTCCTATTGCGTCTCTAATAAAATGCTCCTAAACCCCTCTAAAGCGCCGTCGGGGCAACTGGAGTCGTTCCCCAGGTCGTTACGGATGCAACTATGCAAGAATCCAAGAAATTTTGACCCGGACCCCCGGTACCTAAAAAATCCGTAGGCTAACACACATTAAAAATTGGCAAAATCACCTAATTCCTATTGCATCCCCAATAAAATGCTCCTAAACCCTCTAAAGCGCCGCCAGGGCTACTGGAATCGTTCCCCAGGTCGTTACGGACGCTATTATGGAAGAATCCAAGAAAATTTGACCTGGACCCCCGGCACATCAAAAATCCTTGGGCTAACATACACGAAAAACTGGCAAAATCGCTTAATTCCTATTGCGTCACCAATAAAAAGCTCCTAAACCCCTCAAAAGCGTCGCCGGGGCTCCTGGAGTCGTTCCCCAAATAGTTACAGATGCTACTATGGACAAATCCAATAAAATTCGACCTAGACCTTCGGCACCTAAAAATTTTATGGGCTAACACCTACGAAAAACGGGCAAAATTGCCTAATTCCTATTGCGTCGCCAATAAAATGCTCCTAAACCACTCTAAAGCGCCGCTGGGGCTACTAGAGTCGTTCCCCAGGTCGTAACGGATGCTACTATAGAATAATCCAACAAAATTTGACCTAAACCCCCGGCACCTAAAAAATCTGTGGGCTAACACACACGAAAAACTGGCAAAATCGCCTAATTCCTATTTCATCGCTAATAAAATGCTCCTAAACTCCTCTAAAGTGCCTCTGGGGCTACTGGAGTCGTTCCCCAGGTCGTTATGGACGCTACTATGGAAGAATCTAAGAAGATTTGACCCAGACCCCCGGGACTTAAAAAATATGTGGGCTAACACACATGAAAAACTGGCAAAATCGCTTAATTTCCTATTATGTCGCCAATAAAATATTCCTAAACGCCTCTAAAGCAATGCCGGGGCTACTGGAGTCATTCCCTAGGTCATTACGGATGTTACTATGGAAGAATCTAAGAAAATTTGACCCGAACCTTCGACACCTAAAAAATCCGTGGGCTAACACACAAGAAAAACTGGCAAAATCGCCTAATTCCTATTGTGTCGCCAATAAAATGCTCCTAAACCCCTCTAAAGCGCCGCTGGGGCTACTAGAGTTGTTCCCCAGGTCGTTACGGATGCTAATATGGAAGAATCCAAGAAAATTTGACCCGTACCCCCGGCACCTAAAAAATCCGTGGGCTAACACACACGAAAATCTAGAAAAATCATCTAATTCCTATTGCGTCGCCAATAAAATGCTCCTAAACCCCATCTAAAGCACCGTCGGGGCTACTGGAGTCCTTTCCCAGGTCGTTACGAATGACACTATGGAAGAATCCAAGAAATTTTGACCTGGACACCTCGGCACCTAAAACATCCTTGGGCTAACACACACGAAAAACTGGAAAAATTGCCTAATTCTATTGCGTCACTACTAACATGCTCCTAAACCCCTCTAAAGCACCGTCGGGGCTACAGGAGTCTTTCCCCAGGTCGTTATGGATGCAACTATGGAAGAATCCAAGAAATTTTGACCTGGACCCCCGGCACCAAAAAACTGGCAAAATAGCCTAATTCCTATTGCGTCCTCAATAAAATGCTCCTACACCCCTCTAAAGCGCAGTCGGGGCTATTGGAGTCGTTCCCCAGGTCGTAACGGATGTTTCTATGGAATAATCCAAGAAATTTCGACTAAGACTGTAATATCCCCTAAAAACGTTGTATACGATGTTTCAATTTTTTCCTAAACATGATACAGCCTCTGTATTTTGGTCATAACTTTTCATAGAAATATTCAAATGGAGTGATTCAAATTTCTGAGTAACCACAAGATCATTACCTACAACTTTTATGAAGACCATATTTTAAGATTCAGAGGTTAAGTAGGTCAAATAAATTAATCTTTGTAAGGTAGGATGCTGTTACGGAAATGAGTATTTATAGAAGAAAAATCATATCTCACTGTAGGTTTATCCAAATTGGTTGATTCTTGAACGATATGAAACTAGACTTCCATATCTACAATTCTTATGAAGACACCAAATCCTAATAAGGAATTTATCTTATTCAAACGCAGCTCCTAAAAAGAGTATTCTGTCAAAGATAACTCATTTCACCTACCATAGAAAGATCTAGATACATTTGACATCACTCATGACATAAATTGTCCTCCATTTAACATCATCCATGACATCAATATATTCCACTAAATTTTCAGATTTTTATTTATAATTATTTTATTTATTGTTAGGTCATCTTTCCCACCTATAAATATCCACCTTATTTCCTCATTTTATTCATCAAGCTTTCTCAAGCAAATCTTCTCTCTATACACATTCTTAAATATAGTTTTAGTTCTTAGTAGTGAAGAAATACTATTCCGGTGATTCATATATTCCGGGTAGTACACAAAACGTTCCGGCAAGGAGAGAAGCTAGGACTCAAGAGTGTTCATTAAGTCTTCCGGTACCAACTAAAGCTTCGGTTTCCAGGTATGTAAGGTTTCAATGAGAGTATTCCTTCCACTCTCATGTCTAAATTATTTTGATTATATGATAAATTATATTTATTTTCTTTAAGCTTTACTCTAAGTTATGTGGTGTTTATCCATGAATTCTTCCATCCATATAGTCCAAAAACTCTTTCAATTAAGCCTCTTGATTTCAAGTAATATTTTTGTTATGGTAATTTTTATTTTTACTTAATAGTATGAATCATGGTTAAACTAATGATTATTGGTCTATTTTGATACAACATAATTTTATATGTATGAATTGATGGATTGCAAGTAATTTATTTATTTATATTTTTAAAGGTTGTTGAAATTCATGGTGGGTTGTTTAAAGCATGATTTTAATGAATGGATTTCAAAGTATTTATGAATATTTATTTACATACATATTTGCAATTTGAAGTGATTTGAACCCACCTAGTTTTACTATGTTTTTAATAAAGTTTGACTTGAAAGCTTTGACTCCAAATAAATGTTTATGAAAGCAATATCCATGATCAAAAAGGGAGTCTTATGAAATGAAAGAATGATGAAATGATATGAATGATGGATTCTTTATGCAATAAGGACAATTCTTGCATATTTGAATTATCAAATGTTTTAATGAGCTATTCTACCGAATATGATGTTTGAATTCTCAAGTTATATGCTATGAATATTTTGAAGTATTAAACTATTCCGTGGGATTGATTTAGCACCGAATGAGGCATTGAGGTGGGATTCGGTAAGGGAATCCTAGTAGCAATCCCTTATCTCATTAACTATGTGCCAACATAGGAGCCCTTGTAGGCTTAGGCTAATGGATCCATAAATAGCCCTTAAAGTTAAAGTTAAAGAAATTAATGAAGTTGACGGAGTTCTACCTCGCAAATAGTCTCCCCGGCCAACGTAGGGGGTTATGTTGGATTCCATGTAATAGCTCGCATGGTCTTAAATGTCGGTTATGGTTAGCTTCCCACAAAATGAATGTTTTAAAGGATATCCATATGATTTATTATGCATGTATTACATTATGTTCCATATTACATAAATGTTATAATATTTTCTCAATGTTCATGCATCCTTACATACTTAGTACATTCAAAGTACTAACGCATACTCTTTTGCCTACATGATATCACCATGTAGGGATCGGTGCTCCTCCTCGTTCTCCTCCACGTGGCTAGTTGATATTCCATTGAAGACTACTTTTGGTGAGTTCCCATGTTCCGGGAACAATACTCCTTTGTCTTTCTAGCTTATGATATGATAAGATATTTTATTATGGCATTTCTTCTATTATGATTGAGGGTGAGCTAGGAACTTGTCTTAGCCACATTAAATCTAATAGTTAGAGGTATTGTTGGACATATGTAAGTTGAAGATTTATTATTATGATTTCCGCTTGTCTATTTATCATCATTACCTATGAAAGGCTAAAAGAATGCTAAGAGGCTTGTTTGAGGTACTTTCGGGTTCCTCATTCGCCATGTCACGTCTAGGCCTTAGGCTTGGGTCGTGACAAAGACCCCCGGCACCTAAAATTTTCGTGGGCTAACACACACGAAACACTGGCAAAATTGCCTAATTCCTATTGCATCGCCAATAAAATACTCCTAAACCCCTATAAAGCGCCGCCATGGCTACTAGAGTCGTTCCCCAGGTCGTTACGGATGCTACTATGGACGAATCCAAGAAAATTTGACTCAGACCCCCAGCACCTTAAAAATCTATGGGCTCACACACACGAAAAACTGGCAAACTCGCCTAATTCCTATTGCGTCGCCAATAAAATGCTTCTAAACCCCTCTATAGCACTGCCGGGGCTACTGAAGTCGTTCCCCAGGTTGGTAAGGATGCTACTATGGAAGAATCCAAGAAAATTCGACCCAGACCCTCGGCACCTAAAAAATCCGTGTGCTAACACACACGAAAAACTGGCAAAATTGCCTAATTCCTATTGCATCGCCAATAAAATACTCCTAAACCCCTCTAGTACGCCGCCGGGGCTACTAAAGTCGTTCCCCAGGTCGTTACGGATGCTACTATCGAAGAATCCAAGAAATTTCGACATGGACCCCTGACACATACAAAATCCGTGGGCAAACACACACAAAAAACTGGCAAAATTGCCTAATTTCTATTGCGTCTCAAATAAAATGCTCCTAAACCCCTTTAAAGTGCCGCCGGGGCTACTGTAGTCGTTCCCTAAGTAGTTACAGATGCTACTATGGAAGAATCCAGTAAAATTTGACCCGTACCCGCGGCACCTAAAAACTTTGTGGGCTAACACACACGAATAACTGGCAAAATTACCTAATTCCTATTGCGTCGCCAATAAAATGCTCCTAAACCACACTAATGCGCCGCCGGGGCTACTGGAGTCGTTCCCCAGGTCGTTACGGACGCTAATATGGAAGAATCAAAGAAACTTTGACCCGAAACCCAGGCACCTAAAAAATCCGTGGGTTAACACACACGATAAAATGGCAAAATTACCTAATTCCTATTGCGTCCCTAATAAAATGCTCCTAAACCCCTCTAAAGCACCGCTGGGGCTATTGGAGTCGTTCTCCAAGTCGTTACGGACTCTACTATGGAATTATCCAAGAAACTGACCTGAACCACCGGCACCTAAAAAATCCGTGGGCTAACACACACGAAACACTGGCAAAATCGCCTAATTCCTATTGTGTCGCAAATAAAATGCTTCCAAACCCCTCTAAAGCGCCGCCGAGGCTACTGGAGTTGTTCCCCACGTCGTTACGGACGCTACTATTGAAAAATCTAAGAAAATATGACCCAGACCCCTAGCACCTAAAAAATCTGTGGGCTAACACACAAAAAAAACTGGCAAAATCGCCTAATTACTATTGCGTCTCTAATAAAATGCTCCTAAACCCTTCTAAAGCACCGTCGGGGCTACTGGAGTCGTTCCCCAGGTCGTTACAGACGCAACTATGCAAAAATTCAAGAATATTTGACCCGGACCCCCGGCACCTAAATAATCCGTAGGCTAACACACATTAAAAACTGGCAAAATTGCCTAATTCCTATTGCATCCCCAAGAAAATGCTCATAAACCCTCTAAAGTCCCGCCAGGGCTACTGGAGTCGTTCCCCAGGTCGTTTGGGACGCTACTATGGTAGAATCCAAGAAAATTTGACCTGGACCCCCGGCACCTCAAAAATCCTTGGGGTAACATACACGAAAAACTAGCAAAATCGCTTAATTCCTATTGCATCGCCAATAAAATACTCCTAAACCCCTCCACAGCACCGCCGGGGCTACTGGAGTCATTCACAAGTCATTACGGATGCTACTATGGAAAAATCTAAGAAAATTCGATCCGGACCCTCGGCACCTAAAATATCCGTGGGCTAACACAAACGAAAAACTGACAAAATTACCTAATTTCTATTGCGTCGCCAATAAAATGCTCCTAAACCCCTCTATTGCACCGCCCAGGCTACTAGAGTCGTTACCCAGGTCGTTACAGATGCTACTAAGTAAGAATCCAAGAAATTTCGACACAGACCCCTGGCACGTAAAAAATCCTTAGGCTAACACACACGAAAAATTGGCAAAATTGCCTAATTACTATTGCATCTCATATAAAATGCTCTTAAACCCCTCAAAAGCATCGCTAGGGCTACTGGAGTCGTTACCCAAATAGTTACAGATGCTACTATGGACAAATCCAATAAAATTCGACCCATACCACCGGCACCTAAAAACTTTGTGGGCTAACACACACGAATAACTGGCAAAATTACCTAATTCCTATTGCGTCGCCAATAAAATGCTCCTAAACCACACTAATGCGCCGCCGGGGCTACTAGAGTCGTTCCCCAGGTCGTTACGGACGCTACTATGGAAGAATCAAAGAAACTTTGACCCGAACCCCAGGCACCTAAAAAATCCGTGGGTTAACACACACGAAAAAATGGCAAAATTACCTAATTTCTATTGCGTCCCTAATAAAATGCTCCTAAACCCCTCTAAAGCACCGCTGGGGCTATTGGAGTCGTTCTCCAAGTCGTTACGGACTCTACTATGGAATTATCCAAGAAACTTTGACCTGAACCACCGGCACCTAAAAAATCCGTGGGCTAACACACACGAAACACTGGCAAAATCGCCTAATTCCTATTGTGTCGCAAAGAAAATGCTCCCAAACCCCTCTAAAGCGCCGCCGAGGCTACTGGAGTCGTTCCCCAGGTCGTTACGGAAAATTTGACCCAGACCCCTAGCACCTAAAAAATCTGTGGGCTAACACACCCGAAAAACTGGCAACATCGCCTAATTACTATGGCGTCTCTAATAAAATGTTCCTAAACTCTTCTAAAGCGCCGTCGGGGCTACTGGAGTCGTTCCCCAGGTCGTTACGGACGCAACTATGCAAAAATCCAAGAATATTTGACCCGTACCCCCGGCACCTAAAAAATTCGTAGGCTAACACACATTAAAAACTGGCAAAATTGCCTAATTCCTATTGCATCTCCAAGAAAATGCTCATTAACCCTCTAAAGTGCCGCCAGGGCTACTGGAGTCGTTCCCCAGGTCGTTACGGACGCTACTATGGTAGAATCCAAGAAAATTTGATCTGGACCCCCGGCACCTCAAAAATCCTTGGGCTAACATACACGAAAAACTAGCAAAATCGCTTAATTCCTATTGCATCGCCAATAAAATGCTCCTAAACCCCTCTATAGCACCGCCGGGGCTACTAGAGTCATTCGCAAGTCGTTACGGATGCTACAATGGAAGAATCCAAGAAAATTCGATCCGGACCTTCGGCACCTAAAAAATCCGTGGGCTAACACACACGAAAAACTGGCAAAATTACCTAATTTCTATTGAGTCGCCAATAAAATTCTCCTAAACCCCTCTATTGCGCCGCCGGGGCTACTAGAGTCGTTACCCAGGTCGTTACAGATGCTACTAAGGAAGAATCCAAGAAATTTCGACACAGACCCCTGGCACGTAAAAAATCCTTAGGCTAACACACACGAAAAACTGGCAAAATTGCCTAATTACTATTGCATCTCATATAAAATGCTCTTAAACCCCTCTAAAGCGCCGCTGGGGCTACTGGTGTCGTTACCCAAATAGTTACAGATGCTACTATGGACAAATCCAATAAAATTCGACCCGTACCACCGGCACCTAAAAACTTTGTGGGCTAACACACACGAATAACTCGCAAAATTGCCTAATTCCTATTGCGTCGCCAATAAAATGCTCCTAAACCACACTAATGCGCCGCCGGGGCTACTAGAGTCATTCCCCAGGTCGTTACGGACGCTACTATGGAAGAATCAAAGAAACTTTGACCCGAACCCCAGGCACCTAAAAAATCCATAGGTTAACACACACGAAAAAATGGCAAAATTACCTAATTCCTATTGCGTCCCTAATAAAATGCTCCTAAACCCCTCTAAAGCACCGCTGAGGCTATTGGAGTCGTTCTCCAAGTCGTTACGGACTCTACTATGGAATTATCCAAGAAACTTTGACCTGAACCACCGGCACCTAAAAAATCCGTGGGCTAACACATACGAAACACTGGCAAAATCGCCTAATTCCTATTGTGTCGCAAATAAAATGCTCCCAAACCCCTCTAAAGCGCCGCCGAGGCTACTGGAGTTGTTCCCCACGTTGTTACGGACGCTACTATTGAAAAATCTAAGAAAATTTGACCCAGACCCCTAGCACCTAAAAAATCTGTGGGCTAACACACACAAAAAACTGGCAAAATCGCCTAATTACTATTGCGTCTCTAATAAAATGCTCCTAAACCCTTCTAAAGCACCGTCGGGGCTACTGAAATCGTTCCCCAGGTCGTTACAGACGCAACTATGCAAAAATCCAAGAATATTTGACCCGGACCCCCGGCACCTAAAAAATCCATAGGCTAACCCATATTAAAAACTGGCAAAATTGCCTAATTCCTATTGCATCCCCAAGAAAATGCTCATTAACCCTCTAAAGTGCCGCCAGGGCTACTGGAGTCGTTCCCCAGGTCGTTACGGACGCTACTATGGTAGAATCCAAGAAAATTTGACCTGGACCCCCGGCACCTCAAAAATCCTTGGGGTAACATACACGAAAAACTAGCAAAATCGCTTAATTCCTATTGCATCGCCAATAAAATGCTCCTAAACCCCTCCACAGCACCGCCGGGGCTACTGGAGTCATTCGCAAGTCATTACGGATGCTACTATGGAAAAATCTAAGAAAATTCGATCCGGACCCTCGGCACCTAAAAAATCCGTGGGCTAACACACACGAAAAACTGACAAAATTACCTAATTTCTATTGCGTCGCTAATAAAATGCTCCTAAACCCCTCTATTGCACCGCCCAGGCTACTAGAGTCGTTACCCAGGTCGTTACAGATGCTACTAAGGAAGAATCTAAGAAATTTCGACACAGACCCCTGGCACGTAAAAAATCCTTAGGCTAACACACACGAAAAACTGGCAAAATTGCCTAATTACTATTGCATCTCATATAAAATGCTCTTAAACCCCTCAAAAGCGCCGCCGGGGCTACTGGAGTCATTACCCAAATAGTTACAGATGCTACTATGGACAAATCCAATAAAATCCGACCCATACCACCGGCACCTAAAAACTTTGTGGGCTAACACACACAAATAACTGGCAAAATTACCTAATTCCTATTGCGTCGCCAATAAAATGCTCCTAAACCACACTAATACGCCGCCGGGGCTACTAGAGTCGTTCCCTAGGTCGTTACGGACGCTACTATGGAAGAATTAAAGAAACTTTGACCCGAACCCCAGGCACCTAAAAAATCCGTGGGTTAACACACACGAAAAAATGGCAAAATTACTTAATTCCTATTGCGTCCCTAATAAAATGCTCCTAAACCCCTCTAAAGCACCGCTGGGGCTATTGGAGTCGTTCTCCAAGTCATTACGGACTCTACTATGGAATTATCCAAGAAACTTTGACCTGAACCACCGGCACCTAAAAAATCCATGGGCTAACACACACGAAACACTGACAAGATCGCCTAATTCCTATTGTGTCGCAAATAAAATGCTCCCAAACCCCTCTAAAGCGCCGCCGAGGCTACTGGAGTTGTTCCCCACATCGTTACGGACGCTACTATCGAAAAATCTAAGAAAATTTGACCCAGACCCCTAGCACCTAAAAAATCTGTGGGCTAACACACATGAAAAACTGGCAAAATCGCCTAATTACTATTGCATCTTTAATAAAATGCTCCTAAACCCTTCTAAAGCACCGTCGGGGCTACTGGAGTCGTTCCCCAGGTCGTTACGGACGCAACTATGCAAAAATCCAAGAATATTTGACCCGGACCCTCGGCACCTAAAAAATCCGTAGGCTAATACACATTAAAAACTGGCAAAATTGCCTAATTCCTATTGCATCCCCAAAAAAATGCTCATAAACCCTCTAAAGTGCCGCCAGGGCTACTGGAGTCGTTCCCCAGGTCGTTACGGATGCTACTATGGTAGAATCCAAGAAAATTTGACCTGGACCCCCGGCACCTCAAAAATCCTTGGGCCAACATACACGAAAAACTAGCAAAATCCCTTAATTCCTATTGCATCGCCAATAAAATGCTCCAAAACCCCTCTATAGCACCGCCGGGGCTACTAGAGTCATTCGCAAGTCGTTACGGATGCTACTATAGAAGAATCCAAGAAAATTCAATCTAGACCTTCGGCACCTAAAAAATCCGTGGGCTAACACACACGAAAAACTGGCAAAATTACCTAATTTCTATTGAGTCGCCAATAAAATGCTCCTAAACCCCTCTATTGCGCCGCCGGGGCTACTAGAGTCGTTATCCAGGTCGTTACAGATGCTACTAAGGAAGAATACAAGAAATTTCGACACAGACCCCTGGCACGTAAAAAATCCTTAGGCTAACACACGAAAAACTGGCAAAATTGCCTAATTACTATTGCATCTCATATAAAATGCTCTTAAACCCCTCTAAAGCGCCGCCGGGGCTACTGGAGTCATTACCCAAATAGTTACAGATGCTACTATGGACAAATCCAATTAAATTCGACCCGTACCACCGGCACCTAAAAATTTGTGGGCTAATACCTACGAAAAACTAGCAAAATCGCCTAATTCCTATTGCGTCGCCAATAAAATGCTCCTAAACCACTCTAAAGCGTCGTCGGTGCTACAGGAGTCGTTCCATAGATTGTTACGGATGCTACTATGGAATAATCCAAGAAAATTTGACCCAAACCCCCGACACCTAAAAAATCTGTGGACTAACACATACGAAAAACTGGCAAAATCACCTAATTCCTATTGCATCGCTAATAAAATGCTTCTAAACCCCTCTAAAGCGCCGCCGGGGCTACTGGAGTCGTTCCCCAGGTCGTTACGGACGCTATTATGGAAGAATCTAAGAAGATTTGACCCAGACCCTCGGCACCTAAAAAATATGTGGGCTAACACACATGAAAAACTGGCAAAAGTGCTTAATTTCCTATTATGTCGCCAACAAAATGTTCCTAAACGCCTCTAAAGCAATGCTGGGGCTACTGGAGTCGTTCCCTAGGTCGTTACGGATGCTACTATGAAAAAATCTAAGAAATTTTGACCCGGACCCCCGACACCTAAAAAATCCGTGGGCTAACACACATGAAAAACTGGCAAAATTGCCTAATTCCTATTGTGTCGCCAATAAAATGCTTCTAAACCCCTCTAAAGCACCGCTGGGGCTACTGGAGTCATTTTACAGGTCGTTACGGATGCTACTATGGAAGAATCCAAGAAAAGTTAACCCGAACCCCCAACACCTAAAAAATCAGTAGGCTAAAACACACGAAAAACTGGCAAAATCGCCTAATTCCTATTGCATCGCCAATAAAATATTCCTAAACCCCTCTAAAGCGCCGCCGGGGCTACTAGAGTTGTTCCTCAGGTCGTTACGGATGCTACAATGGAAGAATCCAAGAAATTTCGACATGGACCCCCGGCACGTAAATAATCTGTGGGCTAACACATATGAAAATCTAGAAAAACCACCTAATTCCTATTGCGTCTCTAATAAAATGATCCTAAACCCCTCTAAAGCGCCGTTGGGGCTATTGGAGTCGTTCCCCACGTCGTTACGGACGCAACTATGGAAGAATCCAAGAAAATGTGACCCAGACCCCCAGCACCTAAAAAATCGGTAGGCTAACACACACAAAAAACTGAAAAAATTGCCAAATTTCTATTGCGTCCCCAATAAAATGCTCCTACACCCCTCTAAAGCGCCGCCGGGGCTACTGGAGTCGTTTCCTAGGTCGTTACGGATGCTACTATGAAAAAATCTAAGAAAATGTGACTCAGACCCCCGACACCTAAAAATTCTATGGGCTAACACACACGAAAAATTGGCAAAATCGCCTAATTCCTATTGTGTCGCCAATAAAATGCTCCTAAACCCCTCTAAAGCGCCGTCGGGTCTACTAGAGTCATTCCCCAAGTCTTTACGAACGCTACTATAGAAGAATCTAAGAAAATTTGTCCCGGACCCCCGACACCTAAAAAATCCGTGGGCTAACACACATGAAAAACTAGCAAAATCACCTAATACCTATTGCGTCGCCAATAAAATGCTCCTAAACCCGTCTAAAGCACCGCTGGGACTACTAGAGTCATTTCCCAGGTCGTTACGGACCCTCCATACCTAAAAATACGTGGGCTAACAGACACGAAAAACTGGCAAAATTGCCTAATTCCTATTGCATCGCCAATAAAATGTTATTAAACCCCTCTAAAGCGCAGCCAGGGCTACTGGAGTCATTCCCCAGGTCGTAACGGACGCTTCTATGGAGGAATCCAAGAAAATTCGACTCGGACTCCTGGCACCTAAAATATCTCTGGGCTAACACACACGAAAAACTGACAAAATTGCCTAATTCCTATTGCATTGCAAATAAAATATTCCTAAACCCCTCTAAAGTGTCGCCGTGGCTACTGGAGTCGTTCCCCAGGTCGTTACGGATGCTACTATGGAAGAATCGAAGAAATTTTGACCTGTACCCCTGGCACCTTAAAAATCATTGGGCTCACACACACGAAAAACTTGCAAAATCGCCTAATTCCTATTGCGTTGCCAATAAATTGCTTCTAAACCCCTATATAGCACCGCCGGGGCTACTGAAGTCGTTCCCCAGGTAGTTAGGGACGCTACTATGGAAGAATCCAAGAAAATACGACCCGGACCCTCGGCACCTAAAAATTCCGTAGACTAACACACACGAAAAACTGGCAAAATTGCCTAATTCCTATTGCGTCTCTAATAAAATGATCTTAAACCCCTCTAAAGCGCCGCTCTGGCAACTGGAGTCGTTCCCAAGGTCGTTACGGATGCTACTATGGAATAATCCAAGAATATTTAACCTAGACCCCCGCACCTAAAATATCAGTGGGCTAACACACGCGAAAAAGTGGCAAAATTGCCTAATTCCTATTGCTTCGCCAATAAAATGCTCCTAAACCCCATCTAATGCGCCGCCAGAGCTACTGGAGTCGTTCCCCAGGTCGTTACAAACGCCACTATGGAAGAATCAAAGAAATTTCGACCTGGACCCTCCGGCACCTAAAATATTCGTGGGCTAACACACACGAAAAACTGGCAAAATCGCTTAATTCCTATTGTGTCAATAATAAAATGCTTCTAAACCCCTCTAAAGCGCCGTCGGGGCAACTGGAGTCTTTCCTCAGGTCGTTATGGATGCAACTATGGAAGAATCCAAGAAAGTTTGACCCGGACCCCCGGCACCTAAAAAATCCGTAGGCTAACACACACAAAAAACTGGCAAAATAGCCTAATTCCTATTGCGTCCTCAATAAAATGCTCCTACACCCCTCTAAAGCGCAGTCGAGGCTACTGGAGTCATTCCCCAGGTTGTAAAGGACGCTTCTATGGAGGAATCCAAGAAATTTCGACTCGGACTCCGGCACCTAAAAATTGGCAAAATTGCCTAATTTACTATTGCATCGCAAATAAAATAATTCTAAACCCCTCTAAAGAGCCGCCGTGGCTACTAGAGTCATTCCCCAGGTCGTTACGGATGCTACTATGGAAGAATTGAAGAAAATTTGACATGGACCCCTGGCACCTTAAAATCTGTGGGCTCACACACACGAGAAACTTGCAAAATCGCCTAATTCCTATTGCGTTGCCAATAAAATGCTTCTAAACCCCTTTATAGCGCCGCCGGTGCTACTGAAGTCGTTCCCCAGGTCGTTAGGGATGCTACTATGGAAGAATCCAAGAAAATTCGACCAGGACCCTCGGCACCTAAAAAATTCGTGGACTAACACACACAAAAAACAGGCAAAATTGCCTAATTCCTATTGCGTCGCCAATAAAATGCTCCTAAACCCCTCTATTGCGCAGCCGGGGCTACTGAAGTCGTTCCCCAGGTCGTTACGGATGCTACAATAGAAGAATTCAAGAAATTGCGACACGGACCTCGGCACATAAAAAATTCGTGGGCTAACACACACGAAAAACTGGCAAAATTGCCTAATTACTATTGCGTCTCAAATAAAATGCTCCTAAACCCCTCTAAAGCGCCACCGGGGCTACTGTAGTCGTTCCCCAAGTAGTTACAGATGCTACTATGAAAGAATCCAATAAAATTCGAACCGTACCCCCGGCACCTAAAATATTTGTGGGCGTTACACACACGAATAACTGGCAAAATCACTTAATTCCTATTGCGTCGCCAATAAAATGCTCCTAAACCACTCTAAAGCGCCGCCGGGGCTACTGGAGTTGTTCCCCAGGTCGTTACAGACGCTACTATGGAAGAATCAAAAAAAAATTGACCTGAACCCCCGGCACCTAAAAAATCCGTAGGCTAACACACACGAAAAAATGGCAAAATTACCTAATTCCTATAGTGTCGCCAATAAAATGCTCCTAAACCCCTCTAAAGCACCGCCGGGGCTACTGGAGTCAATCCCCAGGTCGTTACGGATGCTACTATGGAAGAATCCAAGAAAATTTTACCCGAACCACCGGCACCTAAAAAATCCGTGGGCTAACACATACGAAAAACTGGCAAAATCGCCTAATTCCTATTGCGTCGCAAATAAAATGCTTCTAAACCCCTCTAAAGTGCCGCCGGGGCTGCTAGAGTTGTTCCCCACATCGTTACGGACGCTAATATTGAACAATACAAGAAAATTTGACCCAGACCCCCAGCACCTAAAAATTCTGTGGGCTAACACACTCGAAAAACTGGCAAAATCGCTTAATTCCTATTGCGTCGCCAATAAAATGCTCCTAAACGCCTCTAAAGCGCTGCCGGGGCTACTGTAGTCATTCCCTAGGTCGTTACGGATGCGATTATGGATGAATCTATGTAAATTTGACCTGGACCCCAGCACCTAAAAAGTCCTTAGGCTAACAAACATGAAAAACTGGCAAAATCGCCTAATTCCTATTGTGTCGCTAATAAAATACTTCTAAACCCCTCTAAATCACCACCGGGGCTATTGGAGTCGTTCCCCAGGTCGTTAGGAATGCTACTATGGAAGAATCAAAGAAATTTCGACCTGGACCCTCCGGCACCTAAAATATTCGTGGGCTAACACACACGAAAAACTGGCAAAATCGCTTAATTCCTATTGTGTCACTAATAAAATGCTCCTAAACCCCTCTAAAGCGCTGTCGGGGCAACTGGAGTCTTTCCCCATGTCGTTATGGATGCAACTATGGAAGAATCCAAGAAAGTTTGACCCGGACCCCCGACACCTAAAAAATCCGTAGGCTAACACACACAAAAAACTGGCAAAATAGCCTAATTCCTATTGCGTCCTCAATAAAATGCTCCTACACCCCTCTAAAGCGCAGCCGGGGCTACTGGAGTCATTCCCCAGGTCGTAAAGGACGCTTCTATAGAGGAATCCAAGAAATTTCGACTCAGACTCCCGGCACCTAAAATATCTGTGGGCTAACACACACAAAAAATTGGCAAAATTGCCTAATTTACTATTGCATCGCAAATAAAATAATTCTAAACCCCTCTAAAGAGCCGCCGTGGCTACTAGAGTCGGTCCCCAGGTCGTTACGGATGCTACTATGGAAGAATTGAAGAAAATTTGACATGGACCCCTGGCACCTTAAAAATCTGTGGGCTCACACACACGAAAAACTTGCAAAATCGCCTAATTCCTATTGCGTTGCCAATAAAATGCTTCTAAGCCCCTTTATAGCGCCGCCGAGGCTACTGAAGTCGTTCCCTAGGTCGTTAGGGACGCTACTATAGAAGAATCCAAGAAAATTCGACCAGGACCCTCGGCACCTAAAAAATTCGTGGACAAACACACACAAAAAACTGGCAAAATTGCCTAATTCCTATTGCGTCGCCAATAAAATGCTCTTAAACTCCTCTATTGCACAGCCAGGGCTACTGAAGTCGTTCCCCAGGTCGTTACGGATGCTACAATGGAAGAATTCAAGAAATTGCGACACGGACCTCGGCACATAAAAAATCTGTGGGCTAACACACACGAAAAACTGGCAAAATTGCCTAATTACTATTGCGTCTCAAATAAAATGCTCCTAAACCCCTCTAAAGCACCACCGGGGCTACTGTAGTCGTTCCCCAAGTAGTTACAGATGCTACTATGAAAGAATCCAATAAAATTCGAACCGTACCCCCGGCACCTAAAATATTTGTGGGCGTTACACACACGAATAACTGGCAAAATCACTTAATTCCTATTGCGTCGCCAATAAAATGCTCCTAAACCACTCTAAAGCGCCGCCGGGGCTACTGGAGTTGTTCCCCAGGTCGTTACAGACGCTACTATGGAAGAATCAAAAAAACATTGACCCGAACCCCCGACACCTAAAAAATCCGTGGGCTAACACACACGAAAAAATGGCAAAATTACCTAATTCCTATAGTGTCGCCAATAAAATGCTCCTAAACCCCTCTAAAGCACCGCCGGGGCTACTGGAGTCAATCCCCAGGTCGTTACGGATGCTACTATGGAAGAATCCAAGAAAATTTTACCCGAACCACCGGCACCTAAAAAATCCGTGGGCTAACACATACGAAAAACTGGCAAAATCGCCTAATTCCTATTGCGTCGCAAATAAAATGCTTCTAAACCCCTCTAAAGTGCCGCCGGGGCTGCTAGAGTTGTTCCCCACATCGTTACGGACGCTAATATTGAACAATACAAGAAAATTTGACCCAGACCCCCAGCACCTAAAAATTCTGTGGGCTAACACACTCGAAAAACTGGCAAAATCGCTTAATTCCTATTGCGTCGCCAATAAAATGCTCCTAAACGCCTCTAAAGCGCTGCCGGGGCTACTGTAGTCATTCCCTAGGTCGTTACGGATGCGATTATGGATGAATCTATGTAAATTTGACCTGGACCCCAGCACCTAAAAAGTCCTTAGGCTAACAAACATGAAAAACTGGCAAAATCGCCTAATTCCTATTGTGTCGCTAATAAAATACTTCTAAACCCCTCTAAATCACCACCGGGGCTATTGGAGTCGTTCCCCAGGTCGTTAGGAATGCTACTATGGAAGAATCAAAGAAATTTCGACCTGGACCCTCCGGCACCTAAAATATTCGTGGGCTAACACACACGAAAAACTGGCAAAATCGCTTAATTCCTATTGTGTCACTAATAAAATGCTCCTAAACCCCTCTAAAGCGCTGTCGGGGCAACTGGAGTCTTTCCCCATGTCGTTACGGATGCTACAATGTACGAATCCAAGAAAATTCGACCCGGACCCCCGGCACCAAAAAAATGCGTGGGCTAACACATACGAAAAACTGGCAAAATCGTCTAATTCCAATTGCGTCTCTCATAAAATGCTCCTAAACCCTCTAAAGCACCGTCGGGACTATTGGATTCCTTCCCCAGATCGTTACGGACGCTACTATGGAAGAATCATAGAAAATTGAACCCGTACCCCCTATACCTAAAAAATCCATGGGGCTAACACACACGAAAAACTATAAAAATTGCCTAATTCCTATTGCGTCGCCAATAAAATGCTCCTAAACCCCTCTATAGCGCGGCCGGGGCTACTGAAGTCGTTCCCAGGTCGTTACGGATGCTACTATTGAAGAAATCAAGAAAATTCAACCCAGATTCCCGGCACCTAAAAATTTTATGGGCTAACACACACGAAAAACTGGCAAAATTGCCTAATTCCTATTGCGTCGCCAATAAAATGCTTATAAACCGCTCTATAGTGCCGCCGGGGCTACTGGATTCGTTCCCCGGGTCATTACAGACGCTACTATGGAAGAATCCAACAAAAATTTGACCCGGACCCCCGCCACCATAAAGATCCGTGGGCTAACACACACGAAAAATTGGCAAAATTGCCTAATTCCTATTGCATCGACAATAAAATGCTCTTAAATCCCTCTATAGCGCCGCCGGGGCTACTGGAGTCCTTCCCCAGGTCATTACAGACGCTATTTTGGAAGAATCTAAGAAAATTCGACATGGACCCCTGGCACGTAAAAAATCCGTGGGTTAACACACACGAAAAACTGGCAAAATCGCCTAATTCCTATTGCGTCTGAAATAAAATACTCCTAAACCCTCTAAAGATCCGCCGGGGCTACTGGGGCCGTTCCCCAGACCATTACAGTCGCTACTATGGAAGAGTCATAGAAAATTTGACCCGGACCCCCTGCACCTAAAAAATCTGTGAGGCTAACACACACAAAAATTGGCAAAATCGCCTAATTCCTATTACGTCGCCAATAAAATGCTCCTAAACCCCTCTATAGCGCGGTCGGGGCTACTGGAGTCGTTCCCCAGGTCATTACGAATGCTACTATGGAAGAATCTAAGAAAATTTGACCCAAACCCCAGGCACCTAAAAAATCCGTGGGCTAACACACACAAAAAACTGGCAAAATCGCCTAATTCCTATTACTTCGCCAATAAAATGCTCCTTAACCCCTCCAAAGTGCCGCCGGGGCTACTGGAGTCGTTTCCCAAGTTGTTACGGACTCTACTATGGAAGAATGGAAGAAAATTCAACCCGAACCTCCGGCACTTAAAAACTCTGTGGGCTAACACACACGAAAAACTGGCAAAATCGCCTAATTCCAATTGCATCGCCAATAAAATGCTCCTAAACCACTCTAAAGTGCCACTGGGGCTACCAGAGTCGTTCCCCAGGTCGTTACAGATGGTACTATGGAAAAATCCAAGAAATTTTGACCCGTACCCCAGCACCTTAAAAATCTGTGGGCTAACACACACGAAAAACTAGAAAAATCGCCTAATTCCTATTGCGTCGCCAATAAAATGCTTCTAAACCCCTATATAGCGCCGCTGGGGCTACTAGAGTCGTTCCCCAAGTCGTTACGGACGCTACTATAGAGGGATCCAAGAAAATTCGATACGGACCCCTGGCACGTAAAAAATCCGTGGGCTAACACACACGAAAAACTCGCAAAATTGCCTAATTCCTATTGCGTCTTTAATAAAATCCTCCTAAACCCCTCTAAAGCGCCGCTGGGGCTACTGGAGTCGTTCCCCAGGTCATTACGGACGCTACTATGGAAGAATCAAAGAAAATTTGACCCGGACCCCCGGCACCAAAAAAATCCATGGGCTAACACACACGAAAAACTGGCAAAATCGCCTAATTCCTATTACATCGCCAATAAAATGCTCCTAAACCCCTCTATAGCGCCGCCGGGGCTACTATTGTTGTTCCCAGATCGTTACGGATGCTACTATAAAAGAATCTAAGAAAATTTGACCCGAACCCTCCATACCTAAAAATCCGTGAGCTAACACACACGAAGAACTGGCAAAATCACCTAATTCCTACTGCGTCGCCAATAAAATACTCCTTAACCATTCTATAGCGTCAATAATAAAATGCTTCTAAACCTCTCTATAGCACCGTCGGAGCTACTGGAGTCATTCCCCAAGTCATTTCGGATGCTACTATAGAAGAATCTAAGAAAATTTGACCCGGACCCCCAGCACCAAAAAAAATCCGTGGGCTAAAACACACGAAAATTGGCAAAATTGCCCAATTCCTACCGCATCGCAAATAAAATGCTCATAAGTCTCTCTATAGTGCCATTGGAGCTACTGGAGTCGTTCCCCAGGTCGTTACGGATGCTACTATGTAAGAATCTAAGAAAATTCGACCCGGACCCCTGGCACCAAAAAAATGCGTGGGCTAACACATACGAAAAACTGGCAAAATCGTCTAATTCTAATTGCATCTCTCATAAAATGCTCCTAAACCCTCTAAAGCATCGTCGGGACTATTGGATTCCTTCCCCAGATCGTTACGGACGCTACTATGGAAGAATCATAGAAAATTGAACCCGTACCCCCTATACCTAAAAAATCCATGGGGCTAACACACACGAAAAACTGTAAAAATTGCCTAATTCCTATTGCGTCGCCAATAAAATGCCCCTAAACCCCTCTATAGCGCGACCTGGGCTACTGAAGTCGTTCCCAGGTCGTTATAGATGCTACTATTGAAGAAATCAAGAAAATTCAACCCAGATTCCCGGCACCTAAAAATTTTATGGGCTAACACACACGAAAAACTGGCAAAATTGCCTAATTCCTATTGCGTCGCCAATAAAATGCTTATCAACCGCTCTATAGCGCCGCCGGGGCTACTGGATTCGTTCCCCAGGTCATTACAGACGCTACTATGGAAGAATCCAACAAAAATTTGACCCGGACCCCCGCCAACTTAAAGATCCGTGGGCTAACACACACGAAAAATTGGCAAAATTGCCTAATTCCTATTGCGTCGACAATAAAATGCTATTAAATCCCTCTATAGCGCCGCCGGGGCTACTGGAGTCGTTCCTCAGGTCATTACGGATGCTATTTTGGAAGAATCTAAGAAAATTCGACATGGACCCCTGACACATAAAAAATCTATAGGTTAACACACACGAAAAACTAGCAAAATCACCTAATTCCTATTGCGTCTGAAATAAAATACTCCTTAACCCTCTAAAGAACCGCCGGGGCTACTGGGGCCGTTCCCCAGACCATTACAGACGCTACTATGGAAGAGTCATAGAAAATTTGACCCGGACCCCCTGCACCTAAAAAATCCGTGATGGTAACACACATGAAAAATTGGCAAAATCGCCTAATTCATATTACGTCGCCAATAAAATGCTCCTAAACCCCTCTATAGCGCCGCTGGGGCTACTGGAGTCGTTCCCCAAGTCGTTACGGACGCTACTATAGAGGAATCCAAGAAAAATCGAGATGGACCCCTGGCACGTAAAAAATCCGTGGGTTAACACACACGAAAAACTCACAAAATCGCCTAATTCCTATTGCGTCTTTAGTAAAATCCTCCTAAACCCCTCTAAAGCGCCGCTGGGGCTACTGGAGTCGTTCCCCAGGTCGTTACGGACGCTCCTATGGAAGAATCACAGAAAATTTGACCCGGACTTACATCGCCAATAAAATGCTCCTAAACCCCTCTATAGCGCCGCCGGGGCTACTGGTGTTGTTCACAGATCGTTATGGATGCTACTATAGAAGAATTCAAGAAAATTTGACCCGAACCCTCTACACCTAAAAATCCGTGGGCTAACACACACGAAGAACTGGCAAAATCACCTAATTCCTATTGCTTCGCCAATAAAATACTCCTTAACCCTTCTATAGCGTCAATAATAAAATGCTTCTAAACCTCTCTATAGTGCCGTCGGAGCTACTGGAGTCGTTCCCCAAGTCGTTTCGGATGCTACTATAAAAGAATCTAAGAAAAATCGACTTGGACCCCCAGCACCAAAAAAATTCTGTGGGCTAACACACACGAAAAATTGGCAAAATTGCCAATTCCTACTGCGTCGCCAATAAAATACTCATTAACCCTTCTATAGCGTCAATAATAAAATGCTTCTAAACCTTTCTATAGCACCGTCGGAGCTACTGGAGTCGTTCCCCAGGTTGTTTCGGATGCTACTATAGAAGAATCTAAGAAAATTCGACCCGGACCCCCTGCACCAAAAACAATCCGTGGGCTAACACACACAAAAAATTGGCAAAATTGCCCAATTCCTACTGCGTCGCCAATAAAATGCTCATGAGCCTCTTTATAGTGCCATTGGAGCTACTGGAGTCGTTCCCCAGGTCGTTACGGATGCTACTATGTAAGAATCCAAGAAAATTCGATCCAGACCCCCGGCACCAAAAAATGCGTGGGCTAACACATACGAAAAACTGGCAAAATCGTCTAATTCCAAATGCATCTCTCATAAAATGCTCCTAAACCCTCTAAAGCACCATCGGGACTATTGGATTCCTTCCCCAGATCGTTACGGACGCTACTATGGAAGAATCATAGAAAATTGAACCCGTACCCCCTATACCTAAAATATCCATGGGGCTAACACACACGAAAAACTATAAAAATTCCCTAATTCCTATTGCGTCGCCAATAAAATGCTCCTAAACCCCTCTATAGCGCGGCCGGGGCTACTGAAGTCGTTCCCAGGTCGTTACAGATGCTACTATTGAAGAAATCAAGAAAATTCAACCCAGATTCCCGGCACCTAAAAATTTTATGGGCTAACACACATGAAAAACTGGCAAAATTGCCTAATTCCTATTGCGTCGCCAATAAAATGCTTATAAACCGCTCTATAGCGCCGCCGGGGCTACTCGATTCGTTCCCCAGGTCATTACGGACGCTACTATAGAAGAATCGAACAAATATTTGACCCGGACCCCCGCCACCTTAAAGATCCGTGGGCTAACACACACGAAAAATTGGCAAAATTGCCTAATTCCTATTGCATCGATAATAAAATGCTATTAAATCCCTCTATAGCGCCGCCAGGGCTACTGGAGTCGTTCCCTAGGTCGTTACGGACGCTATTTTGGAAGAATCTAAGAAAATTCGACATGGACCCCTGGCACGTAAAAAATCTGTGGGTTAACACACACGAAAAACTGGCAAAATCACCTAATTCCTATTGCGTCTGAAATAAAATACTCCTAAACCCTATAAAGCACCGCCGGAGCTACTGGGGCCGTTCCCCAGACCATTACAGACGCTACTATGGAAGAGTCATAGAAAATTTGACCCAGACCCCTTGCACCTAAAAAATCCGTGAGGGTAACACACACGAAAAATTGGCAAAATCGCCTAATTCCTATTACGTCGCCAATAAAATGCTCCTAAACCCCTCTATAGCGCAGCCGGGGCTACTGGAGTCGTTCCCCAGGTCGTTACGGATGCTACAATGGAAGAATCTAAGAAAATTTGACCCAAACCCCAGACACCTAAAAAATCTGTGGGCTAACACACACAAAAAACTGGCAAAATCGCCTAATTCCTATTACTTCGCCAATAAAATGCTCCTTAACCCCTCCAAAGCGCCGCCGGGGCTACTGGAGTCGTTTCCCAAGTTGTTACGGACTCTACTATGGAAGAATGGAAGAAAATTCAACCCGAACCCCCGGCACCTAAAAACTCCGTGGGCTAACACACACGAAAAACTGGCAAAATCGCCTAATTCCAATTGCGTCGCCAATAAAATGCTCCTAAACCACTCTAAAGCGCTGCTGGGGCTACTAGAGTCGTTCTCCAAGTCATTACGGACGCTACTATAGAGGAATCCAAGAAAATTCGACACGGACCCCTGGCAAATAAAAAATCCGTGGGCTAACACACACGAAAAACTCGCAAAATCGCCTAATTCCTATTGCGTCTTTAATAAAATACTCCTAAACCCCTCTAAAGTGCCGCTGGAGCTACTGGAGCCGTTCCCCAGGTCGTTACGGACGCTACTATGGAAGAATCAAAGAAAATTTGACTCGGACCCCCGGCACCAAAAACATTCGTGGGCTAACACACACGAAAAACTAGCAAAATCGCCTAATTCCTATTACATTGCTAATAAAATGCTCCTAAAACCCTTTATAGCGCCGCCGGGGCTACTGGTGTTGTTCCAGGATCGTTACGGATGCTACTATAGAAGAATTCAAAAAAATTTGACCCGAACCCTCCACACATAAAAATCCATGGGCTAACACACACGAAGAACTGGCAAAATCACCTAATTCCTATTGCTTCGCCAATAAAATGCTCCTTAACCCTTCTATAGCGTCACTAATAAAATGCTTCTAAACCTCTCTATAGCGCCGTCGGAGCTACTGGAGTCGTTTCCCAAGTCGTTTCAGATGCTACTATAGAAGAATTTAAGAAAATTCGACCCGGACCCCCAGCACAAAAAAAATTATGTGGGCTAACACATACGAAAAACTGGCAAAATTGCCCAATTCCTACTGCGTCGCCAATAAAATGCTCATAAGCCTCTCTAGAGTGCCATCAGAGCTACTGGAGTCGTTCCCCAGGTCGTTACGGATGCTACTATGTAAGAATCCAAGAAAATTTGACCCGGAACCCCGGCACCTAATAAAATCTATGGGCTAACACACACGACAAACTGGCAAAACCGTCGGGGCTACTGGAGTCGTTCCCAAGGTCGTTACGGACGCTACTATAGAAGAATCCAAGAAAATTCTACCCGCACCCCCAGCACCTAATAAAATCCGTGGGCTAACAAACACGAAAAACTGGCAAAATCGCTTAATTCCTATTGTGTCGCCAATAAAATGCTCCTAAACCCCTCTAAAGCACCGTCGGGGCTACTGGAGTCATTCCCAAGGTCGTTACGGACGCTATTATGGAAGAATCCAAGAAAATTCGACCCGCACCCCCAACACCTAAAAAATCCGAAGGCTAACACACACGAAAAACTGGCAAAATCGTCTAATTCCTATTGCGTCGCCAATAAAATGCTCCTAAACTTCTCTAAAGAGCCGCCAGGGCTACTGGAGTCGTTCCCTAAGTCGTTACGGATGCTACTATTGAAGAATGTAAGAAAATTCGACCCGCACCCCTGGCACATAAAAATTCTGTGGGCTAAGACACACGAAAAACTGGCAAAATCACCTAATTTCTATTGCGTCGCAAATAAAATGCTCCTAAACCACTCTATAGCGCCGCCAGGGCTATTGGAGTCATTTCCAAGGTCGTTACGGATGCTACTATGGAAGAATCCAAGAAAATTCGACCCGCACCCCCGGCACCTAATAAAATCCATGGGCTAACACACACGAAAAACTGGCAAAATCGCCTAATTCCTATTGCGTCGCCAATAAAATGCTCCTAAACTCCTCTAAAGAGCCACCAGGCCTACTGGAGTCGTTCCCTAAGTCGTTAAGGACGCTACTATGGAAGAATCTAAGAAAATTCGACCCGCACCCCCGGCACGTAAAAATTTTGTGGCTAACACACACGAAAAACTGGCAAAATCACCTAATTTCTATTGCGTCGCAAATAAAATGCTCCTAAACCACTCTATAGCGCCGCCGGGGCTACTGGAGTCGTTCCCAAGGTCGTTAAGGACGCTACTATGGAAGAATCCAAGAAAATTCGACCCGCTCCCCCGGCACCTAATAAAATCCGTGGGCTAACACACATGAAAAACTGGCAAAATTGCTTAATTCCTATTGTGTCGCCAATAAAATGCTCCTAAACTCCTCTAAAGCGCTGCCGGAGCTACTGGAGTCGTTCCCTAGGTCGTTACGGATGCTACTATGTAAGAATCCAAGAAAATTTGACCCGGACCCCCGGCTCCTAAAAAATCCATTGCTAACACACACGAAGAACTGGTAAATTCACCTATTGCCTATTGCGTCGCCAATAAAATGCTCTTAAACCCCTCTATAGCACTTCCGAGGCTACTGGAGTCGTTCCCCAGGTCGTTATGGACGCTACTATGGAAGAATCCAAGAAAATTCTACCTGCACCCCCAACACCTAAAAAATCCGTGGACTAACACACATGAAAAACTTGAAAAATCGCCTAATTCCTATTGCGTCGCGAATAAAATGCTCTTAAACCCCTTTATAGCACCTCCGGGGCTACTAGAGTCGTTCCCAGGTCGTTACGGACGCTACTATAGAAGAATCCAAAAACATTTGACACAGACCCCCGACACCTAAAATATCCGTAGGCTAACACACACGAAAAAGTGGCAAAATTGCTTAATTTTGTTACGCCGCCAATAAAATACTCCTAAACCCCTATAAAGCGCCGTCGGGAATACTAGAGTCGTTTCCCATGTCGTTACGAACGCTACTATGGAAGAATCCAAGAAAATTTGACCCGAACCCCTAGCACGTAAAAAATCCCTAGGCTAACACACACGAAAAACTTGCGTCTTAAATAAAAAGCTCCTAAACCCATCTAAAGCGCCGCCGAAGCTACTAGAGTCATTCCCAGGTCGTTACGGATGCTACTATAGAAGAAATCAAGAAATTTCAACCCGTACCCCGGGCACCTAAAAAATCCGTTGGCTAACACATAAAAAAAACTTGCAAAATCACCTAATTCCTATTGTGTCGCCAATAAAATGGTCCTAAACTTCTCTAAAGCGCCGCCGGAGCTACTGGAGTCGTTCCCTAGGTCGTTACGGATGCTACTATGTAAGAATGTAAGAAAATTTGACCCGGACCCCCGGCACCTAAAAAATTCCATTGCTAACACACACGAAGAACTGGCAAATTCGCCTATTGCCTATTGCGTCGCCAATAAAATGCTCCTAAACCCCTCTATAGCACCGCCGGGGCTACTGGAGTTGTTCCCCAGGTCGTTACGGATTCTGTTATGGAAGAATCAAAGAAAATTCAACCCGTACCCCCAGATCCTAAAAAATCCGTAGGCTAACACATACGAAAAACTGGCAAAATTGCCTAATTCCTATTGCGTCGCCAATAAAATGCTCCAGAAACCCTCTAAAGAGATGCCAAGGCTACTGGAGTTGTTCCCCAAGTTGTTATAGACGCTACTATGGAAGAATCCAAGAAAATTCTACCCGCACCCCAACACCTAAAAAATCTGTGCACTAACACACACGAAAAACTGGCAAAATCGCCTAATTCCTATTGCGTCGCCAATAAAATGCTCCTAAACCCCTTTATATCACCTCCGGGGCTACTGGAGTCGTTCTCAGGTGGTTACGGACGCTACTATAGAAGAATCAAAAAAAAATTGACCCGGACCCCCAGCACCTAAAATATCTGTGGGCTAACACACACGAAAAACTGGCAAAATTGTTTAATTCCTATTGTGCCGCAAATAAAATGCTCCTAAACCCCTCTAAAGCGCCGCCGGAACTACTGGAGTCATTTCCCACGTCGTTACAGACGCTACTATAGAAGAATTCAAAAACAATTGACTCGAACCCCCGGCACGTAAAAAATCCCTAGGCTAACACACACGAAAAACTGGCAAAATTGCCCAATTCCTATTGCGTCGCCAATAAAATGATCCTAAACCCCTTTAAAGCGCCGCCGGGGCTACTGGAGCCATTCCCCAGGTCGTTACGGATGCTACTATCGAAGAATCCAAGAAAATTCAACCGGCACCCCCGACACTTAAAAAATCCGTTGGCTAACACACACAAAAAACTTGAAAAATCACCTAATTCCTATTGCGTCACCAATAAAATGCTCGTGAACCCCTCTAAAGCGCCGTCGGGGCTACTAGATTCGTTCCCCAGGTCGTTACACGAAGAACTGGTAAATTTGCCTATTGCCTATTGCGTCGCCAATAAAATGCTCCTAAACCCCTTTATATCACCTCCGGGGCTACTGGAGTCGTTCCCAGGTGGTTTCGGACGCTACTATAGAAGAATCAAAAAAAATTTGACCCGGACCCCCAGCACCTAACATATCTGTCGGCTAACACACACGAAAAACTGGCAAAATTGTTTAATTCCTATTGTGCCGCAAATAAAATGCTCCTAAACCCCTCTAAAGTGCCGCAGGAACTACTGGAGTCATTTCCCACGTCGTTACAGACGCTACTATAGAAGAATTCAATTCCCACGTCGTTGCCCAATTCCTATTGCGTCGCCAATAAAATGCTCCTAAACCCCTTTAAAGCGCCGCCGGGGCTACTGGAGCCATTCCCCAGGTCGTTACGGATGCTACTATCGAAGAATTCAAGAAAATTCAACCGGCACCCCCGACACTTAAAAAAGCCGTTGGCTAACACACACAAAAAACTTGAAAAATCACCTAATTCCTATTGCGTCACCAATAAAATGCTCCTGAACCCCTCTAAAGCACCGTTGGGGCTACTAGATTCGTTCCCCGGGTCGTTACGGATGCTACTATGGAAGAATCCAAGAAAATTGGACCCGAACCCTCGGCACCTAAAACATTTGTGGGCTAACACACACAAAAAACTGGCAAAATCGCCTAATTTCTATTGCGTTGCCAATAAAATGCTCCAGAACCCCTCTAAAGAGCCGCCAGGGCTATTGGAGTCGTTCCCCAGGTCGTTAAGGACGCTACTATGGAAGAATCCAAGAAAATTCAACCCGCACCCCTAACACCTAAAAAATCCGTGGACTAACACACACGAAAAACTGGCAAAATAACCTAATTCCTATTGCGTCGCCAATAAAATGCTCCTAAACCCCTCTAAAGAGCCGCCAGGGCTACTAGAGTCGTTCTCCAGGTCGTTACGGACGCTACTATGGAAGAATCCAAGAAAATTTGACCCGGACCCCCGGCACCTAAAAATTTTGTGGGCTAACACACACGAAAAACTGGCAAAATCGCCTAATTCCTATTGCGTCGCCAATAAAATGCTTCTAAACCCCTCTAAAGTGCCGCCGGGGCTACTGGAGTCGTTACCCAGGTCGTTACGGATGCTACTATGGAAGAATCCAAGAGCATTCTACCCGCACCCCCAACACCTAAAAAATCCGTGGACTAACACACACGAAATAGTGGCAAAATTGCCTAATTCCTATTGCGTCGCCAATAAAATGCTCCTAAACCCTTTTATAGCACCTCCGGGGCTACTAGAGTCATTCCCTAGGTCGTTACGGACACTACAAATGGAAGAATTCAAGAAATCTAGACACGCCCCCCCGGCACGTAAAAATTCCCTAGGCTAACAAACATGAAAAACTGGCAAACAATCGCCTAATTCCTATTGGGTCGTCAATAAAATGCTCCAGAACCTCTCTAAAGAGCCGCCGGGTCTATTGGAGTCGTTCCCCAGGTCGTTACAGACGCTACTGTGGAAAAATCCAAGAAAATTCGACCTGAACCCCCAGCACCTAAAAAATCTGTGGGCTAACACACACGTAAAACTAGCAAAATCACCTAATTCCTATTGAGTCGCCAATAAAATGCTCCTAAACCCCTCTATAGCACCGCCGGGGATACTGGAGTCGTTCCCCAGGTTGTTACAGACGCTATTATGGAAGAATCCAAGAAAATTCGACTCGGACCCCGGCACCTAATAAAATCTATGGGCTAACACACACGAAAAACTGGCAAAATCACCTAATTTCTATTGCATCGCAAATAAAATGCTCCTAAACCCCTCTATAGCGCCGCCGGGGCTACTGGAGTCGTTCCCAAGGTTGTTACGGACGCTACTATGGAAGAATCCAAGAAAAATCGACCCGCACCCCCAACACCTAAAAAATCCGTGGGCTAACACACAAGAAAAACTGGCAAAATCGCCTAATTCCTATTGCGTCGCCAATAAAATGCTCCTAAACTCTTCTAAAGAGCCGCCAGGGCTACTCGAGTCGTTCCCTAAGTCGTTACGGATGCTACTATGGAAGAATCTAAGAAAATTTGACCCGAACCCCCGGCACATAAAAATTCCGTAGGCTAACACACACGAAAAAGTGGCAAAATCGCCTAATTCCTATTGCGTCGCGAATAAAATGCTCCTAAACCTCTCTATAGTGCCGTCGGAGCTACTCGAGTCGTTCCCCAGGTCGTTACGGATGCTACTATAGAAGAATCCAAGAAAATTCGACTCGGACCCCCGGCACCTAATAAAATCTATGGGCTAACACACACGAAAAACTAGCAAAATCGCCTAATTTCTATTGCGTCGCAAATATAATACTTCTAAACCCCTCTATAGCGCCGTCGGGGCTACTGGAGTCGTTCCCCAGGTCGTTACGGACGCTACTATGAAAGAATCCAAGGAAATTCAACCCGGACCCCGGCACCTAAAAAATCCGTAGGCTAACACACACGAAAAACTGGCAAAATTACCTAATTCCTATTGCGTTGCTAATAAAATGCTCCAGAACCCCTCTAAAGAGACGCCAGGGCTACTGGAGTCATTCCCCAGATCATTACAGACGCTGCTATGGAAGAATCCAAGAAAATTCTACCCGCACCCCAACACCTAAAAAATCCGTGCACTAACACACACGAAAAACTGGCAAAATCGCGTAATTCCTATTGTGTCGCCAATAAAATGCTCCTAAACCTCTTTATAGCACCTCCGGAGCTACTAGAGTCATTCCTAAATCTATACGGACGCTAATATAGAAGAATCAAAAAATATTTGACCCAGAACCCCAGCACCTAAAATATTTGTGGGCTAACACACACGAAAAAGTGGCAAAATTGCTTAATTCCTTTTGTGCCGCCAATAAAATGCTCCTAAACCCCTCTAAAGTGCTGTCAGGGCTACTAGAGTCATTCCTCAGGTCGTTACGGATGCTACTATTAAAGAATCCATGAAAATTAGACCCGAACCCCCGGCACCTAAAAAATATGTGGGTTAACACACACGTAAAACTGGAAAAATCGCCTAATTCCAATTGCGTCGCTAATAAAATGCTCTGAAACCCCTCTATAGCGCCACCGGGGCTACTAGAGTCATTCCCCAGGTCATTAAGGACGCTATTATGGAAGAATCCAAGAACATTCAACCCGCACCCCTAACACCTAAAAAATCCGTGGACTAACACACACGAAAAACTGGCAAAATCACCTAATTCCTATTGTGTCGCCAATAAAATGCTCCTAAACCCCTCTAAAGAGCCGCCAGGGCTACTAGAGTCGTTCCCCAGGTCGTTACGGATGCTACTATGGAAGAATCCAAGAAAATTCGACCCGGACCCCCGACACCTAAAAAATCCGTGGACTAACACACACGAAAAACTGGCAAAATCACCTAATTCCTATTGCGTCGCCAATAAAATGCTCCTAAACCCCTTTAAAGAGCCGCCATGGCTACTAGAGTCGTTCCCCAGGTCGTTACAGATGCTACTATGGAAGAATCCAAGAAAATTTGACCCGGACCCCCGGCACCTAAAAATTTTGTGGGCTAACACACACGAAAAACTGACAAAATCGCCTAATTCCTATTGCGTCGCCAATAAAATGCTTCTAAACCCCTCTAAAGTGCCGCCGGGGCTACTGGAGTCGTTACCCAGGTCGTTACGGATGCTACTATGGAAGAATCCAAGAGCATTCTACCCGCACCCCCAACACCTAAAAAATCTGTGGACTAACACACACGAAATAGTGGCAAAATTGCCTAATTCCTATTGCGTCGCCAATAAAATGCTCCTAAACCCCTTTATAGCACCTCCGGGGCTACTGGAGTCATTCCCTAGGTTGTTACGGACACTACAAATGGAAGAATTCAAGAAATTTAGACACAGCCCCCCGGCACGTAAAACATCCCTAGGCTAACAAACATGAAAAACTGGCAAAATCGCTTAATTCCTATTGCGTCGTCAATAAAATGCTCCAGAACCTCTCTAAAGAGCCGCCAGGGCTATTGGAGTCGTTCCCCAGGTCGTTACGGACGCTATTGTTGAAGAATCCAAGAACATTCGACCTGAACCCCCGGTACCTAAAAAATCTGTGGGATAACACACACGTAAAACTAGCAAAATCGCCTAATTCCTATTGCATCGCCAATAAAATGCTCGTAAACCCCTCTATAGTACTGCCGGGGCTACTGGAGTCATTCCCCAGGTTGTTACAGACGCTATTATGGAAGAATCCAAGAAAATTTAACCCAAACCCCCGACACCTAAAAAATCCGTGGGCTAATACACATAAAACTGGCAAAATCGCCTATTGCGTCGCCAATAAAATACTCCTAAACTCCTCTAAAGAGCCGCCAGGGCTACTGGAGTCGTTCCCCAAGTCGTTACGGACGCTACTATGTAAGAATCCATGAAACTTTGACCGGGACCTCTGGCACCTAAAAAATCCGTGGGCTAACACACATGAAAAACTGGCAAAATTGCCTAATTCCTATTGTGTCGCTAATAAAATGCTCCTAAACCCCTCTATAGCGCCGCCGAGGCTATTGGAGTCTTTCCCCAGGTCGTTACGGATGCTACAAATGGAAGAATCTAAGAAATTTAGAAACGGCCCCCCAGCACGTAAAAATAACCATGGGCTAACACACGAAAAACTGGCAAATTCGCCTAATTCCTATTGCATCGCCAATAAAATGCTCCTAAACCACTCTAAAGCGCCACCGGGGCTACTGGAGTTGTTCCCCAGATCTTTACGGATGCTACTATGGAAGAATCTAAGAACATTTGACCCGAACCCCCAGCACCTAAATAATCTGTGGGTTAACACACATAAAAAACTGGCAAAATCGCCTAATTCCTATAGCGTCGCAAATAAAATCCTCCTAAACCTCTCTATAGCACCGTCGGAGCTAGTGGAGTCGTTCCCCAAGTCGATACGGATGCTACTATAGAAGAATCTAAGAAAATTCGACCCGAACCCCCGGCAACAAAAAAATCAGTGGGCTAACACATACGAAAAACTGGCAAAATCGCCTAATTCCTATTTCGTCGAGAATAAAATGCTCCTAAACCTCTCTATAGTGCCATCGGAGCTACTGGAGTCATTCCCCAGGTCGTTACGAATGCTACTATAGAAAAATCTAAGAAAATTCGACCCGGACCCCCGGCACCTAATAAAATCTATGGGCTAACACACACGAAAAACTAGCAAAATCGCCTAATTTCTATTGCGTCGCAAATATAATGCTTCTAAACCCCTCTATAGCGCCGCCGAGGCTACTAAAGTCGTTCCCCAGGTCGTTACGGACGCTACTATGGAAGAATCCAAGAAAATTCGACCCGGATCCCGGCACCTAAAAAATCTGTGGGCTAACACACACGAAAAACTGGCAAAATCACCTAATTCCTATTGCGTCGCCAATAAAATGCTCCAGAACCCCTCTAAAGAGCCGCCAGGACTATTGGAGTCGTTACCTAGGTCGTTACGGACGCTACTATGGAAGAATCCAAGAAAATTCGACCCGCACCCCTAACACCTAAAACATCGGTGGACTAACATACACGAAAAACTTGCAAAATTGCCTAATTCCTATTGCATCGCAAATAAAATGCTCCTAAACCCCTCTAAAGAGCCGCCAGGGCTACTAGAATCGTTCCCCAGGTCATTATGGACGCTACTATGGAACAAATCAATAAATTTTGACCCGAAACCCCGGCACCTAAATAATCTGTGGGTTAACACATATGAACAACTACCAAAATCGCCTAATTCCTATAGCGTCGCCAATAAAATGCTCCTAAACCTCTCTATAGCGCCGTCGGAGCTAGTGAAGTTGTTCCCCAAGTCGTTACGGATGCTACTATGGAAGAATCCAAGAACATTCTACCCGCACCCCCATCACCTAAAAAATCTGTGGACTAACACACACAAAAAACTGGCAAAATCACCTAATTCCTATTGCGTCGCCAATAAAATGCTCCTAAACCCCTTTATAGCACCTCTGGGGCTACTGGAGTCGTTCCCAAGGTCGTTACGGATGCTACAAATGGAAGAATCCAAGAAATTTAGACACGGCCCCCCGGCACGTAAAAAATCCCTGGGCTAACACACACGAAAAACTGGCAAAATTGCCTAATTCCTATTGCGTCGCCAATAAAATGCTCCTAAACCCCTTTATAACACCTCCGGGGCTATTTGAGTCGTTCCCCAGGTCGTTACGGACACTACAAATGGAAGAATCCAAGAAATTTAGACACGGCCCCCCGGCACGTAAAAAATCCCTAGGCTAACACAAACGAAAAACTGGCAAAATCGCCTAATTCCGATTGCGTCGCCAATAAAATGCTCCAGAACACCTCTAAAGAGCCGCCCGGACTATTGGAGTCGTTCCCCAGGTCGTTACGGACGCTACTATGGAAGAATCCAAGAAAATTCGACCCGCACCCCTAACACCTAAAAAATCCGTGGACTAATACACACGAAAAACTGGCAAAATCGCTTAATTTCTATTGCGTTTCCAATAAAATGCTCCTAAATCCCTCTAAAGATCCGCCAGGGCTATTGGAGTAGTTCCCAAGGTGGTTACGGACGCTACTATGTAAGAATCCAAGAAAATATGACCCGGAACCCCGGCACCTAAAAAATCCATGGGCTAACACACATGAAAAACTAGCAAAATTGTCTAATTCATATTGTGTCACCAATAAAATGCTCCTAAACCCCTCTATAGCGCTGGCGAGGCTACTGGAGTTGTTCCCAGGTCGTTACGGACGCTAAAAATGGAAGAATCTAAGAATTTTAGACACGGCCCCCTGGCACATAAAAAATTCCTGGGCTAACACACACGAAAAACTGGCAAAATTTCCTAATTCCTATTGCGTCTCAAATAAAATGCTCCTAAACCCCTCTAAAGCGCCGCCGGGGCTACTGGAGTCATTCCCCAGGTCGTTACTGATGCTACTATGGAAGAATCCAAGAAAATTTGACCCAGACCCCCTTCACCTAAAAAATGCGTGGGCTAACAAACATGAAAAACTGGCAAAATCGCCTAATTCCTATTTTGTCGCCAATAAAATGCTCCTAAACCCCTCTATAGTGCCGCCGGGGCTACTGGAGTCATTTCCAGGTCGTTACGGATGCTACTATGTAGGAATCCAAGAAAATTCGAACCGGACTCCCTGGAACCAAAAAAATACGTGGGCTAATACACACGAAAAACTGGCATAATCGCCTACTTCCTATTGCATCGCCAATAAAATGCTCCTAAACCTCTCTATAGTGTCGTCGGAGCTACTTGAGTCATTATCCAGGTTGTTACGGATGATACTATGGAAGAATCCAAGAAACTTCGACCCGGACCCTCGGCACCTAATAAAATCCCTGGGCTAACACATACGAAAAACTGGCATAATCGCCCAATTCCTATTGCGTCGCCAATAAAATGCTCCTAAACCTCTCTATAGTGTCATCGGAGCTACTTGAGTCATTATCCAGGTCGTTACGGATGATACTATGGAAGAATCCAAGAAACTTCGACCCGGACCCTCGGCACCTAATAAAATCCGTGGGCTAACACATACGAAAAACTGGCAAAATCACCTAATTCCTATTGTGTCGCCAATAAAATGCTCCTAAACCTCTCTATAGCGCTGTCGGAGCTACTGGAGTCTTTCCCCAAGTCATTACGGATGCTATTATGAAAAAATCTAAGAATATTCGACCGGGACCCCTGGCACCAAAAAATTTTGTGGGCTCACACACACAAAAAACTGGCATAATCGCCTAATTCCTATTGCGTCGCCAATAAAATGCTCCTAAACCTCTCTATAGTGTTGTCGGAGCTACTGGAGTCGTTATCCAGGTTGTTACGGATGTTACTATTGAAAAATCTAAGAAAATCCAACCTGGACCCACGACACCTAATAAAATCCATGGGCAAACATACACGAAAAACTGGCAAATTCGCCTAATGCCTATTGCGTCGCCAATAAAATGCTCCTAAACCCCTCTATAGCATTTCCGAGGCTACTAGAGTTGTTCCCCAGGTCGTTACGGACGCTACAATAGAATAATCCAAGAAAATTTGACCCGGACCCCCGGCACCTAAAAAATCTGTGGGCTAACACACACGAAAAAGTGGCAAAATTGCTTAATTCCTATTGCGCCGACAATAAAATGCTCCTAAACCCCTCTAAAGCTCTGTCGGGGCTACTGGAGTCGTTCCCAGGTCGTTGCGGACGCTACTATGAAAGAATCCAAGAAAATTTGACCCAGACCCCCGCCACCTAAAAAATCCATGGGCTAACACACATGAACAAGTGGCAAAATTGCCCAATTCCTATTGCGTCGTCAATAAAATGATCCTAAACCCCTCTAAAGTGCCGCCGGGGCTACTGGAGTCATTCCCCAGGTCGTTACGGATGCTACAATCGAAGAATCCAAGAAAATTCGACCCGCACCCCCGGCACCTAAACAATCTGTGGGCTAACACACATGAAAAACTGGCAAAATTGCCTAATTCCTATTGTGTCGCCAATAAATGTTCCTAAACCCCTCTAAAGCACCGCCAGGGCTACTGGATTCGTTCCCCAGGTCGTTACGGATGCTACTATGGAAGAATTCAAGAAAATACGACCCAGACCCCCAGCACCTTAAATATCCGTGGGCTAACACACAAAAAAAAGTGGCAAAATTGCCTAATTCCTATTGCGCCGCAAATAAAATGCTCCTAAACCCCTCTAAAGTTCCTCCGGGGCTACTGGAGTCATTCCCCAGGTCGTTATAGACGCTACTATGGAAGAAATCAAGAAAATTCAACCCGCACCCCTTGCACCTAAAAATTTTGTAGGCTAACACACACGAAAAACTTGCAAAATCGCCTAATTCCTATTGCGTCGCCAATAAAATGCTCTTGAAACCCTCTAAAGCGCCGCTAGGGCTACTGGAGTCGTTCCCCTAGTCGTTACGGATGCTACTATGGAAGAATCCAAGAAACTTTGAATCGAACCCCTGGCACCTAAATAATCTGTGGATTAACACACACGAAAAACTAGAAAAATTGTTTAATTCCTATTGCGTTGCCAATAAAATGCTCCTAAACCTCTCTATAGCGCAGTCGGAGCTACTGGAGTCATTCCCCAGGTTGTTACGGATGCTACTATAGAAGAATCCAAGAAATTTCGACCCAGACCCCCGGCACCTAAAACATCCGTGGGCTAACACATACGAAAAACTGGCAAAATCGCCTAATTCCTATTGCGTCGCCAATAAAATGCTCCTAAACCCCTCTAAAGAATCTCTGGGGCTACTGGAGTCATTCCCCAGGTCGTTACGGACACTACTATAGAAGTATCCAAGAAATTGTGACTCGCACCCCTGGCACCTAAAAAATGTGTGGGCTAACACACACGAAAAACTGGCAAAATTAACTAATTTCTATTACGTCGCCAATAAAATGCTCCTAAACCCCTCTAAAGCGCCGCTGGGGCTACTAGAGTCGTTCTCCAGGTCGTTACGGATGCTACAATAGAAGAATCCAAGAAATTTAGACACGGCCCCCCGACACGTAAAAAATTCGTGGGCTAACACACACGAAAAACTGGCAAAATCGCCTAATTCCTATTGCGTCTCAAATGAAATGCTCCTAAACCCCTCTAAAGCACCGCTAGGGCTACTGTAGTCATTCCCAAGGTCGTTATAGATGCTACTATGGAAGAATCCAAGAAAATTTGACCCGGACCCCCGGCACCTAAAAAATCCGTGGGCTAACACACACGAAAAACTTGCAAAATTGCCTAATTCCTATTGCACCGCCAATAAAATACTCCTAAACCCCTCTATAGCACCGTCGGGGCTATTGGAGTCGTTCCCCAGGTCGTTACGGATGCTATTATTGAAAAATCCAAGAAAATTCGACACAGACCCATGACACGTAAAAGATTTGTGGGCTAACACACACGGAAAACTGGCAAAATTGCTTAATTTCTATTGCGTCTCTAATAAAATGATCCTAAACCCCTCTAAAGCACCGCCGGGGCTACTAGAGTCGTCATCCAGGTCGTTACGGACACTACAATCGAAGAATCCAAGAAAATTCGACCCGGACCCCCGGCACCTAAAATATCTGTGGGCTAACACACACAAAAAAGTGGCAAAATTTCCTAATTCATATTGTGCCGCCAATAAAATGCTCCTAAACCCCTCTATAGTGCCGCCAGGGCTACTAGAGTCGTTCTACAGGTCATTACGGATGCTACAATGGAAGAAATTAAGAAAATTCAACCCGCACCCCTGGCACCTAAAAAATCCGTGGGCTAACACACACGAAAAACTGGCAAAATTGCCTAATTCCTATTGTGTCGCCAATAAAATAATTCTAAACCCCTCTATTGCACCATCGAGGCTACTGGAGTCGTTCCCCAGGTCGTTACAGAAGCTACGATGGAAGAATTTAAGAAAATTCGACCCGTACCCCCGGCACCTAAAAATTCAGTGGGCTAACACACACGAAAAACTGGCAAAATTGCCTAATTCCTATTGCGTCGCTAATAAAATGATCCTAATCCCCTCTAAAGCACCGCCGGGGCTACTGGAGTCTTTCTCTAGGTCGTTATGGATGATACTATTGAAGAATCCAAGAAACTTTGACCCGAACCCCCAGCAACTAAAAAATCCGTGGACTAACACATACGAAAAATTGGGAAAATCTTCTAATTCCTATTGCGTCGCCAATAAAATGCTCCTAAACCCCTTTATAGCACCTCCGGGGCTACTGGAGTCGTTCCCCAGGTCGTTACAGATGCTACTATGGAAGAATCCAAGAAAATTCGACTCGAACCCCGACACCTAAAAAATCCGTGGGCTAACACACATGAAAAACTGGCAAAATCGCCTAATTCCTATTGCGTCTCTAATAAAATACTCCTATACCCCTCTAAAGCGCCGCCGGGGCTACTGGAGTCGTTCCCCAGGTTGTTACGGATGCTACTATGGAAGAATCCAAGAAAATTCGACCCAGACTATCGGCACCTAAAATATTTGTGGGCTAACACACAAGAAAAACTGGCAAAATCTCCTAATTCCTATTTCATCGCTAATAAAATGCTCCTAAACCCGTCTATAGCACCGTCGGGGCTACTAGAGTCGTTTTCCAGGTCGTTACGGACGCTAATATGGAAGAAATCAAAAAAATTCAACCCGCAGCCTAGGCACCTAAAAATCTATGGGCTAATACATACGAAAAACTGGCAAAATTGACTAATTCCTATTGCGTCGCTAATAAAATGATCCTAAACCCCTCTAAAGCGCCGTCGGGGCTACTGGAGTCATTCCCTAGGTCGTTATGGATAATACTATGAATGAATCCAAGAAAATTTGACCCGAACCCCCGGCACCTAAAAAATCCGAGAGTTAACACACATGAAAAACTAGCAAACTCGCCTAATTCCTATTGCGTCGCCAATAAAATACTCCTAAACCCCTCTATAGCACCGCCGGAGCTACTGGAGTCGGTCCCCAGGTCGTTACGGACGCTACTATGGAAGAATCCAATAAAATTCGACCCGAACCACCGGCACCTAAAAAATTTGTGGCCTAACACACACGAAAAATTGGCAAAATCGCCTAATTCCTACTGCGTCGCTAATAAAATGCTCCTAAGCCCCTTTAAAGCGCCGCCAGGGCTACTTTAGTCGTTCCCCAGGTCTTTACGGACGCTACTATGGAAAAATCCAAGAAAATTCGACACGGACCTCTGGCATGTAAAATATCTGTGGGCTAACACACACGAAAAACTGGTAAAATTGCCTAATTCCTATTGTGTCGCCAATGAAATGCTCATAAACCCCTCTATTGCACCGTCGAGGCTACTGGAGTCGTTACCCAGGTCGTTACGGAAGCTACGATGGAAAAAATTAAGAAAATTCGACCCGGACCCCCATCACCTAAAAATTTAGTGGGCTAACACACATGAAAAACTGGCAAAATTGCCTAATTCCTATTGCGTCGCTAATAAAATGATCCTAAACCCCTCTAAAGCGCCGCCGGGGCTATTGGAGTCTTTCCGTAGGTCGTTATGGATGATAATATGGAAGAATCCAAGAAAATTTGACCCGAACCCCCGGCACCTAAAAAATCCGTGGACTAACACACACGAAAAACTGGCAAAATCTTCTTATTCCTATTGCGTCGCCAATAAAATGCTCCTATTGCGTCGCTAATAAAATGATCATAAACCCCTCTAAAGCGCCGGCGGGGCTACTGGAGTCATTCCCTAGGTCGTTATGGATGAAACTACGAAAGAATCCAAGTAAAGTTGACCCGAACCCCCGGCACCTAAAAAATCCAAGAGTTAACACACACAAAATTGCCTAATTCCTATTGCGTCGCCAATAAAATACTCTTAAACCCCTCTATAACGCCACCAGGGCTACTGGAGTCGGTCCCCAGGTCGTTCCGGACGCTACTATGGAAGAATACAAGAAAATTCGACCCGGACCCCCGGCACCTAAAAAATCCGTGGGCTAACACACACGAAAAATTGGCAAAATCACCTAATTCCTACTGCGTCGCCAATAAAATGCTCCTAAGCCCCTCTAAAGCGCCGCCAGGGCTACTTTAGTCGTTCCCCAGGTTGTTACGGATGCTACAATGGAAAAATCCAAGAAATTTCGACACAGACCTCTAGCACGTAAAATATCTATGGGCTAACACACACGGAAAACTGGCAAAATTGCCTAATTTCTATTGCGTCTCTAATAAAATGATCCTAAACCTCTCTAAAGCACCACCGAAGCTACTGGAGTCGTTCCCCAGGTCGTTACGGACACTACAATGGAAGAATCCAAGAAAATGCGACTTGGACCCCTGGCACCTAAAATATTCGTGGGCTAACATAGACGAAAAAGTGTAAAAATTGCCTAATTCCTATTGTGTCGCCAATGAAATGCTCATAAACCCCTCTATTGCACCGTCGAGGCTACTGGAGTCGTTCCCCAGGTCGTTACGGAAGCTACGATGGAAAAAATTAAGAAAATTCGACCCGGACCCCCGTCACCTAAAAATTTAGTGGGCTAACACACATGAAAAACTGGCAAAATTGCCTAATTCCTATTGCGTCGCTAATAAAATGATCCTAAACCCCTCTAAAGCGCCGCCGGGGCTACTGGAGTCTTTCCGTTGGTCATTATGGATGATACAATGGAAGAATCCAAGAAAATTTGACCCGAACCCCCGGTACCTAAAAAATCAGTGGGTTAACACACACACAAAACTAGCAAAATTGCCTAATTCCTATTGCGTCTCCAATAAAATGCTCCTGAACCCCTCTACAGCGTCGCCGGAGCTACTGGAGTCGTTCCCCAGTTTGTTACGGACGCTACTATGGAAGAATCCAAGAAAATTCAACACGGACCCCCGGCACCTAAAATATCTGTGGGCTAACACACGAAAAACTTGCAAAATCGCCTAATTCCTATTGCGTTGCCAATAAAATACTCCTAAACCCTATATAGTGCCGCCGGGGCTACTGGAGTCATTCCCCAGGTCGTTACGGATGCTATTATGGAAGAAATCAAGAAAATTCAACCCACACCCCCAGTACCTAAAAAATCCGTTGGCTAACACACACAAAAAACTTCTAAAATCTCCTATTTCCTATTGCGTCGCCAATAAAATACTCTTAAACCCCTCTAAAGCATCGCCATGGCTACTAGAGTCGTTCCTAGGTCTTTACGGATGCTACTATGGAAGAATCCAAAAAAAATGTGACCCGGACCCCCGGCACCTAAAAAATCTGAGGGCTAACACACACGAAAAACTGGCAAAATCGCCTAATTCCTATCGCGTAGCCAATAAAATTCTCCTAAACCCCTCTATAGCACTATCGGGGCTACTGGAGTCGTTCCCCAGGTCGTTACGGATGCTACTATGGAAGAATCCAAGAAAATTCGACCTGGACCCCCGGCACCTAAAAAATCCGTGGGCTAACACACACGAAAAATTGGCAAAATCACCTAATTCCTACTGCGTCGCCAATAAAATGCTCCTAAGACCCTCTAAAGCGCTGCCAGGGCTACTTTAGTCGTTCCCCAGATGTTACTGATGCTACAATGGAAATATCTAAGAAATTTCGACACGGACCTCTAGCACGTAAAATATCTATGGGCTAACACACACGGAAAACTGGCAAAATTGCCTAATTCCTATTGCGTCTCTAATAAAATGATCCTAAACCTCTCTAAACCACCACCGAAGCTACTGGAGTCGTTTCCGGGGTCGTTACGGACACTACAATGGAAGAATCCAAGAAAATGCGACTTGGACCCCTGGCACCTAAAATATTCGTGGGCTAACATAGACGAAAAAGTGTAAAAATTGCCTAATTCCTATTGCGTCGCCAATAAAATACTCCTAAACCCTATCTAGTGCCGCCGGGGCTACTGGAGTCATTCCCCAGGTCTTTACGGATGCTATTATGGAAGAAATCAAGAAAATTCAACCCGCACCCCCAGTACCTAAAAAATCTGTTGGATAACACATACAAAAAACTTCTAAAATCTCCTATTTCCTATTGTGTCGCCAATAAAATACTCTTAAACCCCTCTAAAGCATCGCCATAGCTACTAGAGTCGTTCCTAGGTCTTTACGGATGCTACTATGGAAGAATCCAAGAAAATGTGACCCGGACCCCCGACACCTAAAAAATCTGAGGGCTAACACACACGAAAAACTGGCAAAATCGCCTAATTCCTATCGCGTGGCCAATAAAATTCTCCAAAACCCCTCTATAGCACCATCGGGGCTACTGGAGTCGTTCCCCAGGTCGTTACGGATGCTACTATGGAAGAATCTAAGAAAATTCGACCCGGACCCCCGGTACCTAAAAAATCCGTGGGCAAACACACACGAAAAATTGGCAAAATCACCTAATTCCTACTGCGTCGCCAATAAAATGCTTCTAAGCCCCTCTAAAGCGCCGCCAGGGCTACTTTAGTCGTTCCCCAGGTTGGTACGGATGCTACAATGGAAAAATCCAAGAAATTTCGACATTTGACCCATACCCCCTTCACCTAAAAAATCTGTGGGCTAACACACACGAAATATTGGCAAAATTGTCTAATTCCTATTGCGTCGCCAATACAATGCTCCTAAACCCCTCTATAGCGCTGCCGGAGCTACTGGAGTCGTTCACCAGGTCGTTACGGATGCTACTATGGAATAAATCAAGAAAAATCGACCCGGACCCCCGGTACATACAAATATCGGTGGGCTAACACACGAAAAAGTGGCAAAATTTCCTAATTTCTATTGCGTCGCCAATAAAATACTCCTAAACCCTATATAGTGCCACTGGGGCTACTGGAGTCGTTCCCCAGGTCGTTACGGACGCTACTATGGAAGAATCCAAGAAAATTCAACACGGACCACCAGCACCTAAAATATCGGTGGGCTAACACACACGAAAAAGTGGCAAAATTTCCTAATTTCTATTGCGTCGCCAATAAAATACTCCTAAACCCCTCTATAGTGCCGCTGGGGCTACTAGAGTCGTTCCCCAGGTCGTTACAGACGCTACAATGGAAGAATCCAAGAAATTTCGACACGGCCCCCTGGCAACTAAAATATCCATGGGCTAACACACACGAAAAAGTGGCAAAATTGCCTAATTCCTATTGCGCCGCCAATACAATGCTCCTAAACCCCTCTATAGCGCCACCAGGGCTACTGTAGTCGTTCCCTAGGTCGTTACGGACGCTATTATGGAAGAATCCTAGAAAATTTGACCCGAACCCCGGCACCTAAAAAATCTGTCAGTTAACACACATGAAAAACTGGCAAAATTGGGTAATTCCTATTGCGTCGCCAATAAAATGCTCCTAAATCCTTCTATAGCACCACCGAGGCTACTGGAGTCGTTCCCTAGGTCGTTACGGACGCTACTATGGCAGAATCCAAGAAAATTCGACCCGGACCTCCGACACCTAAAAAATCCGTGGGCTAACACACACAAAAAACTGGCAAAATCGCCTAATTCCTATTGCGTCGCCAATAAAATGCTCTTAAACCCCTCTATTGCACCGCTGGGGCTACTGGAGTCATTCCCCAGGTCGTTACGGAACCTACTATGGAAGAAATCAAGAATATTCGACCTAGACCCCGGCACCTAAAAATTCAATGGGCTAGCATACACGAAAAACTGGCAAAATCAACTATTTCCTATTGCATCGCCAATAAAATGCTCCTAAACCCCTCTATAGCACCGTCGGGGCTACTGGAAGAAATCAAGAAAATTCAACCCGCACCCCTGGCACCTAAAAAATCCATGGGCTAACACACACGAAAAATAGGCAAAATCGCCTAATTCCTATTGCGTCGCCAATAAAATGCTTCTAAATCCCTCTATAGCGCCGCCGAGGCTACTGGAGTTGTTCCCCAGGTCGTTACGGATGCTACAAATGAAAGAATCCAAGAAATTTAGACACGACCCCCCGGCACATAAAAAGTCCCTGGGTTAACACACACGAAAAACTGGCAAAATCGCCTAATTTCTATTGCGTCTCAAATAAGATGCTCCTAAACCCCTCTAAAGCGCCGCCGGGGATACTGGAGTCATTCCCCAGATCGTTACGGATGCTACAATGGAAGAATCCAAGAAAATTTGACTCGGACCTCCGGCACCTAAAAATTTCGTGGGATAACACACACGAAAAACATGCAAAATCGCCTAATTCCTGTTTTGTCGCCAATAAAATGCTCCTAAACCCCTCTATAGTGCCGACGGGGCTACTGGAGTCGTTCCTCAGGTCGTTACGGACGCTACTATGAAGGAATCTAAGAAAATTCGAACCGGACCCCCGACACCTAAAATATCTGTGGGCTAACACACACGAAAAACTAGTAAAATCCCCTAATTCCTATTGCATCGCTAATAAAATGCTTCTAAACCCCTCTAAAGTGCCGCCGGGGCTACTTGAGTCGTTGCCCAGGTCGTTACGGACGCTACTATGAAAGAATCCAAGAAAATTCGACCCAGACCCCCGACACCTAAAAAATCCTTACGCTAATACACATGAAACACTGGCAAAATTGCCTAATTCCTATTGCATCGCAAATAAAATGCTCCTAAACCCCTCTACAGCGCCGCCAGGCCTACGAGAGTCGTTTCCCAGCTCGTTATAGACACTACAATGGAAGAATCCAAGAAAATTCGACCCACACCCCCGGCACCTAAAACATCCGTGGACTAACACACGAAAAACTTGCAAAATCGCCTAATTCCTATTGTGTCGCCAATAAAATATTTTCTAAACCCCTCTAAAGAGCAGCCGAGGCTACTGGATTGGTTACCCAGGTCGTTACGGAAGATACAATGGAAGAATCTAAGAAAATTCGACCCGGACCCCTGGCACCTAAAAAATCTATGGGCTAACACACACGAAAAATAGGCAAAATCGCCTAATTTCTATTGCGTCGGTAATAAAATGCTCTTAAACCCCTCTAAAGCGCCGCCAGGGCTACTGAAGTCGTTCTCGAGGTCGTAACGGACGCTACTATGGAAGAAATCAATAAAATTGGACCCGAACCTCCAGTACCTAAAAATTCTGTGGGCTAACACACACGGAAAAATGGCAAAATTGCCTAATTCCTATTGTGTCACCAATAAAATGCTCCTGAACTCCATCTATTGCACCGCCGGGGCTAATAGAGTCGTTCCCCAGGTCGTTACGGAAGCTACTATGGAAGACATCAAGAAAATTCGATCCAGACCCCTGGCACCTAAAAATTCAGTGGGCTAACACACACAAAAAACTAGCAAAATTGCCTAATTCCGATTGTGTCGCCAATAAAAAGCTCATAAACCCCTCTATAGCACCGTCGGGGCTACTGGAGTCTTTCTCTAGGTCGTTATTAACTCTATTATGGAAGAATCCAAGAAAATTTGACCCGAACCCCCGGCACCTAAAAAATCCGTGGGTTAACTAACACACACAAAAAACTAGCAAAATTGCCTAATTCCTATTGCGTCGCCAATAAAATGCTTCTAAATCCCTCTATAGCGCCGCCGAGGCTACTGGAGTTGTTCCCCAGGTCGTTACGGATGCTACAAATGAAAGAATCCAAGAAATTTAGACACGACCCCCCGGCACATAAAAAGTCCTTGGGTTAACACACACGAAAAACTGGCAAAATCGCCTAATTTCTATTGCGTCTCAAATAAGATGCTCCTAAACCCCTTTAAAGCGCCGCCGGGGATACTGGAGTCATTCCCCAGATCGTTACAGATGCTACAATGGAAGAATCCAAGAAAATTTGACTCGGACCTCCGGCACCTAAAAATTTCGTGGGATAACACACACGAAAAACTTGCAAAATCGCCTAATTCCTGTTTTGTCGCCAATAAAATGCTCCTAAACCCCTCTATAGTGCCGCCGGGGCTACTGGAGTCGTTCCTCAGGTCGTTACGGACGCTACTATGAAGGAATCTAAGAAAATTCGAACCGGACCCCCGACACCTAAAATATCCGTGGGCTAACACACACGAAAAACTAGTAAAATCCCCTAATTCCTATTGCATCGCTAATAAAATGCTTCTAAACCCCTCTAAAGTGCCGCCGGGGCTACTTGAGTCGTTGCCCAGGTCGTTACGGACGCTACTATGAAAGAATCCAAGAAAATTCGACCCAGACCCCCGACACCTAAAAAATCCTTACGCTAATACACATGAAAAACTAGCAAAATTGCCTAATTCCTATTGCGTCGCAAATAAAATGCTCCTAAACCCCTCTACAGTGCTGCCAGGCCTACGAGAGTCGTTTCCCAGCTCGTTACGGACACTACAATGGAAGAATCCAAGAAAATTCGACCCACACCCCCGGCACCTAAAACATCCGTGGACTAACACACGAAAAACTTGCAAAATCGCCTAATTCCTATTGTGTCGCCAATAAAATGTTTTCTGAACCCCTCTAAAGCACAGCCGAGGCTACTGGATTGGTTACCCAGGTCGTTACGGAAGATACAATGGAAGAATCTAAGAAAATTCGACCCGCACCCCCGACACCTAAAATATTCGTGGGCTAACACACACGAAAAATAGGCAAAATCGCCTAATTCCTATTGCGTCGGTAATAAAATGCTCTTAAACCCCTCTAAAGTGCCGCCAGGGCTACTGAAGTCGTTCTCGAGGTCGTAACGGACGCTACTATGGAAGAAATCAAGAAAATTGGACCCGAAACCTCGGTACCTAAAAATTCTGTGGGCTAACACACACGGAAAACTGGCAAAATTGCCTAATTCCTATTGCGTCGCCAATAAAATGCTTCTGAACCCCATCTATTGCACCGCCGGGGCTAATAGAGTCGTTCCCCAGGTCGTTACGGAAGCTACTATGGAAGACATCAAGAAATTTCGACCCAGACCCCTGGCACCTAAAAATTCAGTGGGCTAACACACACGAAAAACTAGCAAAATTGCCTAATTCCGATTGTGTCGCCAATAAAATACTCATAAACCCCTCTATAGCACCGTCGGGGCTACTGGAGTCTTTCCCTAAGTCGTTATTGACGCTATTATGGAAGAATCCAAGAACATTTGACCCGAACCCCCGGCACCTAAAAAATCCGTGGGTTAACTAACACACACAAAAAACTAGCAAAATAGCCTAATTCCTATTACATCGCCAATAAAATGCTTCTAAATCCCTCTATAGCGCCGCCGAGTCTACTGGAGTCGTTCCCCAGGTCATTACGGAAGCTACAAATGGAAGAATCCAAGAAATTTAGACACGACCCCCAGCACGTAAAAAAATCCCTGGGCTAACACACACAAAAAACTGGCAAAATCGCCTAATTTCTATTGCGTCTCAAATAAAATTCTCCTAAACCCCTCTAAAGCGCCGCCAGGGATACTGGAGTCATTCCCCAGATCGTTACGGATGCTACAATGGAAGAATCAAAGAAAATTTGACTCGGACCTCCGGCACCTAAAAATTTCGTGGGATAACACACACGAAAAACTTGCAAAATCGCCTAATTCCTGTTTTGTCGCCAATAAAATGCTCCTAAACCCCTCTATAGTGCCGCCGGGGCTACTGGAGTCGTTCCTCAGGTCGTTACGGACGCTACTATGTAGGAATCTAAGAAAATTCGAACCGGACCCCCGACACCTAAAATATCTGTGGGCTAACACACACGAAAAACTAGCAAAATCCCCTAATTCCTATTGCATCGCCAATAAAATGCTTCTAAACCCCTCTAAAGTGCCGCCGGGGCTACTTGAGTCGTTCCCCATGTCGTTACGGACGCTACTATGAAAGAATCCAAGAAAATTCGACCCAGACCCCCGACACCTAAAAAATCCTTACGCTAATACACATGAAACACTGGCAAAATTGCCTAGTTCCTATTGCGTCGCAAATAAAATGCTCCTAAACCCCTCTACAGCGCCGCCAGGCCTACGAGAGTCGTTTCCCAGCTCGTTACGGACACTACAATGGAAGAATCCAAGAAAATTCGACCCACACCCTCGGCACCTAAAACATCTGTGGACTAACACACGAAAAACTTGCAAAATCGCCTAATTCCTATTGTGTCGCCAATAAAATGTTTTCTGAACCCCTCTAAAGCGCAGCCGAGGCTACTGGATTGGTTACCCAGGTCGTTACGGAAGATACAATGGAAGAATCTAAGAAAATTCGACCCGCACCCCCGACACCTAAAATATTCGTGGGCTAACACACACGAAAAATAGGCAAAATCGCCTAATTCCTATTGCGTCGGTAATAAAATGCTCTTAAACCCCTCTAAAGTGCCGCCAGAGCTATTGAAGTCGTTCTCGAGGTCGTAACGGATGCTACTATGGAAGAAATCAAGAAAATTGGACCCAAACCCTCGGTACCTAAAAATTCTGTGGGCTAACACACACGGAAAACTGGCAAAATTGCCTAATTCCTATTGCGTCGCCAATAAAATGCTTCTGAACCCCATCTATTGCACCGCCGGGGCTAATAGAGTCGTTCCCCAGGTCGTTACGGAAGCTACTATGGAAGACATCAAGAAAATTCGACCCAGACCCCTGGCACCTAAAAATTCAGTGGGCTAACACATACGAAAAACTAGCAAAATTGCCTAATTCCGATTGTGTCGCCAATAAAATATTCATAAACCCCTCTATAGCACCGTTGGAGCTACTGGAGTCTTTCCCTAGGTCGTTATTGACGCTATTATGGAAGAATCCAAGAACATTTGACCCGAACCCCCGGCACCTAAAAAATCCGTGGGTTAACTAACACACACAAAAAACTAGCAAAATAGCCTAATTCCTATTGCGTCGCCTATAAAATGCTTCTAAATCCCTCTATAGAGCCGCCGAGTCTACTGGAGTCGTTCCCCAGGTCGTTACGGACGCTACAAATAGAAGAATCCAAGAAATTTAGACACGACCCCCCGGCACATAAAAAATCCCTGGGCTAACACACACGAAAAACTGGCAAAATAGCCTAATTTCTATTGCGTCTCAAATAAAATGCTCCTAAACCCCTCTAAAGCGCCGCCAGGGATACTGGAGTCATTCCCCAGATCGTTATGGATGCTACAATGGATGAATTTAAGAAAATTTGACTCGGACCTCCGGCACCTAAAAATTTCGTGGGATAACACACACGAAAAACTTGCAAAATCGCCTAATTCCTGTTTTGTTGCCAATAAAATACTCCTAAACCCCTCTATAGTGCCGCCGGGGCTACTGGAGTCGTTCCTCAGGTCGTTACGGACGCTACTATGTAGGAATTTAAGAAAATTCGAACCGGACCCCCGACACCTAAAATATCCGTGGGCTAACACACACGAAAAACTAGCGAAATCCCCTAATTCCTATTGCATCGCCAATAAAATGCTTCTAAACCCCTCTAAAGTGCCGTCGGGGCTACTTGAGTCGTTCCCCAGGTCGTTACGGACGCTACTATGGAAGAATCCAAGAAAATTCGACCCAGACCCCCGACACCTAAAAAATCCTTACGCTAATACACATGAAATACTGGCAAAATTGCCTAATTCATATTGCGTTGCAAATAAAATGCTCCTAAACCCCTCTACAGCGCCGCCAGGCTACGAGAGTCGTTTCCAGCTCGTTACGGACAGTACAATGGAAGAATCCAAGAACATTCGACCCAGACCCCTGGCACGTAAAAAATACGCGGTCTAAAACAAACAAAAAACTGGCAAAAATCTCCTAATTCCAATTGCGTCGCCAATAAAATGCTCTTAAACCCCTCTAAAACATCACCGGGTCTACAAGAGTTATTCCTCAAGTTGTTACGGACGCTACAATGGAAGATTCCAAGAAAATTCGACCCGCACCCCCGACACCTAAAAAATCTGTGGGCTAACATACACGAAAAACTGGCAAAATTGCCTAATTCCTATTGCATTGCCAATAAAATGCTCCTAAAACACTCTAAACCACCACCGAGGCTACTGGAGTCGTTCCCTAGGTCATTACGGACGCTACTATGAAAGAATCCAAGAAACTTTGACCCATACCCTCGGCACCTTAAAAATTTGTGGGCTAACACATACGAAAAACTGGCAAAATTGCCTAATTCCTATTGTGTCACCAATACAATGCTCTTAAACCCCTCTATAGCGCCGCCGGGGCTACTAAAGTCGTTCTCCAAGTCGTTACGGATGCTACTATAGAAGAATCCAAGAAAATTCGACCTACACCCCCGGCACCTAAATATTTCGTGGACTAACACACACGAAAAACTTGCAAAATGGCCTAATTCCTATGGCGTCGCCAATAAAATGTTCCTGAACCCCTCTAAAGCGACACCGGGGCTACTGGAGTCATTTCCCAGGTCATTACGGATGCTACAATAAAAGAATCCAAGAAAATTCGACCCGCACCCCCGGCTCCTAAAAAATCCGTGGCCTAATACATATGAAAAAATGGCAAAATCGCCTAATTCCTATTGCGTCGCCAATACAATGCTCCTAAACCCTTCTATAGCGCTGCTGGGGCTACTGATGTCGTTCCCCAGATCGTTACGGATGCTACTATGGAAGAATATGAGAAAACCCGACCCGGACTCTCCGCACCTAAAATATCTGTGGGCTAACACACACGAAAAACTAGCAAAATCGCCTAATTCCTATTGCGTCGCCAATACAATGCTCATAAACCCCTCTATAGCACCGCCGGGGCTACTGAAGTCGTTCCCCAGGTCGTTACGGACGCTACTATGGAAGAATCCAAGAAAATTCTACCCAGACTCTCAGCACCTAAAAATCCTTACGCTAATACACACGAAAAATTGGCAAAATTGCCTAATTCCAATTGCGTCGCCGATAAAATACTCCTAAACCCCACTATAGCACCGCCGGGGCTACTGGAGTCATTCCCAAGTTTTTACGAATGCTACTATGGAAGAATAAAAGAAAATTCGACCCATACCCTCATCACCTAAAGAATTCGCGGTCTAAAACACACGAAAAACTGGCAAAATCTCCTAATTCCTATTGCGTCGCCAATAAAATGCTCCTAAACCACTCTAAAGTGCCGGCGGGGCTATTGGAGTCGTTCCCCATGTTTTTACGGATGCTACTATGAAAGAATCCAATAAAATTCGACCCGGACTCCCGGCACCTTAAAAATCTGTGGGCTAACATACATGAAAAACTGGCAAAATTACCTAATTCCTATTGCATCGCCAATAAAATGCTCCTAAACCACTCTATAGTGCCGCCGGGGCTACTGAAGTCGTTCCCCAGGTCATTACGGACTCTACTATGGAAGAATCCAAGAAAATTCTATGCGGACCGCCGGCACCTAAAAAATCCTTACGCTAATACACACGAAAACTGATAAAATTACCTAATTTCTATTGCATCGCAAATAAAATGCTTCCAAACCCCTGTATAGCGCCGCCAGGGCTACTGGAATCGTTCCCCAAGTCGTTACGGACGCAACTATGGAAGAATCCAAGAAAATTCGACCCAGACCTCCGGCACCTAAAATATCCGTGGGCTAACACACACGAAAAAGTGGCAAAATTGCCTAATTTCTATTGCGTTGCCAATAAAATGCTCCTAACCCCCTCTAAAATGCCACCGGGGCTACAGGAGTCGTTCCCCAAGTTGTTACGGATGCTACAATAGAAGATTCCAAGAAAATGCGACCTGCACCCCCGGCACCTAAAAAATCCGTGGGCTAACATATATAAACAACTGGCAAAATCGCCTAATTCCTATTGCGTTGCCAATAAAATATTCCTAAACCACTCTAAAGCACCACCGAGGCTACTGGAGTCGTTCCCTTGGTCGTTACGGATGCTACTATGAAATTATCATAGAAAATTTGTCCCAGACCCTCGATACCTTAAAAATTCATAGGCTAACACACACGAAAAACTGGCAAAATCGCCTAATTCTTATTGCATCACCAATACAATGCTCTTAAACACCTGTATAGCATTGTCGAGGCTACTGAAGTCGTTTCCCAGGTCGTTACAGATGATACTATGGAAGAATCCATGAAAATATGACCTACACCCCCAGCACCTAAAAAATCCGTGGACTAACACACACGAAAAACTTGGAAAATTGCCTAATTCCTATTGCGTCGCCAATAAAATGTTCCTAAACCCCTCTAAAGCGCCGCCGGGGCTACTGGAGTCGTTCCCCAAGTCGTTACGTATACTACAATGAAATAATCCAAGAAATTTCGACCCGCACCCCCAGCACCTAAAAAATCCATGGGCTAATACACACGAAAAACTGGCAAAATTGCCTAATTCCTATTGCGTCGCCAATAAAATGCTCCTAAACCCCTCTATAGTGCCGCTGGGGCTGCTGGAGTCGTTCCCCAAGTCGTTACGGACGCTACTATGGAAGAATCCAAATAATTCGACATGGACCCCTGACACGTAAAAAATCCGTGGGCTAACACACACGAAAAACTAGCAAAATCGCCTAATTTCTATTGCGTCTCTAATAAAATGCTCTTAAACCCCTCTATAGCACCACCGGGGCTACTGGAGTCGTTTCCCAGGTCGTTACGGACGCTAATATGGAAGAATCCAAAAAAATTCAACACAGACCAGTGGCACGTAAAAAATCTGTGCGCTAACACACATAAAAAACTGGCAAAATCACCTAATTCCTATTGCGTCTCTAATAAAATGCTCCTAAACCCCTCTAAAGCGCCACCGGGGCTACTAGAGTTGTTTCCCAGGTCGTTACGGACGCTACTATGGAAGAATCCAAGAAAATTTGACCCGGACCCCTGGCACCTAAAAAATCCGTAGGGCTAACACACACGAAAAACTGGCAAAATCACCTAATTCCTATTGTGTCACCAATAAAATACTCCTAAACCCCTTTATAGCGCCGCCGGGGTTGCTGGAGTCGTTCCCCAAGTCGTTACGGACTCTACTATGGAAGAATCCAAGAAAATTTGACCCGAACCCCCGGCACCTAAAAGATCTGTGGGCTAACACACACGAAAAACTGGCAAAATCGCCTAATTCCTATTGATTCGCCAATAAAATGCTCCTTAACCCCTCTAAAGCGCCTCCGGGGCAACTGGAGTCGTTTCCTAGGTCGTTATGGAGGCTACTATGGAAGAATATAAGAAAATTCGACCGGGCTCTCGGCACATTAAAAATTTGTGGACATTATATACGAAAAACTGGCAAAATCGCCTAATTCCTATTGCGTCGCCAATAAAATGTTCCTAAACCCCTCTAAAGTACCACCTATGCTACTGGAGTCATTCCCCAGGTCGTTACGGAACCTACTATGGAAGAAATCAAGAATATTCGACCCAAACCCCCGGCACCTAAAAAATCCGTGGGCTAACACACACAAAAAACTGGCAAAATTGCCTAATTCCTATTGATTCGCCAATAAAATGCTCCTTAACCCCTCTAAAGCACCTCCGGGGCAACTGGAGTCGTTTGCTAGGTTGTTACGGACGCTACTATGGAAGAATATAAGAAAATTCGACCGGGTTCTCAACACATTAAAAATCTGTGGGCTAACACACACGAAAAACTGGCAAAATCGCCTAATTCCTATTGCGTCGCCAATAAAATGTTCCTAAACCCCTCTAAAGTACCACCGATGCTACTGGAGTCGTTCCCTAGGTCGTTACGGAACCTACAGTGGAAGAAATCAAGAATATTCAACCCAGACCCCGACACCTAAAAATTCAGTGGGCTAACACACACGAAAAACTGGCAAAATCGCATATTTCCGATTGTGTCGCCAATAAAATGCTCCTAGACCCCTCTATAGCACTGTTGGGGCTACTGGAGTCGTTCTCCAAGTCGTTACGGACGCTACTATGGAAGAATCCAAGAAAATTCTACCCAGACTCTCAGCACCTAAAAATCCTTACGCTAATACACACGAAAAACTAGCAAAATTGCCTAATTCCAATTGCGTCGCCAATAAAATACTCCTAAACCCCACTATAGCACCGTCGGGGCTACTGGAGTCATTCCCAAGTTTTTACGGATGCTACTATTGAAGAATAAAAGAAAATTCGACCCAGACCCTCGTCACCTAAAGAATTCGCGGTCTAAAACACACGAAAAACTGGCAAAATCTCCTAATTCCTATTGCGTCGCCAATAAAATGCTCCTAAACCACTCTAAAGTGCTGGCGGGGCTATTGAAGTCGTTCCCCATGTTTTTACGGACGCTACTATGAAAGAATCCAATAAAATTCGACCCGGACCCCCGGCACCTTAAAACTCTGTGGGCTAACATACATAAAAAACTGGAAAAATTACCTAATTACTATTGCATCGCCAATAAAATGCTCCTAAACTACTCTATAGTGCCGTCGGGGCTACTGAAGTCGTTCCCCAGGTTGTTACGGACTCTACTATGGAAGAATCCAAGAAAATTCTACGCGGACCGCCGGCACCTAACAAATCCTTACGTAAATACACACGAAAACTGGCAAAATTACCTAATTTCTATTGCATCGCAAATAAAATGCTCCCAAACCCCTGTATAGCGCTGCCAGGGCTAATGGAATCATTCCCCAGGTTGTTACGGACGCTACTATGGAAGATATCAAGAAAATTCTACCCGAACCGCTGACACCTAAGAATTCTGTGGGCTAACACACACGAAAAACTTGCAAAATTGCCTAATTTCTATTGCGTCGCCAATAAAATCCTCCTAAACCCCTCTAAAATGCCACCGGGGCTACAGGAGTCGTTCCCCAGGTTGTTACGGATGCTACAATAGAAGAATCCAAGAAAATTCGACCCGCACCCCCGGCACCTAAAAAATCTGTGGGCTAACATATATGAAAAACTAGCAAAATCGCCTAATTCCTATTGCGTCGCCAATAAAATATTCCTAAACCACTCTAAAGCACCCCCGAGGCTACTGGAGTCATTCCCTAGATCGTTACGGATGCTACAATGGAAGAATCCAAGAAAATTCGACCAGGACCCCCGGCACCTAAAATATCCATGGGCTAACACACACGAAAAACTGGCAAAATCGCCTAATTCCTATTGCGTCGCCAATACAATGATTTTAAACACCTGTATAGCGCTGTTGGGGCTACTGAAGTCATTCCCCAGGTCGTTACAGATGATACTATGGAAGAATCCATGAAAATTTGACCTACACCCCCGGCACCTAAAAAATCCGTGGACTAACACACACGAAAAACTTGGAAAATAGCCTAATTCCTATTGCGTCGCCAATAAAATGTTCCTGAACCCCTCTAAAGCACCGCCGGGGCTACTGGAGTCGTTCCCCAAGTCGTTACGGATGCTACAATAAAATAATCCAAGAAAATTCGACCTGCACCCCCAGCACCTAAAAAATCCGTGGGCTAACACACACGAAAAACTGGCAAAATTGCCTAATTCCTATTGCGTCGCCAATGAAATGCTCCTGAACCCCTCTATAGCGCCGCAGGGCCTACTGAGTCGTTCCCCATGTCGTTAAAGACGCTACTATGGAAGAAATGAAGAAATTTCGACCCGGACCCCCGGCACCTAAAAATTATGTGGGCTAACACACATGAAAAACTGGCAAAATCACCTAATTCCTATTGCATCGCCAATAAAATGATCTTAAACCCCTCTATAGCACCACCGGGGCTACTGGAGTCGTTTCTCAGGTCGTTACGGACGCTACTATGGAAGAATCCCAAAAAATTCAACACAGACCAGTGGCACGTAAAAAATCTGTGCGCTAACACACATGAAAAACTGGCAAAATCACCTAATTCCTATTGCGTCTCTAATAAAATGCTCATAAACCCCTCTAAAGCACCACCGGGGCTACTAGAGTTGTTCCCCAGGTCGTTACGGATGCTACTATGGAAGAATTCAAGAAAATTTGACCCGAACCCCTGGCACCTAAAAAATTCGTAGGGCTAACACACACGAAAAACTGGCAAAATCGCCTAATTCCTATTGCGTCACCAATAAAATGCTCCTAAACCCCTCTATAGCGCCGCCGGGGCTGCTGGAGTCATTCCCCAAGTCGTTACAATGCTACTATGGAAGAATTCAAGAAAATTTGACCCAAACCCCCGGCACCTAAAAAATCTGTGGGCTAACACACACGAAAAACTGGCAAAATCGCCTAATTCCTATTGATTCGCCAATAAAATACTCCTTAACCCCTCTAAAGTGCCTCCGGGGCAACTGGACTCGGTCCTTAGGTCATTACGGACGCTATTATGGAAGAATATAAGAAAATTCGATCGGGCTCTCGGCACATTAAAAATCTGTGGGCTAACACACACGAAAAAACTGGCAAAATCGCCTAATTCCTATTGCGTCGCCAATAAAATGTTCCTAAACCCCTCTAAAGTACCACTGATGCTACTGGAGTCGTTCCCTAGGTCGTTACGGAACCTACTGTGGAAGAAATCAAGAATATTCGACCCAGACCCTGGCACCAAAAAATTCAGTGGGCTAACACACACGAAAAACTGGCAAAATTGCATAATTCCGATTGTGTCGCCAATAAAATGCTCCTAGACCCCTCTATAGCACCGTCGGGGCTACTGGAGTCGTTCTCCAAGTCGTTACGGATGGTACTATGGAAGAAATCAAGAAAGTTCGACCCGTACCCCTGGCACCTAAAAAATCTGTGGTCTAACACACACGAAAAACTGGCAAAATCGCCTAATTCCTATTGCGTCGATAATAAAATGCACTTAAACCCCTCTAAAGCGCCGCCGGAGCTACTGGAGTCGTTATCCAGGTCGTAACGGACGCTACTACAGAAGAAATCAAGAAAATTCGACCCAGACCCCCGGTACCTAAAAATTCCGTGGGCTAACACACACGAAAAACTGGCAAAATTGCCTAATTCCTATTGGGTCGCCAATAAAATGCTCCTGAATGCCTCTATTACACCGTCGGGGCTAATGGAGTCGTTCCCCAAGTCGTTACGGAAGCTACTATGGAAGAAATCAAGAAAATTCGACCCAGACCCTCGGCACCTAAAAATTCAGTGGGCTAACACACACGAAAAACATGCAAAATTGCCTAATTCCGATTGTATCGCCAATAAAATGCTCATAAACCCCTCTATAGCACCGCCAGGGCTACTAGAGTCTTTCCCTAGGTCGTTACGGACGTTACTATCGAATAATCCAAGAAAATTTAACCCGAACCCCCGGCACCTAAAAAATCTGTGGATTAACACACACAAAAAACTAGCAAAATTGCCTAATTCATATTGCGTCGCAAATAAAATGATCCTAAATCCCTCTATAACGCCGCCGGGGCTACTGGAGTCGTTCCCCAGGTTGTTACGGACGCTACAAATGGAAGAATCCAAGAAATTTAGACCCGGCCCCCCGACACATAAAAAATCTGTGGGCTAACACACACGAAAAACTGGCAAAATCGCCTAATTCCTATTGCGTCTCCAATAAAATGCTCTTATACCCCTCTAAAGCGCCGTTGGGACTACTAGATTCGTTCCCCAGGTCGTTACGGACTCTACTATGGAAGAATGCAAGAAATTTGACCCGGGCCCCCAACACCTAAAAAATCTGTGGGTTAACAAACACGAAAAACTGGAAAAATCACCTAATTCATATTACGACGCTAATAAAATGCTCCTGAACCTCTCTAAAGCGCGATCGGAGTTACTGGAGTCGTTCCCTAGGTCGTTACAGACGCTACTATAGAACAATCCAAGAAAAATTGACCCGAACCCCCAGCAACTAAAAAATCCGAGAGTTAACACACACGAAAAACTTGCAAAATTGCTTAATTTCTATTGCGTCGCCAATAAAATGCTCCTAAACCCCTCTAAAATGCCACCGGGGATACAGGAGTCGTTCCCCAGGTTGTTACGGATGCTACAATAGAAGAATCCAAGAAAATTCGACCCGCACCCCCGGCACCTAAAAAATCTGTGGGCTAACATATATGAAAAACTGGCAAAATCGCCTAATTCCTATTGCGTCACCAATAAAATATTCCTAAACCACTCTAAAGCACCACCGAGGCTACTGGAGTCGTTCCCTAGGTCGTTACGGATGCTACTGTGAAAGAATCATAGAAAATGTGACCCAGACCCTCGGCACCTTAAAAATTCATGGGCTAACACACACGAAAAACTGGAAAAATCGCCTAATTCCTATTGCGTCGCCAATACAATGCTCTTAAACACCTGTATAGCGCTGTCGGGGCTACTGAAGTCGTTCCCCAGGTCGTTACAGATGATACTATGGAAGAATCCATGAAAATTTGACCTACACCCCTGGCACCTAAAATATCCGTGGACTAACACACACAAAAAACTTGGAAAATCGCCTAATTCCTATTGCATCGCCAATAAAATGTTCCTGAACTCCTCTAAAGCGCCGCTGGGGCTACTGGAGTCGTTCCCCAAGTCGTTACGGAAGCTACAATGAAATAATCCAAGAAAATTCGACCCGCACCCCCAGCACCTAAACAATCCGTGGGCTAACACACACGAAAAACTAGCAAAATTGCCTAATTCCTATTGTGTCACCAATAAAATGCTCCTGAACCCCTCTATAGCACCACCGAGCCTACTGAGTCATTCCCCAGGTCGTTACGGACGCTACTACGGAAGAAATGAAGAAATTTCGACCCGTACCCCCGGCACCTAAAAATTCTGTGGGCTAACACACATGAAAAACTGGCAAAATCGCCTAATTCCTATTGCGTCGCCAATAAAATGATCTTAAACCCCTCTATAGCACCACCGAGGCTACTGGAGTCGTTTCCCAGGTCGTTACGGACGCTACTATGGAAGAATCCAAAAGAATTCAATACAGACCAGTGGCATGTAAAAAATCTGTGCGCTAACACACATGAAAAACTGGCAAAATCACCTAATTTCTATTGCGTCTCTAATAAAATACTCCTAAACCCCTCTAAAGCGCCACCGGGGTTACTAGAGTTGTTCCCTAGGTCGTTACGGATGCTACTATGGAAGAATCCAAGAAAATTTGACTCGGACCCCTGGAACCTAAAAAATCCGTAGGGTAACACACACGAAAAACTGGCAAAATCGCCTAAATCCAATTGCGTCACCAATAAAATGTTCCTAAACCCCTCTATAGTGCCGCCGGGGCTGCTGGAGTCATTCCCCAAGTCATTACGGACGCTACTATGGAAGAATCCAAGAAAATTTGACCCGAACCCCCGGCACCTAAAAACTCCGTGGGCTAACACACAAGAAAAACTGGCAAAATTGCCTAATTCCAATTGGGTCGCCAATAAAATGCTCCTGAACGCCTCTATTTCACCGCCGAGGCTAATGGAGTCGTTCCCCAGGTCGTTACGGAAGCTACTATGGAAGAAATCAAGAAATTTTGACCCGGACCCCCGGCACCTAAAATATTCGTGGGCTAACACACACGAAAAAGTGGAAAAATTGCCTAATTCCTATTGCGTCGCCAATAAAATGCTCCTAAACCCCTCTATAGCGCCACCGGGGCTACTGGAGTCATTCCCCAGGTCGTTACGGATGCTACTATTGAAGAATTTAAGAAAATTCGACACGGACCCCTGGCACATAAAAATCTGTGTGCTAACACACACGGAAAACTGTCAAAATTGCCTAATTCCTATTGCGTCACTTATAAAATGATCCTAAACCCCTCTAAAGCACCGCCGGGGCTACTGGAGTCGTTCTCCAGGTCGTTATGGACACTACAATGGAAGAATCCAAGAAAATTCGACCAGGACCCCCGGCACCTAAAATATCCATGGGCTAACACACACGAAAAACTGGCAAAATCGCCTAATTCCTATTGCGTCGCCAATACAATGATTTTAAACACCTGTATAGCGCTGTTGGGGCTACTGAAGTCATTCCCCAGGTCGTTACAGATGATACTATGGAAGAATCCATGAAAATTTGACCTACACCCCCGGCACCTAAAAAATCCGTGGACTAACACATACGAAAAACTTGGAAAATAGCCTAATTCCTATTGCGTCGCCAATAAAATGTTCCTGAACCCCTCTAAAGCGCCGCCGGGGCTACTGGAGTCGTTCCCCAAGTCGTTACGGATGCTACAATAAAATAATCCAAGAAAATTCGACCTGCACCCCCAGCACCTAAAAAATCCGTGGGCTAACACACACGAAAAACTGGCAAAATTGCCTAATTCCTATTGCGTCGCCAATGAAATGCTCCTGAACCCCTCTATAGCGCCGCAGGGCCTACTGAGTCGTTCCCCAGGTCGTTAAAGACGCTACTATGGAAGAAATGAAGAAATTTCGACCCGGACCCCCGGCACCTAAAAATTCTGTGGGCTAACACACATGAAAAACTGGTAAAATCGCCTAATTCCTATTGCATCGCCAATAAAATGATCTTAAACCCCTCTATAGCACCACCGGGGCTACTGGAGTCGTTTCTCAGGTCGTTACGGACGCTACTATGGAAGAATCCCAAAAAATTCAACACAGACCAGTGGCACGTAAAAAATCTGTGCGCTAACACACATGAAAAACTAGCAAAATCACCTAATTCCTATTGCGTCTTTAATAAAATGCTCATAAACCCCTCTAAAGCACCACCGGGGCTACTAGAGTTGTTCCCCAGGTCGTTACGGATGCTACTATGGAAGAATTCAAGAAAATTTGACCCGAACCCCTGGCACCTAAAAAATCCGTAGGGCTAACACACACGAAAAACTGGCAAAATCGCCTAATTCCTATTGCGTCACCAATAAAATGCTCCTAAACCCCTCTATAGCGCCGCCGGGGCTGCTGGAGTCATTCCCCAAGTCGTTAAAACGCTACTATGGAAGAATTCAAGAAAATTTGACCCAAACCCCCGACACCTAAAAAATCTGTGGGCTAACACACACGAAAAACTGGCAAAATCGCCTAATTCCTATTGATTCGCCAATAAAATACTCCTTAACCCCTCTAAAGTGCCTCCGGGGCAACTGGACTCGTTCCTTAGGTCATTACGGACGCTATTATGGAAGAATATAAGAAAATTCGATCGGGCTCTCGGCACATTAAAAATCTGTGGGCTAACACACACGAAAAACTGGCAAAATCGCCTAATTCCTATTGCGTCGCCAATAAAATGTTCCTAAACCCCTCTAAAGTACCACTGATGCTACTGGAGTCGTTCCCTAGGTCGTTACGGAACCTACTGTGGAAGAAATCAAGAATATTCGACCCAGACCCTGGCACCAAAAAATTCAGTGGGCTAACACACACGAAAAACTGGCAAAATTGCATAATTCCGATTGTGTCGCCAATAAAATGCTCCTAGACCCCTCTATAGCACCGTCGGGGCTACTGGAGTCGTTCTCCAAGTCGTTACGGATGGTACTATGGAAGAAATCAAGAAAGTTCGACCCGTACCCCTGGCACCTAAAAAATCTGTGGTCTAACACACACGAAAAACTGGCAAAATCGCCTAATTCCTATTGCGTCGATAATAAAATGCACTTAAACCCCTCTAAAGCGCCGCCGGAGCTACTGGAGTCGTTATCCAGGTCGTAACGGACGCTACTACAGAAGAAATCAAGAAAATTCGACCCAGACCCCCGGTACCTAAAAATTCCGTGGGCTAACACACACGAAAAACTGGCAAAATTGCCTAATTCCTATTGGGTCGCCAATAAAATGCTCCTGAATGCCTCTATTACACCGTCGGGGCTAATGGAGTCGTTCCCCAAGTCGTTACGGAAGCTACTATGGAAGAAATCAAGAAAATTCGACCCAGACCCTCGGCACCTAAAAATTCAGTGGGCTAACACACACGAAAAACATGCAAAATTGCCTAATTCCGATTGTATCGCCAATAAAATGCTCATAAACCCCTCTATAGCACCGCCAGGGCTACTGGAGTCTTTCCCTAGGTCGTTACGGACGTTACTATCGAATAATCCAAGAAAATTTGACCCGAACCCCCGGCACCTAAAAAATCTGTGGATTAACACACACAAAAAACTAGCAAAATTGCCTAATTCATATTGCGTCGCAAATAAAATGTTCCTAAATCCCTCTATAACGCCGTCGGGGCTACTGGAGTCGTTCCCCAGGTTGTTACGGACGCTACAAATGGAAGAATCCAAGAAATTTAGACCCGGCCCCCCCGGCACATAAAAAATCTGTGGGCTAACACACACGAAAAACTGGCAAAATCGCCTAATTCCTATTGCGTCTCCAATAAAATGCTCTTATACCCCTCTAAAGCGCCGTTGGGACTACTAGATTTGTTCCCCAGGTCGTTACGGACTCTACTATGGAAGAATGCAAGAAATTTGACCCGGGCCCCCAACACCTAAAAAATCTGTGGGTTAACAAACACGAAAAACTGGAAAAAATCACCTAATTCATATTACGACGCTAATAAAATGCTCCTTAACCTCTCTAAAGCGCGGTCGGAGTTACTGGAGTCGTTCCCTAGGTCGTTACAGACGCTACTATAGAACAATCCAAGAAAAATTGACCCGAACCCCCAGCAACTAAAAAATCCGAGAGTTAACACACACGAAAAACTTGCAAAATTGCCTAATTTCTATTGCGTCGCCAATAAAATGCTCCTAAACCCCTCTAAAATGCCACCGGGGATACAGGAGTCGTTCCCCAGGTTGTTACGGATGCTACAATAGAAGAATCCTAGAAAATTCGACCCGCACCCCCGGCACCTAAAAAATCTGTGGGCTAACATATATGAAAAACTGGCAAAATCGCCTAATTCCTATTGCGTCACCAATAAAATATTCCTAAACCACTCTAAAGCACCACCGAGGCTACTAGAGTCGTTCCCTAGGTCGTTATGGATGCTACTATGAAAGAATCATAGAAAATGTGACCCAGACCCTCGGCACTTTAAAAATTCATGGGCTAACACACACGAAAAACTGGAAAAATCGCCTAATTCCTATTGCGTCGCCAATACAATGCTCTTAAACACCTGTATAGCGCTGTCGGGGCTACTGAAGTCGTTCCCCAGGTCGTTACAGATGATACTATGGAAGAATCCATGAAAATTTGACCTACACCCCTGGCACCTAAAAAATCCGTGGACTAACACACACAAAAAACTTGGAAAATCGCCTAATTCCTATTGAATCGCCAATAAAATGTTCCTGAACCCCTCTAAAGCGCCGCTGGGGCTACTGGAGTCGTTCCCCAAGTCGTTACGGAAGCTACAATGAAATAATCCAAGAAAATTCGACCCGCACCCCAGCACCTAAACAATCCGTGGGCTAACACACACGAAAAACTAGCAAAATTGCCTAATTCCTATTGTGTCGCCAATAAAATGCTCCTGAACCCCTCTATAGCACCACCGGGCCTACTGAGTCATTCCCCAGGTCGTTACGGACGCTACTACGGAAGAAATGAAGAAATTTCGACCCGTACCCCCGGCACCTAAAAATTCTGTGGGCTAACACACATGAAAAACTGGCAAAATCGCCTAATTCCTATTGCGTCGCCAATAAAATGATCTTAAACACCTCTATAGCACCACCGAGGCTACTGGAGTCGTTTCCCAGGTCGTTACGGACGCTACTATGGAAGAATCCAAAAGAATTCAATACAGACCAGTGGCATGTAAAAAATTTGTGCGCTAACACACATGAAAAACTGGCAAAATCACCTAATTCCTATTGCGTCTCTAATAAAATACTCCTAAACCCCTCTAAAGCGCCACCGGGGTTACTAGAGTTGTTCCCTAGGTCGTTACGGACGCTACTATGGAAGAATCCAAGAAAATTTGACTCGGACCCCTGGAACCTAAAAAATCCGTAGGGTAACACACACGAAAAACTGGCAAAATCGCCTAAATCCTATTGCGTCACCAATAAAATGTTCCTAAACCCCTCTATAGTGCCGCCGGGGCTGCTGGAGTCATTCCCCAAGTCGTTACGGACGCTACTATGGAATAATCCAAGAAAATTTGACCCGAACCCCCGGCACCTAAAAACTCCGTGGCTAACACACAAGAAAAACTGGCAAAATTGCCTAATTCCAATTGGGTCGCCAATAAAATGCTCCTGAACGCCTCTATTTCACCGCCGAGGCTAATGGAGTCGTTCCCCAGGTCGTTACGGAAGCTACTATGGAAGAAATCAAGAAAATTCGACCCGGACCCCCGGCACCTAAAATATTCGTGGGCACACACGAAAAAGTGGAAAAATTGCCTAATTCCTATTGCGTCGCCGATAAAATGCTCCTAAACCCCTCTATAGCGCCACCGGGGCTACTGGAGTCATTCCCCAGGTCGTTACGGATGCTACTATTAAAGAATTTAAGAAAATTCGACACGGACCCCTGGCACATAAAAAATCTATGTGCTAACACACACGGAAAACTGTCAAAATTGCCTAATTCCTATTGCGTCACTTATAAAATGATCCTAAACCCCTCTAAAGCACCGCCGGGGCTACTGGAGTCGTTATCCAGGTCGTTATGGACACTACAATGGAAGAATCCAAGAAAATTCGACCAGGACCCCCGGCACCTAAAATATCCATGGGCTAACACACACGAAAAACTGGTAAAATTGCCTAATTCCTATTGCGTCGCTAATAAAATGATCCTAAACCCCTCTAAAGCGTCGCCGGGGCCACTAGAGTCATTCCCTAGGTCGTTATGGATGATACAATAGAAGAATCTAAGAAAATTCGACCTGGACCCCCCGCACCTAAAAAATCTGTGGGCTAACACACACGAAAAACTGGCAAAATTGCCTAATTCCTATTGCGTCTCCAATAAAATGCTCCTATACCCCTATAAAGCACTACCGGGGCTACTGGAGTCGTTCCCAAGGTCGTTACGGATGCTACGATGGTAGAATCTAAGAAAATTCGACCCGCACCCCAGGCACCTAAAAAATCCGTGGGCTAACACACACGAAAAACTGGCAAAATCGCCTAATTCTTATTGCGTCGCCAATAAAATACTCCTGAACCCATCTAAAGCGCCGCCGGGGTTACTGGAGTCATTCCCTAGGTCGTTATGGATGCTACTATAGAAGAATCCAAGAAAAATTGACCCGAACCCCCAGCAACTAAAAAATCCGAGAGTTAACACACACGAAAAACTGACAAAATCGCCTAATTCCTATTGCGTCGCCAATAAAATGCTCCTAAACCCCTCTATAGCGCCACCGGGCCTACTGGAGTCGGTCCCCACGTTGTTACAAAAGCTACTATGGAAGAATCCAAGAAACTTTGACCCGGACCCCCGGCACCTAAAAAATCCGTGGGGATAACACACACGAAAAATTGGCAAAATCACCTAATTCCTATTGCATCACCAATAAAATGCTCCTAAGCCCCTCTAAAGCGCCGCCAGGGCTACTGTAGTCGTTGCCCAGGTCGTTACGGATGCTACTATGGAAAAATCCAAGAAAGTTTGACCCGGACCCCCGGCACCTAAAAAATCTGTGGGCTAACACACACGGAAAACTGGCAAAATCCCCTAATTCCTATTGTGTCGCCAATAAAATGCTCCTAAACCCCTCCATAGCACCTCCGGAGCTACTGGAGTCGTTCCCCAGGTCGTTACAGACGCAACTATGGAAGAAATCAAGAAAATTCGACCCGGACCCCCGACATCTAAAAATTCTGTGGGCTAACACATACAAAAAACTGGCAAAATTAATTAATTGCTATTGCGCCGCCAATAAAATGCTGCTAAACCTCTCTATTGCACCGCCGGGGCTACTAGAGTCGTTCCCCAGGTCGTTACGGACACTACAATGGAAGAATCCAAGAAAACTTGACCCGAACCCCTGGCACCTAAAATATCCATGGGCTAACACACACGAAAAACTTGCACAATCGCCTAATTCCTATTGCGTTGCCAATAAAATGCTCCTAATCCCCTCTAGAGCGCCGCCGGAGCTACTGGAGTCGTTCCCTAGGTCATTATGGATGCTACTATTGAAGAATCCAAGAAACTTTGACTCGAACCCCCGGCACCTAAAAAATCAGTGGGTTAACATACATGAAAAAGTAGCAAAATCGCCTAATTTGTATTGTATCGCAAATAAAATGCTCCTAAACCCCTTTATAGCGCTGTCGGGGCCACTGGAGTCGTTCCCCAGGTCGTTACAGACGCTACTCTGGAAGAATCCACGAATATTCGACCCAGACCCCCGGCACCTTAAAATCCGTGGGGCTAACACCCACGAAAAACTGGCAAAATTGCCTAATTCCTATTGCGTCGCCAATAAAATGCTCCAAAACCCCTTTAAAGCGCCGCTTGGCTACTAGAGTCATTTCCTAGGTCGTTACGGAAGCTACTATGGAAGAATGGAAGAAAATTCGACCTGGACCCCTAGCACCTAAAAAATCTGTGGGCTAACACACACGAAAAACTGGCAAAATTGCCTAATTCCTATTGCGTCGCCAATAAAAAGATCCTAAATCCCTCTAAAGCGCTGCCGGGGCAACTGGAGTCATTCCGTAGGTTGTGACGGACGCTACTATGGAAGAATCAAAGAAAATTCGACCCGGACCCCCGACACATAAAAAATATGTGGGCTAGCACATATGAAAAACTGGCAAATTTGGCAAACTCTTATTGCGTCGAAAATAAAATGCTCCTAAACCCCTCTAAAGCTCCACCAGGGCTACTGGAGTCGTTCCCAGGTCATTACGGACGCTACTATGGAACAATCTAAGAAAATTTGACCCAGACCCCCGGCACCTAAAAAATCTGTGGGGCTAACACACACGAAAAACTGGCAAAATCGCCTAATTCCTATTTCGTCGCCAATAAAATGATCCTAAACCCCTTTATAGCACCTCCGGGGCTATTGGAGTCATTCCCAGGTTGTTACGGACGCTACTATAGAAGAATCCAAAAAACTTTAACTCGGACCCCCGGCACCTAAAATATCCGTGGGCTAACACACACGAAAAAGTGGCAAAATTGCTTAATTCCTATTGCGTCGCTAATAAAATACTCCTAAACCCCTCTAAAGCGCGTCCGGAACTATTGAAATCATTTCCTACGTCGTTACGGACGCTACTATAGAATAATCCAAGAAAATATGACCCGAAACCCAAGCACGTAAAAAATCCCTAGGCTAACACACCCGAAAAACTTGCAAAATCGCCTAATTCCTATTGCGTCTCAAATAAAATGCTCCTAAACCCCTCTAAAGCGCCGCCGTGGCTACTGGAGTCATTCCCCAGGTCGTTACGGATGCTACTATGGAAGAAATCAAGAAACTTCAACCCGCACCCCGGCACTTAAAAAATCCCTTGGCTAACACACACACAAAACTTGCAAAATCGTCTAATTCATATTGCGTCACCAATAAAATGCTCCTGATCCCCTCTAAAGCGCCGTCGGGGCTACTAGAGTCGTTCCCCAGGTCGTTACGGACGCTACTATGGAAGAATTCAAGAAAATTGGACCCGAACCCACGGCACCTAAAAATCTGTGGGTTAACACACACGTAAAACTGGCAAAATCGCCTAATTCCTATTGCGTCGCCAATAAAATGCTCCTAAATCCATCTATAGCGCCACCGGGGCTATAAAGTCGTTCCCAAGTCGTTACGGACGCTATTATGGAAGAATCCAAGAAATTTTGACCCGGACCCCCGACACCTAAAAAATCCGTGGGATAACACACACGAAAAACTGGCAAAATCGCCTATATCCTATTGCGTCGCCAATAAAATGCTCCAGAACCCCTCTAAAGAGCCGCCCAGGATATTAGAGTCATTCTCCAGGTTGCTACGGACGCTACTATGGAAGAATCCAAGAAATTTGACCCGCACCCCTAACACCTAAAAAATCCGTGGACTAACACACACGAAAAAACTGGCAAAATCGCCTAATTCCTATTGTGTCGCCAATAAAATGCTCTTAAACCCCTCTAAAGAGCCGCCAGGGCTACTAGAGTAGTTCCCCAAGTCGTTACAGACGTTACTATGGAAGAATCCAAGAAAATTTGACCCGTACCCCCGACACCTAAAAATTCCGTAGGCTAACACACATGAAAAACTGGCAAAATCGCCTAATTTCTATTGCGTCGCTAATAAAATGCTTCAAAACCGCTCTAAATTACCATCGGGGCTACTGGAGTCGTTTCCCAGGTCGTTACGGATGCTACTATGGAAGAGTCCAAGAACATTCTACCCACACCTCCAACACCTAAAAGAATCCATGGACTAACACACATGAAAAACTGGCAAAATTATCTAATTTCTATTGCGTCGCCAATAAAATGCTCCTAAACCCCTTTATAGCACCTCCGGGGCTACTGGAGTCGTTCTCCAAGTTGTTACGGAAGCTACAAATGGAAGAATCCAAGAAATTTAGACACGGCCCCCCAGCACGTAAAAAATCTCTGGGCTAACACACATAAAAAACTGGCAAAATTGCCTAATTCCTATTGCGTCGCCAATAAAATGCTCCAAAACCCCTCTATAGAGTCGCCGGGGCTATTGGAGTCATTCCCCAGGTCGTTACGGACGCTACTATGGAAGAATACAAGAAATTTTGACTCGCACCCCTAACACCTAAAAAATCCGTGGACTAACACACACGAAAAACTGGCAAAATCGCCTAATTTCTATTGCGTCGCCAATAAAATGCTCTTAAACCCCTCTAAAGCGCCGTCGGGGCTACAGGAGTCATTCCACAGGTCGTTACAGACGTTAAAGTTGAAGAATCCAAAAAAATTTGACCCGCACCCCCGGCACCTAAAAAATCTGTGGGCTAACACACACAAAAAACTAGCAAAATCGCCTAATTTCTATTGAGTCTCCAATAAAATGCTCCTTATCCCCTCTAAAGCGCTGTCGAGGCTACTGGAGTTGTTCCCCAGGTCGTTATAGATTCTAATATGGAAGAATCCAAGAAAATTCGACTCGGACCCCCGGCACCTAAAATATCTGTGGGCTAACACACACGAAAAAGTGGCAAAATTGCTTAATTCCTATTGCGCCGCCAATAAAATGCTCCTAAAACCGTCTATAGCGCCACTGGGGCTACTGGAGTCATTCCCCAGATCGTTACGGATGCTACAATTGAAGAATCCAAGAAATTTAGAAACGTCCCCCCGGCACGTAAAAAATTCGTAGGCTAACACACATTAAAAACTGGCAAAATCACCTAATTCCAATTGCGTCTCTAATAAAATGATCCTAAACCCCTCTATTGCGCCGTCGGGGCTGCTGGAGTCGTTTCCCAGGTCGTTACGGACGCTACTATTGAAGAAATTAAGAAAATTCGACCCGGACCCCCGACACCTAAAAATTCTGTGGGCTAACACACACGAAAAACTAGCAAAATTGCCTAATTCCTATTGCGTCTCTAATAAAATGATCCTAAACCCCTCTAAAGAACCGTCGGGGCTACTAGAGTCGTTCCCCAAGTCGTTACGTATGCTACTATGGAAGAATCCAAGATAATTCGACCCGGACCCCCGGCACCTAAAATATATGTGGGTTGTTCACACGAAAAAGTGGCAAAATTGCCTAATTCCTATTGCGCCGCCAATAAAATGCTCCTAAAACCCTCTATAGCACAGGCGGGGCTACTGGAGTCGTTCTACAGGTCGTTACGGATGCTACAATGGAAGAATCCAAGAAATTTCGACACGGCCCCCTGGCACATAAAAGATCCGTGGGCTAACACACACGATAGGAATGGAGAACCCCTCTAAAGAGCCGCCAGGGCTATTGGAGTCATTCCCCAGGTCATTACGGATGCTACTATGCAAGAATCCAAGAAAATTCGACCTGCACCCCTGGCACCTAAAACTTTTGTGGGCTAACACATACGAAATACTGGCAAAATTGCCTAATTCCTATTGCGTCGCCAATAAAATGCTCCTAACCCCCTCTATTGCACCGCCGAGGTACTGGAGTCGTTCCCTAGGTCATTACGGATGCTACTATGGAAGAAATCCAAAATATACGACCCGGACCCCCGGCACCTAAAAATTGCGTGGGCTAACACACTTGAAAAACTGGCAAAATCGCCTAATACCTATTGCGTTTCCAATAAAATGATCCTTAACCCCTCTAAAGTGCCACCGGGGCTACTAGAGTCGTTCCCCAGGTTGTTATGGATGCTATTATGGAAAAATCCAAGAACTTTTGACCCGGACCCCCTGCACCTAAAAAATCTGTGGGCTAACACACACGAAAAACTTGCAAAATCGCCTAATTCCTATTGCGTCACTAATAAAATGCTCCATAACCCCTCTAAAGCGCCATCGGGGCTACTGGAGTCATTCCCCAGGTCGTTACGGACCCTACTATGAAAGAAATCAAGAAAATTCGACCCTCACCCCTGGCACCTAAAAATTCTGTGGGCTAACACATACGAAAAACTTGCAAAATCGCCTAATTTCTATTGCGTCGCCAATAAAATGCTCTTGAAACCCTCTAAAGTGTCGTTGGGGCTACTGGAGTCATTTCCCTGGTCGTTACGGACGCTACTATGGAAGAATCCAAGAAACTTTGACCCGAACCCCCGGCACCTAAATAATCTATGGGTTAACACACACGAAAAACTGGCAAAATCGCCTAATTCCTATTGCGTCGCCAATAAAATGCTCTTAAACCTCTCTATAGCGCCGTCAGAGCTACTGGAGTCGTTCCCCAGGTTGTTACAGATGCTACTATGGAAGAATCCAAGAAATTTCAACCCGAACCCCCGGCACCTAAAAAATCTGTGGCTAACACACAAGAAAAACTAGCAAAATCCCCTAATTCCTATTGCGTCGCCAATAAAATGCTCCTAAACCCCTCTAAAGCGCCGCCGAGGCTACTGGAGTCATTCCCCAGGTCGTTACGGATGCTACAATAGAAGAATCCAAGAAATTTTGACCCGGACCCCCGGCGCCTTAAAAATCCGTGGGCTAACACACAAGAAAAACTGGCAAAATCGCCTAATTTCTATTGCGTCGCCAATAAAATGCTCCTAAACCCCTCTAAAGCACCGTTGGGGCTACAGGAGTCGTTACCCAGGTCGTTACGGATGTTACAATTGAAGAATCCAAGAAAATTCGAATCGGACCCCTGGCACCTAAAATATCTGTGAGCAAACACACACGAAAAAGTGGCAAAATTGCTTAATTCCTATTGCGCCGCCAATAGAATGCTCCTAAAACCCCTCTATAGCGCCGCTGGGGATACTGGAGTCGTTCCCCAGGTTGTTACAGACGCTACAATAGAATAATCCAAGAAATTTAGAAAAGTCCCCCCCGGAACGTAAATAAATCGTGGGCTAACACACATAAAAAATTGGCAAAATCGCCTAATTCCTGTTGCGTCTCTAATAAAATGATCCTAAACCCCTCTAAAGCGTCGCTGGGGCTACTGGAGTCGGTTCCGAGGTCATTACGGATGCTACAGTGAAAGAATCAAGGAAATTTCGACACAGCCCCCTGGTACGTAAAAATTCTATGGGTTAACACACACGAAAAATTGGCAAAATCACCTAATTCCTATTGCGTCGCCAATAAAATGCTCCTAAACCCCTCTATTGCACAGCCGGGGCTGCTGGAGTCGTTTCTCAGGTCGTTACGGACGATACTATTGAAGAAATTAAGAAAATTTGACCCGGACCCCCGACACCTAAAACTTCTGTGGGCTAACACACACGAAAAACTGGCAAAATTGCCTAATTCCTATTGCGTCTCTAATAAAATGATCCTAAACCCCTCTAAAGAACCGCCGGGGCTACTAGAGTCGTTCCCCAGGATGTACGTATGCTACTATGGAAGAATCCAAGAAAATTCGACCCGAACCCCCGGCACCTAAAATATCCGTGGGCTAACACACACGAAAAAGTGGCAAAATTGCCTAATTACTATTACGCCGCCAATAAAATGCTCCTAAAACCCTCTATAGCGCAGGCGGGGCTACTGGAGTCGTTGCACAGGTCGTTACGGATGCTACAATGGAAGAATCCAAGAAATTTCGACACGGCCCCCTGGCACATAAAAAATCCATGGGCTAACACACACGATAGGAATGGAGAACCCCTCTAAAGAGCCGCCAGGGCTATTGAAGTCGTTCCCCAGGTCATTACGGACGCTACTATGGAAGAATCCAAGAAAATTCGACCCGCACCCCTGGCACCTAAAACTTTTGTGGGCTAACACATACGAAATACTGGCAAAATTGCCTAATTTCTATTGCGTCGCCAATAAAATGCTCCTAAACCCCTCTATTGCACCGCCGAGGTACTGGAGTCGTTTCCCAGGTCGTTACGAATGCTACTATTGAAGAAATCAAAAATATTCGACCCAGACCCCCGGCACCTAAAAAATGCGTGGGCTAACACACTCGAAAAACTGGCAAAATCGCCTAATACCTATTGCGTCGCCAATAAAATGCTCCTTAACCCCTCTAAAGTGCCGCCGGGGCTACTGGAGTCGTTCCCTAGGTTGTTACGGACGCTATTATGGAAAAATCAAAAAAAATTTGACCCGGACCCCCGGCACCTAAAAAATCTGTGGGCTAACACACACGAAAAACTTGCAAAATCGCCTAATTCCTATTGCGTCGCAAATAAAATGCTCCATAACCCCTCTAAAGCGCCGTCGGGGCAACTGGAGTCGTTCCCCGGGTCGTTACGGATGCTACTATGAAAGGAATCAAAAAGATTTGACCCGCACCCCCGTCACCTAAAAAACTGTGGGCTAACACACACGAAAAACATGCAAAATCGCCTAATTCCTATTGCGTCGTCAATAAAATGCTCCGGAACCCCTCTAAAGCGCCGCCAGGTCTATTGGAGTCGTTCCCTTAGTCGTTACGGACGCTATTATGGAAGAATCCAAGAACCTTTGACCCGAACCCCCGGTACTTAAAAAATCTGTGGGTTAACACACACGAAAAACTAGCAAAATCGGGTAATTCCTATTGCGTCGCCAATAAAATGCTCCTAAATCCCTCTATAGCACCGCCGAGGCTACTAGAGTCGTTACCCAGGTCGTTACGGACGCTATTATGGAAGAATCTTAGAAAATTCGACCCAGACTCCAGCACCTAAAAAATCTGTGGGCTAACACACACAAAAACTAGAAAAATCGCCTAATTCCTATTGCGTCGCCAATAAAATGCTCCTAAACCCCTCTATAGCACCGTTGGGGCTACTAGAGTCATTATCTAGGTCGTTACGGATGCTACTATAGAAGAAATCAAGAAAACTCGACCCGCACCCCTGGCACCTATAAAATCCGTGGGCTAACACACACAAAAAACTGGCAAAATCGCTTAATTCCTATTGCATCGTCAATAAAATGCTCTTAAACCCCTCTAAAGCGCCGCCGGGGCTACTAGAGTCATTCTCTAGGTCGCAACGGACACTACTATGGAAGAAATCAAGAAAATTCGACCCGGACCCCCAGTACCTAAAAATTCTGTGGGCTAAAACACACGAAAAACTGGCAAAATTTCATAATTCCTATTGCGTCGCCAAAAAAATGCTCTTAAACCCCTCTATTGCACCACCGAGGCTACTAGAGTCGTTCCCCAGGTCGTTACAGAATCTGCTATAGAAGAAATCAAGAAAATTCGACCCAAACCCCCGGCACTTAAAAATTCAGTAGGCTAACACACATGAAAAACTAGCAAAATTGCCTAATTCTGATTGCGTCGCCAATAAAATGCTCACAAACCCCTATATAGCACCGTCGGAGCTAGTGGAGTCTTTCCCTAGGTCGTTACGGACGCTACTATGGAAGAATCCAAGAAAATTTAACCCGAACCCCCGGCACCTAAAAAATCTGTGGGTTAACACACACAAAAAACTAGCAAAATCGCCTAATTCCAATTGCGTCGCCAATAAAATGCTCCTAAATCCCTCTATAGTGCCACTGGGGCTACTGGAGTCTTTCCCCAGGTCGTTACGGATGCTACTATGGAAGAAAGCAAGAAAATGCGACTCGGACCCCCGGCACATAAAAAATCCGTGGGCTACACACACGAAAAACTGGCAAAATCGCCTAATTACTATTGCGTCTCCAATAAAATGCTCCTATACCCCTCTAAAGCGCCGTCGGGGCTACTGGAATCGTTTCCCAGGTCGTTACGGATGCTAATATGGAAGAATCCAAGAAATTCGACTCAGACCCCCGGCACCTAAAAAATCTGTGGGCTAACACACACGAAAAAGTGGAAAAATCTCCTAATTCCTATTGCGTCGCCAATAAAATGCTCCTAAACCCCTCTATAGCACCGTTGGGGCTACTGGAGTCTTTCTCCAGATCGTTACGGACGCTACTATGGAAGAAATCAAGAAATTTCAACATGGCCCACTGGCACGTAAAAAATCTGTGGGCTAACACACACGAAAAACTGGCAAAATTGCCTAATACCTATTGTGTTGCCAATAAAATGCTCCTTAACCCCTCTAAAGTGCCGTCGGGGCTACTGGAGTCGTTCCCCAGGTTGTTACGTACGCTATTATGGAAATATCCTAGAAAATTTGACCCGGACCCCCGGCACCTAAAAAATCTGTGGGCTAACACACACGAAAAACTTGCAAAATCGCCTAATTCCTATTGCGTCGCCAATAAAATGTTTGTAAACCCCTCTATAGCACCGTCGGGGCTACTGGAGTCGTTCTCCAGATCGTTACGGACGCTATTATGGAAGAAATCAAGAAAATTCGAATGCTACTTTGGAAGAATCCAAGAAATTTTGAAAGAATCCAAGAAACTTTGACCCGAACCCCCGGCACCTAAAAATTCTGTGCGCTAACACACACGAAAAACTGGCAAAATCGCCTAATTCCTATTGCGTCTTTAATAAAATGATCCTAAACACCTCTAAAGCGCCGCCGGGGCTACAAGAGTTGGTCTCTAGGTCGTTACAGGCGTTAAAATTGAAGAATCCAAGAAATTTTGACCCGCACCCCGGCACCTAAAAAATTTGTGGGCTAACACACACGAAAAACTGGCAAAATCGCATAATTCCTATTGCGTCGCCAATAAAATGTTCCTAAACCCCTCTAAAGTACCACCGGGGCTACTGGAGTCGTTCCCCAGGTCGTTACGGATGCTATAATTAAAGAATCCAAGAAAATTCGACCTGCACCCATGCCACCTAAAATATTCGTGGGCTAACACACAAGAAAAACTAGCAAAATCGCCTAATTCCTATTGCATCGCCAATAAAATGCTCCAAAACCCCTCTAAAGCACCGCTTGGGCTACTAGAGTCATTTCCTAGGTCATTACGGAAGCTACTATGGAATAATGGAAGAAAATTCGACCCGGACCCCCGGCACCTAAAACAATCTGTGAGCTAACACACACGAAAAACTGGCAAAATCACCTAATTCTTATTGTGTCGCCAATAAAATGATCCTAAACCCCTCTAAAGCGCTGCCCAGGCTACTGGAGTTGTTCCCTAGGTTGTGACGGATGCTACTATAGAAGAATCAAAGAAAATTCGACCCGGACCCCCGATACCTAAAAACTCCGTGGGCTAGCACATACAAAAAACTGGCAAATTCGGCAAACTCTTATTGCGTCACAAATAAAATGCTCCTAAACCCCGCTAAAGAGCCACCGGGGCTACTGGAGTCGTTCCTCAGGTTGTTACGGATGCTACTATGTAAGAATCTAAGAAAATTTGACCCGGACCCCCGGCACCTAAAAATTCCGTGGGGCTAATACACACGAAAAACTGACAAAATTGCCTAATTCCTATTGCGTCACCAATAAAATACTCCTAAACCCCTCTATTGCACCGCCGGGGCTACTGGAGTTGTTCCCTAGGTCGTTACGGAACCTACTATGGAAGAAATCAAGAATATTCGACCCAGAACCCGACACCTAAAAATTCAGTGGGCTAAAACACACGAAAAGCTGGCAAAATCACATAATTCTGATTGCGTCGCCAATAAAATGCTCCTAAACCCCTCTATAACACCGTCGGGGCTACTTGAGTCATTCTCCTGGTAGTTACGGACGCTACTATGGAAGAAATCAAGAAAATTTGACCCGCACCCCTGGCACCAAAAAAGTCCATGGGCTAACACACACGAAAAACTGGCAAAATTGCCTAATTCCTATTGCGTCGATAATAAAATTCTCTTAAACCCCTCTAAAGCGCCGCCGGCGGTACTAGAGTCGTTCTCCAGGTTGTAACGGACGCTACTATGGAAGAAATCAAGAAAATTCGACCCAGACCCCCGGTACCTAAAAATTCTGTGGGCTAACACACACGAAAAACTGGAAAAATTGCCTAATTCCTATTGGGTCGCCAATAAAATGCTCCTGAACCCCTATATTGCACCGCCGGGGCTAATGGAATCGTTCCCCAGGTCGTTACAGAAGATACTATGGAAGAAATCAAGAATATTCAACCCAGACCCCCGGCACCTAAAAATTTAGTGGGCTAACACACACGAAAAACTGGCAAAATTGCCTAATTCCGATTGTGTCGCCAATAAAATGCTCATAAACCCCTCTATAGCACCGCCAGGGCTACTGGAGTCTTTCCCTAGGTCCTTAAGGACGCTACTATGGAAGAATCCAAGAAAATTTGACCCGAACCCCCGGCACCTAAAGAATCTGTGGGTTAACACACACAAAAAACAAGCAAAATCGCCTAATTCCTATTGCGTCGCCAATAAAATGCTCCTAAATCCCTCTATAGCACCGTCGAGGCTACTGGAGTCGTTCCCCAGGTCGTTACGGACGCTACAAATGGAAGAATCCAAGAAATTTAGACCCGGCCACCTGACACATAAATAATCCGCGGGCTAACACACACGAAAAACTAGCAAAATCGCCTAATTCCTATTGCGTCTCCAATATAATGCTCTTATACCCCTCTAAAGCGTCGTCGGGGCTACTGGATTCGTTCCCCAGGTCGTTACAGACGCTACAATGGAAGAATCCAAGAAAATTCGACTCTAGCCCCGGCACCTAAAATATCTGTGGGCTAACACACACGAAAAAGTGGCAAAATTGCTTAATTCCTATTGCGCCGCCAATAAAATGCTTCTAAAACTCTCTATAGCGCCGCTGGGGCTACTGGAGTCGTTCCCTAGGTCATTACGGATGCTACAAAAGAAGAATCCAAGAAATTTAGAAATGCCCCCCGGCACGTAAAAAAATATGTGGGCTAACACACACGAAAAACTGGCAAAATCGCCTAATTCTAATTGCGTCTCTAATAAAATGATCCTAAACCCCTCTAAAGCGCCGCCGAGGCTACTGGAGTCATTCTCCAGGTCGTTACGGACACTACAATGTAAGAATCCAAGAAAATTCAAACCGGACCCCGGCACCTAAAATATCTGTGGGCTAACACACGAAAAACTGGCAAAATCTCCTAATTCCTATTGCATCGCCAATAAAATGCTCCTAAACCCCTCTATAGCACTGTCGGGGCTACTGGAGTCGTTCTCCAGGTCGTTACGGATGCTATTATTGAAGAAATCAAGAAAATTTGACCCGCACCCCAGCCACCTAAAAACTCCGTAGGCTAACACACACGAAAAACTGACATAATCGCCTAATTTCTATTGCGTCGCCAATAAAATGCTTCTAAACCCCTCTATAGCGCCACCGGGGCTACTGGAGTCAGTACCCAGGTCGTTACGGATGCTACTATGGAAGAATCCAAGAAAATGCGACACGGACCCCCGGCACCTAAACAATTTATGGGCTAACACACACGAAACATTGGCAAAATTGCCTAATTCCTATTGCGTTGCCAATAAAATGCTCTTAAACCCCTCTAAAGCGCCGCCGAGGCTACTGGAGTCGTTCTCCAGATCGTAAAGGATGCTACTATGGAAGAAATCAAGAAAATGCGACCCGGACCCCCGGTACCTAAAACTATTGTGGGCTAACACACACGAAAAACTAGCAAAATTGCCTAATTCCTATTCAATCGCCAATAAAATGCTCCTAAACCCCTCTATAGCACCACCAAGGCTACTGGAGTCATTCCTCTGGTTGTTATGGAAGCTACTATGGAAGAAATCAAGAAACTTCGACCTGTACCCCCGGCACCTAAAAATTCAGTGGGCTAACACACACGAAAAACTGGCAAAATTGCCTAATTCCTATTGCGTCGCTAATAAAATGATCCTAAACCCCTCTAAAGCGCCGTCGGGGCTGCTGGAGTCTTTCCCTAGGTTGTTATGGATGATACTATGGAAGATTCCAAGAAATTATGACCCAGACCCCCGGCACCTAAAACATCTGTGGGTTAACACACACAAAAAGCTGGAAAAATCACTTAATTTCTATTGCGTCGCCAATAAAATGCTCCTAAATCCCTCTATAGCGCCGCTGGGGCTACTGGAGTCGTTCCCTAGGTCGTTACAGATGCTACTATGGAAGAATCCAAGAAAATTCGACCCGGACCCCCGGCACCTAAAAAATCTGTGGGCTACACACACGAAAAACTAGTAAAATCGCCTAATTCCTATTGCGTCTCCAATAAAATGCTCCTATACCCCTCTAAAGCATCGCCGGGGCTACTGGAGTCATTCCCTAGGTCATTATAGACGCTACGATGGAAGAATACAAGAAAATTCGACCCGGACCCCCAGCACCTAAAAACTCTGTGGGCTAAATCACACGAAAAAGTGGCAAAATCTCCTAATTCCTATTGCGTCGCTAATAAAATGCTCTTGAACCCCTCTAAAGCGCCGCCGGGGCCATTGGAGTCGTTCCCTAGGTCATTACGAAAGCTACTATAGAAGAATCTAAGAAAATTTGACCCGAACCCCTGGCACCTAAAAAATCCGAGAATTAACACACACGAAAAACTGGCAAAATCTCCTAATTCCTATTGCGTTGCTAATAAAATGCTCCTAAACCCCTCTATAGCACTGTCGGGGCTACTGGAGTCGTTCTCTAGGTCGTTACGGCCACTACTATGGAAGAAATCAAGAAAATTCGACCCGCACCCCAGGCATCTAAAAAATCCGTGGGCTGACACCCACAAAAATCTGGCAAAATCGCCTAATTCCTATTACGTCGCCAATAAAATGCTCCTAAACCCCTCTATAGCACCGCCGAGGCTATTGGAGTTGGTCCCCAGGTTGTTATGGACGCTACTATGGAAGAATCAAAGGAAATTCGACCCGGACCCCCAGCACCTAAAAAATCCGTGGGCTAACACACATGAAAAATTTGTAAAATCGCCTAATTCCTACTGCGTCACCAATAAAATGCTCCTAAGCCCCTCTAAAGTGCCTCCAGGGCTATTGGAGTCGTTCTCCAGGTCGTTACGGACACTACTATGGAAGAAATCAAGAAAATTCGACCCGCACCCCAGGCACCTAAAAAATCAGTGGGCTAACACACGAAATACTGGCAAAATCGCCTAATTCCTATTGCGTCGCCAATAAAATATTCTTGAACCCCTCTAAAGTGCCGCCGGAGTTACTGGAGTCGTTTCCTAGGTCGTTACGAAAGCTATTATGGAAGAATCTAAGAAAATTTGACCCGAACCCCCGGTACCTAAAAAATCTGAGAGTTAACACACACAAAAAACTGGCAAAATCTCCTAATTCCTATTGCGTCGCTAATAAAATGCTCCTAAACCCCTCTATAGTACTGTCGGGGCTACTGGAGTCGTTCTCCAGGTCGTTACGCCCACTACTATGGAAGAAATCAAGAAAATTCGACCCGCACCCCAGGCACCTATAAAATCCGTGGGCTAACACCCACGAAAAACTCGCAAAATCACCTAATTCCTATTGCATCGCCAATAAAATGTTCCTAAACCCCTCTATAGCGCCGCCGGGGCTATTGGAGTCGGTCCCCAGGTCGTTACGGATGCTACTATGGTAGAATCAAAGAAAATTCGACCCGGACCCCCAGCACCTAAAAAATCCGTGGGCTAACACACATGAAATATTTGCAAAATCGCCTAATTCCTACTGCGTCGCCAATAAAATGCTCCTAAGCCCCTCTAAAGTGCCTCCAGGGCTATTGTAGTCGTTCCATAGGTCGTTACGGATGCTACTATTGAATAAATCAAGAAAATTCGACCCGCACCCCAGGCACCTAAAAAATCCGTGGGGTAATAGACACGTAAAACTGGCAAAATGGCTTAATTCCTATTGCCCCGCCAATAAAATGCTCCTAAACCCCTCTATAGCACCGCCGAGGCTACTGGAGTCGTTCCCCAGGTCGTTACGGATGCTACTATTGAAGAATCCAAGAAAATTCGACACGAACCCCTAGCACGTAAAAATTCTGTGGGCTAACACACACGGAAAACTAGCAAAATTGCCTAATTCCTATTGCGTCGCCAATAAAATGATCCTAAACCCCTCTAAAGCACCGCCGAGGCTACTGGAGTCGTTCTCCAAGTCGTTACAGACTCTACAATGGAAGAATCTAAGAAAATTCGACCCAGACCCCCAGCACCTAAAAATTCAGTGGGCTAACACACACGAAAAACTGGCAAAATTGCCTAATTCCTATTGCGTCGCAAATAAAATGATCCTAAACCCCTCTAAAGCGCCGCCGGGGCCACTGGAGTTATTCCCTAGGTCGTTATGGATGATACTATGGAAGAATCCAAGAAAATTTGACCTAGACCCCCGGCACCTAAAAAATCCGTGGGTTAACACATACGAAAAACTGGCAAAATCACCTAATTTCTATTGCGTCGTCAATAAAATACTCCTCAATCCCTCTATAGTGATGCCGGGGCTACTGGAGTCGTTCCCCAGGTCGTTACAGACGCTAATATGGAAGAATACAATAAAATTCGACCTGGACCCCCCGCAGCTAAAAAATCCATGGGCTAACACACACGAAAAACTGGCCAAATCGCCTAATTCCTATTGCGTCTCCAATAAAATGCTCTTATACCCCTCTAAAGCGCCGCCGGGGCTATTAGAGTCGTTCCCCAGGTCGTTACGGATGCTACGATGGAAGAATCCAAGAACATTCGACCCGGACCCCCGGCACCTAAAAAATCTGTGGGCTAACATACACGAAAAACTGGCAAAATCTCCTAATTCCTATTGCATCGCCAATAAAATGCTCATAAACCCCTCTATAGCACTGTCGGGGCTACTGGATTTGTTCTCCAGGCCGTTACAGATGCTACTTTGGAAGAAATCAAGAAAATTCAACCCGCACCCCAGGCACCTAAAAAATCCGTACGAAAAACTAGCAAAATCGCCTAATTCCTATTGCGTCGCTAATAAAATGCTCCTGAACCCCAATAAAGCGCCGTCGGGGTTAATGGAGTCATTCCCTAGGTCGTTACGGACGCTATTATAGAACAATCCAAGAGAATTTGACCCGAACCCTCGGCACCTAAAAAATCCGAGAGTTAACACACACGAAAAACTGGCAAAATTGCCTAATTCCTATTGCATTGCCAATACAATGCTCCTAAACCCCTCTATAGCGCCACCTTGGCTACTAGAGTCGGTCCCTAGGTCGTTACAGACGCTACTATGGAAGAATCTAAGAAAATTCGACCCGTACCCCCAGCACCTAAAAAATCTGTGGGCTAACACACACGAAAAATTGGCAAAATCGCCTAATTCCTACTAAGTCAGCAATAAAATGCTCGTAAGTCCCTCTAAAGCGCCGCCGGGGCTACTGTAGTCATTCCCCAGGTCGTTACGGACACTTAAATGGAAGAATCCAAGAAAATTCGACCCGGACCCCCTGCACCTAAAAAATCTGTAGGCTAACATACACGAAAATTTGGCAAAATCTCCTAATTCATATTGCGTCGCCAATAAAATGCTCCTAAACCCCTCTATAGCACTTTCAAGGCTACTGAAGTCGTTCTCCAGGTCGTTACGGATGCTACTTTGGAAGAAATCAAGAAAATTCGACCCGCACCCCAGGCACCTAAAAATCCGTGGGCTAACACACACGAAAAACTAGCAAAATCATTTAATTCCTATTGCGTCGCCAATAAAATGCTCCTGAACCCCTATAAAGCGCCGCCGGGGTTACTAGAGTCGTTCCCTAGGTCGTTACGGATGCTACTATAGAAGAATCCAAGAAAATTTGACCCGAACCACCGACACCTAAAAAACCCGAGAGTTAACACACACGAAAAACTGGCAAAATCGCCTAATTTGTATTGCGACGCAAATAAAATGCTCCTAAACCCCTCTATAGCACCACCGGGGCTACTGGAGTCGGTCCCCAGGTCGTTACAGCCGCTACTATGGAAGAATCTAAGAAAATTCGACCCGAACCCCCGGCACCTAAAAAATCTAAGGGCTAACACACATGAAAAATTGGCATAATCGCCTAATTCCTATTGTGTCACCAATAAAATGCTCCTAAGTCCCTCTAAAGCACCGCCGGGGCTACTGTAGTCGTTCCCCAGGTCGTTACGGATGCTACTATGGAAAACTCCAAGAAAGTTTGACCCGGACCATCGGCACCTAAAAATTCTGTGGGCTAACACACATGGAAAAATTGGCAAAATCGCCTAATTCCTATTGCGTCGCCAATAAAATGCTCCTGAACCCCTATAAAGCACCGCCGGGGTTACTAGAGTCGTTACCTATGTCGTTACGGACGCTACTATAGAAGAATCCAAGAAAATTTGACCCGAACCCCCGGCACCTTAAAAATCCGAGAGTTAACACACACGAAAAACTAGCAAAATCACCTAATTCCTATTGTGTCGCCAATAAAATGCTCCTAAATCCCTCTATAGCGCCATCGGGGCTACTGGAGTCGGTCCCCAGGTCGTTACAGACGCTACTATGGGAGAAACTAAGAAATTTGACCCGGACCCCCGGCACCCAAAAAATCCATGGGCTAACACACGAAAAATTGGCAAAATCGCCTAATTTCTACTGCATCACCAATAAAATGCTCCTAAGTCCCTCTAAAGCGCTGCTGGGGCTACTGTAGTCATTCCCAGGTCGTTATGGATGCTACTATGGAAAACTCCAAGAAATTTTGACCCCGACCCCCGGCACCTAAAAAATCTTTGGGCTAACACACACAAAAAATTGGCAAAATCCCCTAATTCCTATTGCATCGCCAATAAAATGCTCCTAAACCCCTATATAGCACCTTCGGGGCTACTGGATTCATTCCCAGGTCGTTACAGACGCTACTATGGAAGAAATCAAGAAAATTCAACCCCGACCCCCGACACCTAAAAATTCAGTGGGCTAACACACACGAAAAACTGGCAAAATTGCTTAATTGCTATTGCGCCGCCAATAAAATGCTGCTAAACCTCTCTATTGCACCGCCGGGGCTACTGGAGTCATTCCCCAGGTCGTTACGGACACTACAATGGAAGAATCCAAGAAAATTCGACCCGGACCCCCGGCACCTAAAATATCTGTGGGCTAACACACACGAAAAACTTGCAAAATCGCCTAATTCCTATTGCGTCGCCAATAAAATGCTCCTGTACCCCTCTAGAGCGCAGCCGGAGCTACTGGAGTCGTTCCCTAGGTCATTACGGATGCTACTATTGAAGAATCCAAGAATAATTGACCCAAACCCCCAGCACCTAAAAAATCAGTGGATTAACACACATGAAAAACTGGCAAAATCGCCTAATTTGTATTGCGACGCAAATAAAATGCTTCTAAACCCCTTTATAGTGCCGTCGGGGCCACTGAAGTCGTTCCCCAGGTCGTTACAGACACTACTCTAGAAGAATCCACGAAAATTTGACCCATACCCCCGGCACCTAAAAAATCCGTGGGGCTAACACACACGAAAAACTGGCAAAATCGCCTAATTCCTATTGCATCGCCAATAAAATGATCCTAAACCCGTCTATAGCGCCGCTGGGGCTACTGGAGTCATTCCCTAGGTCATTACGGAGGCTACAATAGAAGATACAAGAAATTTTGACACGGCCCCCGGGCACCTAAAAAATCCGTGGGCTAACACACACGAAAAACTTGCAAAATCGCCTAATTCCTATAGCGTCGCCAATAAAATGCTCCTAAACCCCTCTATTGCACTGACGGGGCTACTGGAGTCGTTCCCCAGGTCGTTACGGAAGCTACTATGGAAGAAATCTAGAAAATTCGACCCGGACCCCCGGCACCTAAAAAATCCGTGGGCTAAGACACACGAAAAACTGGCAAAAACGCCTAATTCCTATTGCGTCGCTAATAAAATGCTCCTAAACTCCTTTATAGCACCACCAGGGCTACTGGAGTCGTTCTCCAGGTCGTTACGGACGCTACTATAGAAGAATACAAGAAACTTTGACATGGACCCCCGGCACCTAAAAAATCTGTGGCTAACACATCTGAAAAACTGGCAAAATCGCCTAATTCCTATTGCGTCGCCAATAAAATGCTCCAAAACCCCTCTAAATCGCCGCTTGGGCTACTAGAGTCATTTCCTAGGTCGTTACAGAAGCTACTATGGAAGAATGGAAGACAATTCGACCTGGACCCCAGAACCTAAAAAATCCGTGGGCTAACACAAATGAAAAACTGGCAAAATCGCCTAATTCCTATTGCGTCGCCAATAAAATGATCCTAAACCCCTCTAAAGCATTGCCGGGGCAACTGGAGTCGTTCCGTAGGTCGTGACGGACGCTACTACGGAAGATTCAAAGAAAATTCGACCCGTACCCCCGGCACCTAAAAAATCTGTAGGCTAACACACACGTAAAACTGGTAAAATCGCTTAATTCCTATTGCATCGCCAATAAAATGCTCCTAAACCCCTTTATAGCACCTCCGGGGCTACTGGAGTCGCTCCTCATGTCATTACGGACGCTACAAATGGAAGATTCCAAGAAATTTAGACACGGGCCCCCAGCACGTAAAAAATCCCTGGGCTAACACACACAAAAAACTGGTAAAATCGCCTAATTCCTATTGTGTCGACAATAAAATGCTCCAGAACCCCTCTAAAGAGCGGCCAGGGCTATTGGAGTCATTCCCCAGGTCATTACGGATGCTACTATGGAAGAATCCAAGAAAATTCGACCCGCACCCCAGGCACCTAAAATATTTGTGGACTAACACACATGCAAAACTAGCAAAATCGCCTAATTCATATTGCGTCGCTAAAAAATGCTTCTAAACCCTTCTAAAGAGCCTCTAGGGCTACTAGAGTCGTTCCCCAGGTCGTTACGGATGCTAATATGGAAGAATCCAAGAAAATTTGACCCAGACCCCCGGCACCTAAAAAATCTGTGGGCTAATAAACACGAAAAACTCGCAAAATCACCTAATATTTATTGCGTCGCCAATAAAATGCTCCTAAATCCTTCTAAAGATCCGCCGGGGCTACTGGAGTCGTTTCCCAGGTTGTTATGGACGCTAATATGGAAGAATCAAAGAAAGTTTGACCCGGACCCCCGGCACCTAAAATATCCGTGGGCTAACTCACGCGAAAAAGTGGCAAAATTGGCTAATTCCTATTGCGCCGCTAATAAAATGCTCCTAAACCCCTATATAGCGTCGTCGTGGCTACTGGAGTCATTCTCCAGGTCGTTACAGACGCTACAAATGGAAGAATCCAAGAAATTTAGACAGCCCCCCGACACGTAAAATATCTGTGGGCTAACACACACGAAAAACTAGCAAAATCGCCTAATTCCTGTTTCGTCGCCAATAAAATGCTCCTAAACCCCTCTATAGTGCCGCCGGGGCTACTAGAGTGTTTCCCCAGGTCATTACAGATGCTACTATGTAGGAATCCATGAAAATTCGAACCGGACCCCTGACATCTAAAATATCTCTGGGCTAACACATACGAAAAATTGGCAAAATCCCCTAATTCCTATTGCGTCGCCAATAAAATGCTTCTAAACCCCTCTAAAGTGCCACCGGGGCTACTTGATTCGTTCCCCGGGTCGTTACGGATGCTACTATGGAAGTATCCAAGAAAATTCTACCCACACCCCAACACCTAAAACATCCGTGGACTAACACACACGAAAAACTGGCAAAATCGTGTAATTCCTATTGCGTCGCCAATAAAATGCTCTTAAACCCCTTTATAACACTTCCGGGGCTACTGGAGTCGTTCCCCATGTCATTACGGATGCTATAAATGGAAGAATCCAAGAAATTTAGACACGGCCCCCCGGCACGTAAAAACTCCCTGGGCTAACACACACAAAAAACTGGCAAAATCGCCTAATTCCTATTGCGTCGCTAATAAAATGCTCCAGAACCCCTCTAAAGAGCCGCCAGGGCTATTGGAGTCGTTCTCCAGGTCGTTATGGATGCTACTATAGAAGAATCCAAGAAAATTCGACCCGTACCCCTAACACCTAAAAAATCCATGGACTAACATACACGAAAAACTGGCAAAATCGCCTAATTCCAATTGCGTTGCCAATAAAATGCTCCAAAACCCCTCTAAAGAGCCACCAGGGCTACTAGAGTCGTTCCCCAGGTGGTTACGGACACTACTATGTAAGAATCCAAGAAAATTTGATCCGTACCCCCGGCACCTAAAAAATCTGTGGGCTAACACACACGAAAAACCTGCAAAAATGCCTAATTCCTATTGCGTTTCCAATAAAATGCTCCTAAACCCATCTATTGCACTGACGGGTCTACTGGAGTTGTTCCCCAGGTCCTTACGGAAGCTACTATGGAAGAAATCAAGAAAATTCGACCCGGACCCGGCACCTAAAAAATCAGTGGGTTAACACACATGAAAAACTGGCAAAATCGCCTAATTTGTATTGCGTCGCAAATAAAATGCTCATAAACCCCTCTATAGCGCCGCTGGGGCCACTGGAGTCATTCCCCAGGTCTTTACGGACGCTACTCTAGACGAATCCACGAACATTAGACCCGGACCCTCGGCACCTAAAAAATCTGTGGGCTAACACACACGAAAAACTGGCAAAATCACCTAATTCCTATTGCGTCTCCAATAAAATGCTCCAAAACCCCTCTAAAGCGCCGCTTGGGCTACTTTTTTTTTTTTAGGGAGGGGAACAGACCCTACACGAGGCTCCCACCTCTCGTGCACAGTCAGGGGTTGAGCAGCACCCCCAAGCCTTAACATAAATAAAATAATAAAAATAATAAAATACACGGAGGGGGACATAAACCTTACCTCCGAACTTAAGATGGTTCAGAAGTCAGGCGACCTACTAAGATCGGCCAGCTCCTCTCCATTGGTAGATGGAAATCGATAAACCTATGAGAGGACTCCTCTCAATACAATAAAACTAAGAAAAACATAAATGAGGGAGACTCTCCCCTTCCATGTCAATACAAGAAGAAAACCTACACTAGTCCTATTCAACTAAGCTACATTAAAACATAGCTAAATTGAAGAACAAGTATATGAAACTTCCAATTTCCATGGATCGAGATCTTTCATTTCATCTTCTCCTTCTTAATCTTTTTCATACCGAGCTTGTCCATGAGATGCGAGTGCTTCATGCAATGTCAGTGCATGTTGTTGCATATTTGGTGACATATGGATGTATTTCATTTGATGAGTCTTCAGTCGGCTAACTTTTTCAAGGTTGCTCGACTAACGTCTCCAGTTATCCGTTTAGGTTGTGACTTCTTGAGGTCTGTAGTTGCTACATATGCTATCATACTACAATATGTGGGATCAGTTTGATGTTGCATGATGCATATTGTTGAGATTTTACTGACTGTTGCTGAATTGTGTATTGTTTTTGTCTTGTGTTGTTGTTGATGCTATTGAGTGGTTGATGTATATGGAGCTTCTGTGTGACCTGCAGAATCAGTTGGACCACAAACAAGTACTACTGTTGTTGCTCTGGTATCTGCAAGGGATTTAGGGTTGTTGTTGTGTGCAGGAAATGGTTGAAGATCTTTCAGGTAAGCTGCTGCTATTATAGTACATAGCTTATGCAACTGCAGCTTGTTAGAGTTTGCAGCTTCTGATGCTCCAGCAACCTGCATAAACAAACAAGCAAACACAAAGGTAGTGGAGCTCTTGTTGGTTCCAACAGTTGCTCCAGCAGTGGTTGTTTGGTTTCCTCATCTGGTGTAGTTGCATTGTTGAGAAACAACCATAGTGAGTGCTGCCTGTTGGCAGTTGATGGATTTTTTCCACCTGCACAAAAACAATCAAACAAGAACCAATCAACAAAACAAATAGTAGGCTTGCACTCCATTGGTTGATGGTGTTCTGCAGATTCCTGTTGGTTGTTATTAGTGTTGTGTGATTCATCAAGGTGTTATAGGGTGTTGGTTGTTGGTGATCTTATTATGGGATGCTGCATGTGTGTTGCAACCATGAATGGGCCTTCAATTGTTGGATGGTCTATTGTATGTCTGCATCTACCTGCACATCCAAGAATGAGAAGAAAGGAGAAGACCTCTACTCTATTCTTTACCTCTAGTGGTATGTTGATTATTCTATGAAAGCAATAAACTAGGGAGACTCTCCCTTTACAATATGACATAGCTATGTTGACTAAGAAATAGTACATTGCAAATACATATAGGAAACTATTACACAATCTGACTTAAGATATATTAATCAAGGAGGTTGTTTGATCCTTTTTAGGCTTTTCCTTCTGAAACTTGCCAGTCCTAGCTTGTCCATCTTGAAGTAACCCTTTGTTTCTTTTGGAAGCTGCCGTAAGTTGTAGAATTGTTGTGTCTGATTGAACATGTGGCTGCATTTAGATAAGGTATCTACAGGGTGATTTGTTTCTTTGAATATGTGTATGCACTGAAAGAATTCCAGTAGTTAGACCAAAGACTGCAAATTTTCAACATATTTGTAAATGCTCCAAGGTGGTTTGATATCTTGTTTCAGCCACTTGGTCAATAATTCTAAATCAACTTCCAATATCACTCTATTGTAGCCATGTTGAAGGCACCATTTGATGCCAATAGTTGCTGCTTGCACCTCTGCTTGGTTGTTAGTACCCTGTCCCAATGGAGTTGCAAAGGCATATATTAAGTTCCTATTGTGGTCTCTTAATATTCCCCCTGCTCCAATTTTCCCAGGGTTGTCTAGTGCACTTCCATCAGTATTCAACTTTACTATGGAAGGTAGAGGCCTGATCCACACCACTTTGATCACTCTCATATCATGCTAGCATTTTTCTACCATAGTAACTAGCTCCTTCCAGCTCTCTGGCCACTTAATGTATGGGTAAGCATTGTTTATCAGCATGTATAGATCCTTACCTATGGAGAATTTAACTCTAGTAACACTAGATTTCTTTTTTCCATACTTGCTTGCACATCTATTCTTCCATATATGCCAACAAACAAAGATAGGAGTGGCCTGCAAGATGAGCTTATGGACATCATTATTAGGCTTGGAAGTCCACCACTTCATCAGGATGCATCTCAGGGACATGGTGTCATGCAGGATCCCCCAGGAACTGGAGAATTATTGCCAAATATGCTTGGCAAAATCTCCAGAAGCAAATATGTGCTCTATATCATCCAATCCAAGTCTATAGCAACAAGAGCATGCTGCTGGTGCTACTCCAAACTGGCCAAGTTTATTATTGGTGGGCAGCTTATATCTGAGAGCTCTCAAAAGTAGAAAGGAAGCTTTGAAAGGAATGTTGAAGTGCCAAGTGCTGCCATCAGTTAAGGTCCTAGCTTTCTTCTCCCTGATTTGTTCCCAAGCAGATTTGCATGTGAAGCCACCATGAGAATTCAGTTTCCAGCAAGCTTGATCAGGTATGTTGTGTTTGTAGATAATATCAGTGCTAAGTATCTGCTGCACCAGCTGAGGAGGGGCATCTTCTCTGATTTTTTGCATATTCCATTCCCTATTCTCTAGATATTCAGAAACTGTAGTATTATTGAGCCTTGGTAGATAGCTATTGTGATTAGCTAGTGGTCCTATACCCATCCAATCATCCCACCAAAACCTGCATGTACCCCTTGGGCTACTAGAGTCATTTCCTAGGTCGTTACGGAAACTACTATGGAAGAATGGAAGAAAATTCGACCCGGACCCCCGGCACCTAAAAATTTCGTGGGCTAACACACACGAAAAACTGGCAAAATCGCCTAATTTCTATTGCGTCGCCAATAAAATGATCCTAAACCCCTCTAAAGCGCTGCCAGGGCAACTGGAGTTGTTCCGTAGGTCGTGACAGACGCTACTATGGAAGATTCAAAGAAAATTCGACCCGGACCCCCGACACCTAAAAATTCCGTAGGCTAGCACATATGAAAAACTGGCAAATTCGGCAAACTCTTATTGCGTCGCAAATAAAATGCTCCTAAACCCTTCTAAAGCACCACCGGGGCTACTGGAGTCGTTCCCCAGGTCGTTACGGACGCTACTATGGAAGAATCCAAGAAACTTTGACCCAGACCCCCGACACCTAAAAAATCCATGGGCTAACACACACAAAAAACTGGCAAAATCGCCTAATTCCTATTGCGTCATAAATAAAATAATCCTAAACCCCTTTATAGCACCTCCGGGGCTACTAGAGTCGTTCCCAGGTCGTTACGGACGCTACTATGGAAGAAATCAATAAAATTCAACCCGCACCCCGGCACTTAAAAATCTGTTAGCTAACACACAAAACTTGCAAAATCGCCTAATTCCTATTGCGTCACCAAGAAAATGCTCCTGAACCCTTCTAAAGCGCCGTCGAGGCTACTAGAGTCGTTCCCCAGGTCGTTACGGATGCTACTATGGAAGAATCTAAGAAAATTTGACCCAGACCCCCGACACCTAAAAAATCCATGGGCTAACACACACGAAAAACTGGCAAAATCGCCTAATTCCTATTGCGTCGCCAATAAAATGCTCCTAAACCCTTCTAAAGAGCCTCTAGGGCTACTAGAGTCATTCCCCAGGTCGTTACGGACGCTACTATGGAAGAATCCAAGAAAATTTGACCCGGACCCCCGGCACCTAAAAAATCTGTGGGCTAACACACACGAAAAACTTGCAAAATTGCCTAATTTTTATTGCGTCGCCAATAAAATGCTCTTAAACCCTTCTAAAGATCCGCCGGGGCTACTGGAGTCGTTTCCCAGGTTGTTACAGATGCTACTATGGAAGAATCCAAGAAAGTTTGACCTGAACCCCCGACACCTAAAATATCCGTAGGCTAACTCACGCGAAAAAGTAGTAAAATTGCCTAATTCCTATTGCGCCGCCAATAAAATGCTCCTAAACCCCTATATAGCGCCGTCGGGGCTAATGGAGTCATTCCCCAGGTCGTTACAGATGCTACAAATGGAAGAATCCAAGAAATTTGGACACGACCCCCCGACACGTAAAATAACTGTGGTCTAACACACACGAAAAACTAGCAAAATTGCCTAATTCCTGTTTTGTCGCCAATAAAATGCTCCTAAACCCCTCTATAGTGTCGCCGGGGCTACTGGACTCTTTCCCTAGGTCGTTACGGACGCTAATATGTAGGAATCCAAGAAAATTCGAACTGGACTCCCGACACCTAAAATATCCGTGGTCTAACACATACGAAAAACTGGCAAAATCCCCTAATAACTATTGCGTCGCCAATAAAATGCTTCTAAACCTCTTTAAAGAGCCGCTGAAGCTACTTGAGTCATTCTCCAGGTAATTACGGATGCTACTATGGAAGAATTCAAGAAAATTCTACCCGCACCCCAAACACCTAAAACATCCGTGGACTAACACACAAAAAAAACTGGCAAAATCACCTAATTCCTATTGCGTCGCCAATAAAATGCTCCTAAACCCCTTTATAACACCTCCGGGGCTACTGGAGTCGTTCCCCAGGTCATTACGGACGCTACAAATGGAAGAATCCAAGAAATTTAGACACGTCCCCCCAGCACGTAAAAAATCTTTGGGCTAACACACACGAAAAACTGACAAAATCGCCTAATTCCTATTGCGTCGCCAATAAAATGCTCCAGAACCCCTCTAAAGAGCCGCCAGGGCTATTGGAGTCGTTCCCAGGTCGTTACGGACGCTACTATGGAAGAATCCATGAAAATTTGACCCGCACCCCTAACACCTAAAATATCCGTGGACTAACACACACGAAAAACTGGCAAAATCGCCTAATTCCTATTGCGTCGCCAATAAAATGCTCCTAAACCCTTCTAAAGAGCCTCCAGGGCTACTGGAGTCGTTCCCCAGGTCGTTACGGATGCTACTATTGAAGAATCCAAGAAAATTTGACCCGGACTCCCGGCACCTAAAAAATCTGTGGGCTAACACACACGAAAAACTGGCAAAATCGCCTAATTCCTATTGCGTCGCCAATAAAATGCTCCTAAACTCATTTATAACACCTCCGGGGCTACTGGAGTCGTTCCCCAGGTCATTACGGACGCTACAAATAGGAGGATCCAAGAAATTTAGACACGGCCCCCCAGCACGTAAAAAATCCCTAGGCTAACACACACGAAAAACTGGCAAAATCGCCTAATTTCTATTGCCTCGACAATAAAATGCTCCAGAATCCCTCTAAAGAGCCGCTAGGTCTATTGAAGTCATTCCCTAGGTCGTTACGGATGCTACTATGGAAGAATCCAAGAAAATTTGACCCGCACCCCTAGCACCTAAAAAATCCGTGGGCTAACACACACGAAAAACTGGCAAAATCGCCTAATTCCTATTGCGTCGCCAATAAAATGCTCCAAAACCCCTCTAAAGAGCCGTCAGGGCTACTGGAGTCTCTCCCCAGGTGGTTACGGACTCTAATATATAAGAATCCAAGAAAATTTGATCTGAACCCCTGGAACATAAAAAATCTGTGGGCTAACACACACGAAAAACTGGCAAAATCGCCTAATTCCTATTGTGTCGCCAATAAAATGCTCCTAAACCCCTCTATAACGCTGCCGAGGCTACTGGATTTGTTCCCCAGGTCGTTACGGATGCTACAAATGGAAGAATCCAAGAAATTTAGACACGGCCCCCCGACACATAAAATATTCCTGGGCTAACACACACGAAAAACTGGCAAAAATTGCCTAATTTCTATTGCGTATCAAATAAAATGCTCATAAACTCCTCTAAAGCGCCGCCTGGGCTACTGGAGTCAATCCTCAAGTCGTTACGGACGCTACAATGGAATAATCCAAGAATATTTGACCCGGACCCCCTTCACCTAAAAAATCCGTGGGCTAACAAACACAAAAAACTGGCAAAATCGCCTAATTCCTATTGCGTCGCCAATAAAATGCTCCTAAACCCCTCTATAGTGCCGCCGGGGCTACTGGAGTCGTTCCCAGGTCGTTACGGATGATACTATGTAGGAATCCAAGAAAATTTGAATCGGACCCCCGACACCTAAAAAATCCGTGGGCTAACACACTCGAAAAACTCGCAAAATTGCCTAATTCCTATCGCGTCACCAATAAAAGGCTCCTGAACCCCTCTAAAGCACTGCCGGAGCTACTGGAGTCGTTCCCCAGGTCATTACGGACGCTACTATGGAAGAATCCAAGAAAATTTGACTCGAACCCCCGGCACCTAAATAATCTGTGGGTTAACACACATGAAAAACTGGCAAAATCGCCTAATTCCTATTGCGTCGCCAATAAAATGCTCCTAAACCTCTATATAGCGCCGTCGGAGCTACTGGAGTCATTCCCCAAGTCATTACGGATGATACTATGAAAGAATCTAAGAAAATTCGATCGGGACCCCTTGCACCAAAAATATCTGTGGGCTAACACACATGAAAAACTGGCATAATCGCCTAATTCCTATTGCGTCGCTAATAAAATGCTCCTAAACCTCTCTATATTGTTGTCGGAGCTACTAGAGTCATTATCCAGGTCGTTACGGATGCTACTATTAAAGAATCCAAGAAAATTCGACCCGGACCCCCGGTACCTAATAAAATCCATAGGCTAACACACACGAAAAACTGGCAAATTTGCCTAATGCATATTGCGTCGCCAATAAAATGCTCCTAAACCCCTCTATAACATTTCTGGAGCTACTGGAGTCGTTCCCTAGGTCGTTACGGACGCTACTATAGAAAAATCTAACAAAATTTGACCCGGACCCCCGGCACCTAAAAAATCTGTGGGCTAACACACATGAAAAAGTGGCAAAATTACTTAATTCCTGTTGCGCCGCCAATAAAATGCTCCTAAACCCCTCTAAAGCTCTGTCGGGGCTACTGGAGTCATTCCCAGGTCGTTGCGGATGCTACTATAGAAGAATCCAAGAAAATTTGACCCAGACCCCCGCCACCTAAAAAATCCGTGGGCTAACACACAGGAACAAGTTGCAAAATTGCCTAATTCCTATTGCGTCGTCAAGAAAATTCTCCTAAACCCCTCTAAAGTGCCGTCGGGGATACTGGAGTCGTTCCCCAGGTCATTACAGACGCTACAATGGAATAATCCAAGAAAATTCAACCCGCACCCCTGGCACCTAAAAAATCCGTGGGCTAACACACACGAAAAACTGGCAAAATTGCCTAATTCCTATTACGTCGCGAATAAAATGCTCCTAAACCCCTCTAAAGCACCGCCGGGGCTACTGGATTCATTCCCCAGGTCGTTACGGTCGCTACTATGGAATAATCCAAGAACATTCGACCTGGACCCCTAGCACCTAAAATATTCGTGGGCTAACACACACAAAAAGTGGCAAAATTGCCTAATTCCTATTGCACCACCAATAAACTACTCCTAAACCCCTCAATAGAGCCACCAGGGCACTGGAGTCGTTCCCTAGGTTGTTACGGACGCTACAGTGAAAGAATCCAGGAAATTTCGACGCGGCCCCCCGGCACGTAAAAAATCTGTGGGCTAACATACACGAAAAACTAGCAAAATTGCCTAATTCCTAGTGCGTCTCAAATAAAATGCTCCTAAACCCCTCTAAAGCTCCTATGGGGCTACTAGAGTCATTCCCCAGGTTGTTACGGACGCTACTATGGAAGAAATCAAGAAATTTTGACCCGCACCCCTGGCACCTAAAAATTCTGTGGGCTAACACACACGAAAAACTTGCAAAATTGCCTAATTCCTATTTTTTTTATGGGAACAGACCCTACACGAGGCTCCCACCTCTCATGAACAGTCAGGGGTTGAGCAATACCCCCAAGCCTTAACATAAATAATCAAAATAAAATACAAGTAGGGGGACATAAACCTTACCTCCGATCCTATGGTGGTTCATAAGTCGGCTAACCTATTAAGGTCGGCTAACTCATCCCGGATACAAAAAAGAGACTAACTATAACTAGAAAGCATTAAACCTGTGAGAGGACTCTTCTCGGTACAAATCAACTAAGAAAGCATAAATGAGGGAGACTCTCCCCTTCCATGAGAATACAAGAAAGTAGCCTACACTAGTCCTATTCAATTATGCTACAACTCAGGCATAGCTACATTGAGAAAGAACAAGTATACGAACCTTCTATCTCGCATGGGTTGGGGAAATTCTTTTCATCTTTGCTCTTTTTAGACATGTCGTACCAAGTAGGTCCAAGGAAAGTTGCAGGAACAACAATCGTAGCTAAGGGGGATGAAATGATAGGAAGTAAATGTAGCCATAGTAGCTAGCTTGCTTGGGATTGTATTTAAGGAAGCTGAGGGACAGAATAGGTGTAATATGCATTTTGTATGTGGTGCAGCCCTGACTTGAACAGCTGGTTGGATGGTTCCAGTGTTGTCTACTGATCCGGGGGGTACCTGCATATCCACAAATAAGCCAAGCAAGAGTTCTAATACAGCCTTGGCTTAGATGTTTGACTGAAGGTGCCTTGGACTTTGGAAGGGGCCATTGTTGCTGTTCAATGTGCCTGCACAGCAGCAAGTAAACAAACAGAGAGTTGTGTTTGTTGGAGCTCCATTTTCTTCTCTTCTCATCAATGAGAGCAGTCAAGGAGTCCCAAAGGACTTGGATGAAAGGAGGCTGCTGCAGGTGTTGGATGAATACAGTAGGTATGCATGGATAGTTGGTGGGATTAGGAAAGGCCCTTGCAGTAATGGTTGTTATGTCCCTTTGTCTGTGACTTTGTTTACCTGCATAGACAAGCAAACAAAGAACCAAGCAAGTGTGATAGTAGTGGGGGTTGTTGCAAATCTGTAGGCTGTTTCTTGTTGCCTCCAATAGAGAGATGAGCATGAAGGCCATGTCTAAGTGCAATACTTGTCCCACGTCCTCCAGCAAAATCGTAACAACTTTTTTATGGAAACAATGCCATGGGAGCTCCAGGAGAATGGGGGTTTTATAGTTTGGATCAAAGGTAGGAGTCCAAACTTGAAATCTCATAAAGACACCTTCAATGTACATGCGCTTGCTATCTAAGACAGTAGCTCTATCGTGTTCGTTATCCAGGTCAATATATATATGTCTAGAGTTAAAATGCATAATCTTGACCTTGCCTCGGAGTTCTGTTTGGGCAATGAATTTCTTTCGAATGACCTCCATCTTGGGCATTGGGCTATAGAACTTGCCTATGAGCGTGTACTTACATGATTCTGCCATTTTAATCATGGAGTCCTCTCTCTTAAACATAATAGCAGGACAGCCTTGTTTCATTACTCTTTTTGGGGTAGTAAGGTCAATTTTGATAGTATTCTCAGTTTGTGTAGCTCTCAGCCGTGTGGCCATGGATTGTTTTGCTATAGGGGCGGAGGGTGATTTGTGGTGACCGGTTGGTTGATAGGGGGCTTGGTCTTTGGAGGTAGCGCACTGGGGGTTAGGGTCACTACCGGATTTCTAGAGTTTTTTGGGTCGTATTTTTGGAAATTAGAAGATATTGAAGGGAAGTCTGAACTGGGAGGGTATTTGGTACTTTTAGGATTAGTTAAGGTGCTAGGATTATCTGGGGAAACATTTTTGGGCACTAAAAGACTGTTTTCGACTATATTATCACAAGATGGAAATTTGGAATTTGAGTTAGAGGTGTCTAAAAATTGTGGCGTTTGGTTTAAAACGTTTGTATTGATATGGGGGTTAGTAATACCTTGAGAATTTCTTTGGGCGTTCACCGGATGAGTGTTTTTTGTGATTTTTACGTTAGGTTCAATTCTAGTATTGGCATTTGGTGTGTTAGGATAGTCATTTTTTGAATTTAATTTTTTTTGATGGATACTGTATTGGTGCGTATTATTATTCAAACTAGAAACATTTTTTCCGATCGCCGAAGTTCCGGTGTCGCCGCTGCCAGTGTTAGTACTCAAATTGGCAACCCTAATTGATAAATTCGAATTGATAGGGACCATACCTGAAGGGGCTTTTTGTGTTTCTGGACTCCTCTCTTCAAGATGAACAGGTTGGCATTGCCAATTTTGGAATTGGAGCTTTGCCGCTGCGCCGCCTCCGGCAGTTTGGATTGGAACCCTAATTTCCAAATTGGAGGAGATAGGTGTTGTTGCTGATGGGGATTTTTGGTTCATTGTGTTCCTTGTAAGATCGTCTACCAAACCCCCAGAACAATTTGTATTTTCGCCACCAGACGCGGCGACGCCGCCACTATCGGAAATCACTTCACCGCCGAAATTCTTTAAATTGATATTCGACGAGTTTGGCTTTGTGTATGGCGGCGATTTTTGGATGGTTGTATTCGTATTGATTTCCTCTACAAGATGATATTGGTCTTGAATCTCGAATGTCGCCGAAACGCCGACGTCGGAATTCAACAGTGTGTCGCCGACGACGCCGTCACCCATTGGAGCTGGGCTTTTAGTATGAGGTGCGCCTGGGGATGCACTACCAACCCCAGGTGGTGCGCCACCTCGAATAACATCGGAGGCCATCGAATTTGTAGTTCGAGTGGCCGGCGTTTCGCCGGAGTTTCGTCCCACTGTCGCGCCTGGATTTCTCTCAATTTCCACGGTGAAATCCCTTGGATTTTTGATATGATGTGGCTAGGATGCTGTTCTAACATCCCCAATTGATGGTTTTTCAATACAAATTACAGAAGTTGACTTGGAATTGGTTCCTTGATTAGTGGCAGAATGTTGAACAGTGATCGCTGCTGTTTTTTCAACATTCCCGAAGCTTCGAATGTCCAATTGAGACGATTCCTATTGTGTTGGATTCTTCTCGTCGATACCTACGATTATGTCTTTTGAACGAAATTTTTGGAGGTCTGGAGGTGGATCCGGCTCCCTGGTAGCCATAAGCTTAAAACTAGTCTTCTTTGAGAGCTTTTTTTCTAGTGAGATGTTAGAGAGAGAAAATAGTTAAGAAAATTTGTGATTGCGTTTCCAATAAAATGCTCTTGAAACCCTCTAAAGTGCCGTTGGGGCTACCGGAGTCGTTCTCCTAGTAGTTACGGACGCTACTATGGAAGAATCCAAGAAACTTTGACCCGAACCCCCGGCACCTAAATAATCTGTAAGATAACCCACACGAAAAACTAGCAAAATCGCCTAATTCCTATTGCGTCGCCAATAAAATGCTCCTAAACCTCTCTATAGCGCCGTCATAGCTACTGGAGTCATTCCCCAGGTTGTTACAGATGCTACTATGGAAGAATCTAAGAAATTTCGACCCGGACCCCCGGCACCTAAAAAATCTGTGGGCTAACACACACGAAAAACTGGCAAAATCGCCTAATTCCTATTGCGTCGCCAATAAAATGCTCCTAAACCCCTCTAAAGCGCTGTCGGGGCTACTGGAGTCGTTCCCCAGGTCATTACGGATGCTACAATAGAAGAATCCAAGAAAATTTGACCCAGACCCCAGCGCCTTAAAAATCCGTGGGCTAACACACACGAAAAACTAGCAAAATCGCCTAATTCCTATTGCGTCGCCAATAAAATGCTCCTAAACTCCTCTATAGCACCGTAGGGGCTACTGGAGTCGTTTCCCAGGTCTTTACGGACGTTACAATTGAAGAATCCAAGAAATTCGACTCGGATCCCCGGCACCTAAAATATCTGTGACTAACACACACGAAAAAGTGGCAAAACTGCTTAATTCCTATTGCGCTGCCAATAAAATGCTATTAAAACCCTCTATAGCGCCGCTAGGGCTACTGGAGTTGTTCCACAGGTCGTTACGGACGCTACAATAGAAGAATCTAAGAAATTTAGAAATGGCCCCCCTGCACGTAAAAAATTTGTGGGCTAACACACACGAAAAACTGGCAAAATCGCCTAATTCCTATTGCATCTCAAATAAAATGCTCCTAAACCCCTCTAAAGCGCCACCAAGGCTACTAGAGTCGTTCCCAGGTCGTTACGGACGCTACTACGGAAGAATCCAAAAAACTTTGACCCGGACCCCTAGCACCTAAAAAATCCGTGGGCTAACACACACGAAAAATTGGCAAAATCGCTTAATTTCTACTGCGTCGCCAATAAAATTCTCCTAAGCCCCTCTAAATCGCCGCCAGGGCTACTGTAGTCGTTCCCCAGGTCTTTACGGACGCTACTATGGAAAAATCCAAGAACATTTGACCCAAATCCCCGGCACCTAAAGAATCTGTGGGCTAACACACACGAAAAACTATTAAAATCCCCTAATTCCTATTGCGTCGCTAATAAAATGCTCATAAACCCCTCTATAGCGCCTCCGGGGCTACTAAAGTCGTTCCCCAGGTCGTTACAAACGCTACTATGGAAGAATTCAAGAAAATTCTACCCGGACCCCCGACACCTAAAAATTCTGTGGGCTAACACACACGAAAAACTAGCAAAAAATTCTTAAATGCTATTGCGCCGCCAATAAAATGCTCCTAAACCTCTCTATTGCACCGCCGGAGCTACTAGAGTCGTTCCCCAGGTCGTTACGGAAGCTACTATGGAAGAAATTAAGTAAATTTGACCCGGACCCCCGGCACCTAAAATATCTGTGGCTAACACACAAGAAAAAGTGGGAAAATTGCCTAATTCCTATTGCGCCGCCAATAAAATGCTCCTAAACCCCTCTATAGCACCGCCGGGGCTATTGGAGTCGTATTCCAGGTCATTACGGATACTACTATTGAAAAATCCATGAAAATGCGACACGGACCTCTGGCACGTAAAAAATTTGTGGGCTAACACACACGAAAAACTGGCAAAATTGCCTAATTCATATTGCATCTCTAATCAAATGCTCCTGAACCCCTCTAAAGCGCCGCCGGAGCTATTGGAGTCGTTCCCCAGGACGTTACAGATGCTACTATAGAAAAATCCAAGAAAATTTGACTCAAACCCCAACACCTAAATAATCCGTGAGTTAACACACATGAAAAACTGGCAAAATCGCCTAATTCCTATTGCGTCGCCAATAAAATGCTCCTAAACCTCTCAATAGAGCCGTCGGATCTACTAGAGTCGTTCCCCAAGTCATTACGGATGATTCTATGAAAGAATCTAAGAAAATTCGATCGGGACGCCTTGCACCAAAAATATCTATGGGCTAACACACACGAAAAACTGGCATAATCGCCTAATTCCTATTGCATCGCCAATAAAATGCTCCTAAACCTCTCTATATTGTTGTCGGAGCTACTGGAGTCGTTATCTAGGTCGTTACGGATGCTACTATTGAAGAATCCAAGAAAATTCGACCCGGACCCCCGGCACCTAATAATATCCATAGGCTAACACACACAAAAAACTGACAAATTTGCCTAATGCATATTGCGTCGCCAATAAAATGCTCCTAAACCCCTCTATAACATTTCTGGGGCTACTGGAGTCGTTCCGAAGGTCGTTACGGACGCTACTATAGAAGAATCCAAGAAAATTTGACCCGGACCCCCGGCACCTAAAAAGTCCGTGGGCTAACACACATGAAAAAGTGGAAAAATTGCTTAATTCCTGTTGCGCCGCCAATAAAATGCTCTTAAACCCCTCTAAAGCTCTGCCGGGGCTACTGGAGTCTTTCCCAAGGTCGTTGCGGATGCTACTATGGAAAAATCCAATAAAATTTGACTCATACCCCCGCCACCTAAAAAATCTGTGGGCTAACACACACAAACAAGTGGCAAAATTGCCTAATTCCTATTGCGTCGTCAAGAAAATTCTCCTAAACCCCTCTAAAGTGCCACCGGGGATACTGGAGTCGTTCCCCAGGTCATTACGGACGCTACAATGGAATAATCCAAGAAAATTCGACCCGCACCCCTGGCACCTAAAAAATCCTTGGGCTAACACACACGAAAAATTGGCAAAATTGCCTAATTTCTATTGCGTCGCGAAGAAAATGCTCCTAAACCCCTCTAAAGCACCGCCGGGGCTACAAAGGAAGAATCCAAGAAAATTCGACCCGGACCCCCGGCACCTAAAATATCTGTGGGCGTTACACACACGAAAAAGTGGCAAAATTGTCTAATTCCTATTGTGCCGCCAATAAAATGCTCCTAAACTCCTCTATAGCGCCGCCGGGGCTACTGGAGTCGTTCCCAAGGTCGTTACGGAGACTACAATGGAAGAATCCAAGAAATTTCGACACGGTCCCCCGGCACCTAAAAAATCCATGGGCTAACACACACGAAAAACTTGCAAAATCGCCTAATTCCTATTGCGTCGTCAATAAAATGCTCCTGAACCCCTCTAGAGCGCCGCCGGAGCTACTGGAGTCATTCCCTAGGTCATTACGGACGCTATTATTGAAGAATCTAAGAAAAATTGACCCGAAGCCCCGGCACCTAAAAAATCAGTGGGCTAACACACACGAAAAACTAGAAAAATCGCCTAATTCCTATTGTATCGCCAATAAAATGCTCCTAAACCCTCTAAAGCACCGCCGGGGCTACTAGAGTCGTTCCCTAGGTCATTACGGATGCTACTATGGAAGAATCCAAGAAAATTCAACCCAAACCCCCGACACCTAAAATATCAGTGGGCTAACACACACGAAAAACTGGTAAAATCGCCTAATTTTTTTTGCGTCTCCAATAAAATGCTCCTAAACCCCTCTAAAGCTCTGTTGGGGCTACTGGAGTCATTCCCAGGTCGTTACAGATGCTACGATTGAAGAATCCAAGAAAGTTTGACCCGGACCCCCGGTACCTAAAATATTCGTGGGCTAACTCACACGAAAAAGTGGCAAAATCGCCTAATTCCTATTGCGCCGCCAATAAAATGCTCTTGAACCCCTCTATAGCGTCGCCGGGGCTACTGGAGTCATTCCCCAGGTCTTTACGGACGCTACAAATTGAAGAATCCAAGAAATTTAGACACGGCCCCCCGGCACGTTAAAAATCTGTGGGCTAACATGCACGAAAAACTGGGAAAATAGCCTAATTCCTATTGCGTCGCTAATAAAATGCTCCTAAACCCCTCTATAGCACCGCATGGGCTACTGTAGTCGTTCCCCAGGTCGTTACGGACGCTACTATGGAAAAATCCAAGAAAATTTGACCCGGACCCCTGGCACCTAAAAAATCTGTGAGTTAACACAAATGAAAAACTGGCAAAATTGCCTAATTCCTATTGCGTCGCCAATAAAATGCTCCTAAACCCCTCTATAGCGTCGTCGGGGCTACTGGAGTCGGTCCCCAGGTCGTTACGGACGCTACTATGGAAGAATAAAAAAAAATTCAATCGGGACCCCCGGCACCTAAAAAATCCATGGGCTAACACACACAAAAAATTGACAAAATCGCCTAATTCCGACTGCGTCGCCAATAAAATGCTCCTAAGGCCCTCTAAAGTGACGCCAGGGCTACTGTAGCCGTTCCCCTGGTCGTTACGGATGCTACTATGGAATAATCCAAGAAAATGTGACCCGGACCCCCGGCACCTAAAAAATCTGTAGGCTAACACACACAAAAGAAACTGGCAAAATCCCCTAATTCCTATTGCGTCGTCAATAAAATGCTCTTAAACCCCTCTGTAGCACCTCCGGGGCTACTGGAGTCGTTTCCCAGGTCGTTACAGACGCTACTATGGAAGAAATCAATAAAATTCGACCTGGACCCCCGACAACTAAAAATTCTATGCGCTAACACACACGAAAAACTAGCAAAATTGCTTAAATGCTATTATGCCGCCAATAAAATGCTCCTAAACCTCTCTATTGCCCCGTCGGGGCTACTGGAGTCGTTCCCCTGGTCGTTACGGACACTACTATGGAAGAAATTAAGAAAATTCGACCCGGACTCCAGGCACCTAAAATATCCGTGGGCTAACACACAAGAAAAAGAGGCAAAATCGCCTAATTCCTATTGCGTTTCCAATAAAATGCTCTTAAACCCCTCTATAGAACCGTCGGGGCTACTGGAGTCGTTACGGATGCTAATATGGAAGAAATCAAGATACTTCGACCCGCACCCAGGCATCTAAAAAATCTATGGGTAACACAAACGAAAAACTGGCAAAATCACCTAATTCCTATTACGTCGCCAATAAAATGCTCCTCAACCCCTCTAAAGCGCCGCCGGGGTTACTAGAGTCATTCCCTAGTTCGTTACGGACGCTACTATGGAAGAATCCAAGAAAATTTGACCCGAACCCCCGGCACCTAAAAAATCTAAGAGTTAACAAACACAAAAAACTAGCAAAATCGCCTAATTCCTATTGCGTCGCCAATAAAATGCTCCTAAACCCCTCTATAGCGTCGTCGGGGCTACTGGAGTCGGTCCTCAGGTCGTTACGGACGCTACTATGGAAGAATAAAAAAAATTCAATCGAGACCCCCGGCACCTAAAAAATCCATGGGCTAACACACACGAAAAATTGACAAAATCGTCTAATTCCTACTGCGTCGCCAATAAAATGCTCCTAAGGCCCTCTAAAGTGACGCCAGGGCTACTGTAGCCGTTCCCCTGGTCGTTACGGATGCTACTATGGAATAATCCAAGAAAATTTGACCCGGACCCCCGGCACCTTAAAAATCTGTGGGCTAACATACACGAAAAACTGACAAAATCCCCTAATTCCTATTGCGTCGCCAATAAAATGCTCCTAAACCCCTCTATAGCACCTCTGGGGCTACTGGAGTCGTTCACCAGGTCGTTACAGATGCTACTATGGAAGAAATTAAGAAAATTCGACCCGGACCCCCGACACCTAAAAATTCTGTGGGCTAACACACACGAAAAACTGGCAAAATGGCTTAATTCCTATTGCTCCGCCAATAAAATGCTCCTAAACCTCTCTATTGCACCGCCGGGGCTACTGGAGTCGTTCCACAGGTCATTACGGACGCTACTATCGAAGAAATCAAGAAAATTCGACCCGGACCCCCGGCACCAAAAATATTCGTGGGCTAACACACACAAAAAAGTGGAAAAATTGCCTAATTCTTATTGCGCCGCCAATAAAATGCTCCTAAACCCCTCTATAGCACCGCCGGGGCTATTGGAGTCGTTTCCCAGGTCGTTACGGACGCTACTATTGAAAAATACAATAAAATTCGACACGGACCCCTGGCACGTAAAAAATCTGTGGGCTAACACACACGGAAAACTGGCAAAATTACCTAATTCCTATTGCGTTTCTTATAAAATGATCCTAAACCCGTCTAAAGAACCGCCGGGGCTACTGGAGTCGTTCACCAGGTCGTTACGGACACTACAATGGAAGAATCCAAGAAAATTTCGACCCGGACCCCCGGCACCTAAAATATCTGTGGGCTACACACACAAAAAACTAGCAAAATCTCCTAATTCCTATTGCGTCGCCAATAAAATGCTTCTAAACCCCTCTATAGCACTGTCGGGGCTACTAGAGTCGTTCTCCAGGTCGTTATGGACGCTACTATGGAAGAAATCAAGACAAATCGACCCGCACCCTAGGCACCTAAAAAATCCATGGGCTAACACACACAAAAAACTGGCAAAATCGCCTATAATTTCATTTATCTCATTTTGTTTTCGCACAAAAACTCATTTATAGCCAACTAATTTTATACCTTCAGGGGTTTGGACTACAGGTCCAAAAATCTCACGTTTAGCAACTGAGTCTAATTTTGATTGAATTGTCTTTTGCCATTCTGACCAATCACATCTACGTTGACATTCTTTGACGAATTTAGGCTCAAGACTTTCACTATCTTACATGAGGTTAAGTGTAACATTATATGCAAAAATATTATCAATCGTAATTTTCGATCGATCTAAATTTATATCATCACCGGTAGAACTTATTGAAAGTTCTTCATTCACTTGACTCTCGAGTTCATTGATTTCTTCAGGAATATCAGGATCACTCAAATCTTGACCTTTTTCAGTAGGTTCTTTTGTAGTAGCATCTTTATTACTTCTGATACTTCTTTTTCTAGGATTTTTATCCTTTGAATCTAACAGTCTCCACACTTCAAGCGTGTTGGGGATCCAGAAGTTATGATACTAGTAGATGGTCCTTTTGAGACATTAATCCGGATAGGCACATTTACTCCAGGATATGTGACTTAGTTATCCGTTTCAAATCAGTAAATGCATCTGATATTTGATTTGTTATTTTCTGTAAGTGGATGATCTTCTGGACCTCCTGCTCACATGTACGGATACATGGATCAAAATGAGATAGTGATGAAACTTTTCATGCAATTTTTCTTTCGGGTTCCTTTTTCTCTCCCTCTAATTGCGGAAAAGTTATTTCATCAAACCGAAAAATGCAAATCGAGCAGTAAATAAGTCTCCTGTCAACGGTTCAAGATAGCGAATTATGGAGGGTGAGTCAAACCCAATATATATGCTTAACCTTTGTTAAGGGCACATCTTTATACGTTGTGGTGGTGATACAGTCACGTATACCGTGCAATCAAAAAATCGTAGATGGCTATATTTGGCTCATGACCAAATACTAATTGTGACAGAGAGTATTTATTATAATTTATCGGTCTGAGACGTATAAGTGTTGTTACATGTAAGATAGCATGACCCTAAATAATAATTGACAATTTTGTTTTCATTAGTAGAGGTCTTGCTATCAATTGTAGGCACTTAATAAATAACTCTGCAATATCATTTTGAGTATGAACACGAGCAACAAGATGTTCAATTTTTATCCCAATTGATAAGCAATAATCATCAAAAGCTTGGGATGTAAATTCTCTAGCATTATCAAGGCTAATAGACTTAATTGGATAATCTGAGAATTGCGCCCTTAATCTTATTATTTGTGCCAACAACTCCGCAAACGCCGAGTTGCGAGATGATAAGAGGCATACATGAGACCATCTAGATGATGCATCTATTAAGACAATAAAATATCTAAACAATCTACTAGGTGGATAAATAGGCCCACATATATCCCCATGTATACGCTTTAAAAATTTAGGAGATCGATGTCAACCTTCAGGGTTGATGGTCTAGCAATTAATTTGTCTTGATAACAAGCAACACATGAAAATTCATCATTCGTAAGAATCTTCAGGTTCTTTAATGGATGTCCAGTCGAATTTTTAAAAATTTGTCTCATCATTATTGATCTAGGATGACCTGATCGATAAAGCCATAGCACAAATATATTTAGATTAGTAAATTTTTAGTTTATGATCAAATGTATTTCAATTGTACTAATTTTTGCATAATATAGGCCAAACGACAAAGTTGATAATTTTTCCAAAATATATTTCTGCCTGAGACACTCTTGGTTATACCAAAGTATTCAATATTCATTTCATTTAGTATCTCAACATGATATCCATTTCTGCGGATATCTTTAAAACTTAACAAGTTTCTTGAGAATTTAGAAGAGAATAATGCATCTTCTATAACAATCTTTATCCCATTAGGCAGAAATATAGTAGCTCTTCCGGAGCCTTCAATAAATTTTAAATTACCAGAAATTGTAGTAACATTTGCTTTTCTTCTAAGTAAGTAGGAAAAATATTTCTCGTCTTTAAAAATGACATGAGTCGTTCCACTATCAATTACACAAATATTTCTGTGATTGATCATTGATACAAACAAAATTTGAGGCATATCCATATTTTTCTTCATAAAAAAATAAAGTAAACATTATAATTAAAACATAGCTCATTATATAAATTTTATTTATTTACATGCATTAGAAAAAATACAAACATATTATTTAGTACAGAGAAATAAAAAAAATATTTAAATATTATTAGGGTTATCAATATTCATATTTCTTTCTGGAAAATTTAAGAAACCAGCTATATCTAGATACATAGGCTCAATATTATCTTCAGATATAAAGTTTGTCTCTGGATTATTTTTTGCCTCTTCAAGGATGCCTAATATAGTTGAACCAAACATTTTGATGATCGGCAGGTCCGTGACCAGTGCCCATACCTCCACATCTATGATATATATTTTTTGAATTTTTCTTTGGTATAACTTCGTGCTTTTCACTTTTTTTTATATTGCTGATTATTTTTCGGTACTAGCCGAGCATCATGATTATAATTTCTTCTTCGACCACAGCCACGACTGAGGCCATGACGTCTTTCTCATTGGTTATTGTTTGCTTGATTCACTTCAGGGAGTGACAAAGAACCAATGAGCCGACTATTATGATTTTTCATTAATAGTTCGTTATGACGTTCAGCAATAAGAAGGTGAGAAAGTAATTCAGAATATTTTTTAAAATCTTTTTTGCGATATTGCTGCTGGAGGAGCATATTCGCGGGTGGAAATGTGGAGTATGTTTTTTCAAGTTTGTCTTATTCAGTGATTTCTTATCCGCATAAATTTAATTGTGCTATAATTCTAAATAAGGCAGAATTATATTCAGTTATATTTTTGAATAAGATATTTGTTATCGGTCTTCAGTTTATCAATTTTTTGTCTTTAATAGTTCAGTTTTTGATTTAACGAATAAAAAAATATTTTAAAAATAAATATACGATTCATGGAGCCGCCGTCATAGCAACTTGCAAACCCTTGCCGCAATTCTGAACCTAAAGCGTCCGAGCCTAAATGATAAATACTAAATAGTATTATATAGTGATTAACTGATTTTATATTTATATTAATATTTTTTGTTTGATATTTGTGTATAAGTAAAAAACTAAAAATTAATTTAGTAATTTATTATAGTTTTAATGAGTTATTTTTTTATCCAATAACCCTATATTAAAAAATCAATACCGAACCGATAACCTAATATTTTTTTTATAAATCTATGAAATAACCGTTAATCCAATAACCAATAGCAATAAATCAATAACACTTTTTTTGGTTCGATTTATTAGTCGGTTTGATTTTTACACACCCTAATATTAAGCCATCATGAATTAATTTTCATATTATGTGAAGAAATTAAGGATTTAGAACTGAATTTTTGATTTTTAATGGAGAGTTTTTCTGATTTCTCAAGTTTGGGTTTGAGCCGGAACAAGTTATGTAAAATATGAATTTAAATTTAATCGAATATTAAATACGGCTATCAAATATGGAATGAAAAATCAAAACCAAAATAAAATATCTTACACATTATGTGTTGCAAAGTTCAAATTATGTTCTTGAAACTTCAGAATATTACACCCTCTATTTCATATTAACTGAATTTCTAGAGAAAATAGTTGAATTGTACAAAATTCAAGAGAAATATTTAAAACTTTTTTCATATTTACCTTTTTTATTAATGAAGTTTTACAATTTTCTACGAGTAAACTACACTATTATTTATAAAGTTATACTCCAATAAAAGATTATTTATATTTATAATTTCACATTTAATTATTTTTATGATTCTGATTAAATAAAAATGTAATAGAGAAAAATATAATTTAAAGTTTGTTTTGAATTATGTTTTAGCCTCCGCCGTCGCATTTTCCTGCAATTATGTTTTCACTTATCTCAATCGCCAACCCAAACCTTTCTGCGATAGCAATTTCGATTTCGACGACTCCCTCTCTGGTTAGTCCATCTTCTTGTAGTAGATTTGTTGTTTTCATATGTTAGTTTTCGCAGTTTGTGTTTTTCTTCAATATGTTAGGCTACGCAGCCTGATTTGCACAATTACTCTACTTCCTTATACAATTTTCACAGATTTCAACCATTTGAGTTTATCAAATTATTCAAAATTTAAAATTTTCAGTATAAAGTTTTTGATGTCATACTAATTTTCTTACAATTATATTAATGTTTTCTTATGCCATCTGCTAAATGAGGAAGTTGTAGTGCCAGGAGAATTTAATCTGTTAAAGACTAAGAAAGGGGGAAGCTTTTGGTACAAAACTACTGTTATGTTTAATTGCATACTTCTTTTTTGGGGCATGGATCATACTTAATCCTAAAATGGAGGGCCATAATTCATAAAAGTTTAATCAGGGGAAAAACTAATTACTGGACTGGTTGTTTTTCAATTGTCTCATGACCTGCTCTTGTTTTGAAAAGCTCATAACTCAGAATGATGGGATTGGCTTATGAGTTATGAGCATATCCATCCCTCATCTGTTGAGAGGAACTCTTGGTCAGTCTTGTATCCATATCAGGGTAGTAACTAGTAAGAGAAGGGTAAATACCACAGGTTAAGTTATAGTTCTACTTCTAAACGGGAAAGCAGCTAGATGTTACCTTCTTTAGTAATTTTATGTGGAACACTGGTAGCAAATTCCTAATCAATGATGTGGTTTATTATATGTTATTTCTATGTGTTTCTGTTTGCATTTTCTTATTCTCAGAACATCTCAAAATCGTGTGATCCTCTTTATTTTTGAGAAATGGAGCTGTGGAACACTATGTTCTACAGTGCTGGCATCTTAAATAACTTCTCTTTGATATCAATAGCTGTGTTGGGTTTTAATGATTCCTCTTGGATTTAGACTTCTGTGAGCCTTGTCCACTTAATGGAGTATGTCAAGAAGGCAAATTAGAGTGTGCTCATGGCTACCGGAGGCTTGGGAACTTATGTGTTGAAGATTCAAATATAAATGAAGCAGCTAAAAAGCTTGTGAGTGACACCTATTTAGTTTTGGTTATTAACATTCCAGTGTTGATTAAATTTGGGTTTTGAATGCTTGCACTATAATGTAATTACATATGTGCAGTCGATGTTAGTAGAAAGTCTTCTTTGTGAAGAATATGCTCAATATTCATGCACGGGTACTGGCACAATTTGGGTAAGTTTCTTTTGAATCTTGTTTACTGTCTCTCTCTCTCTCTCTCACACACACACACACACACACACACACACACTTTACATGCACAAACTCAAAAAGGGAAAATATTCAAAATGAGTTTGTATTATAAAGCTACTTTTTTTGTATAGGTATTATAAAGCTACTGAACTAACATTTCCCATAAGTTTGACGCTTGCCTTTTAGGTTCAAGGTAACCAATTGTGGGAAAAAGTGAATGAATCTGAAATAATGGATGAGTATGGCTTGAACAAGGCTGTTTATGCTCATGCCATGAAAAGAGCCATGGAGGCACTTCACAAGGTTTTAGAGACAAGACTGAATGATCATGGGTATGCTCTGCAGGTTTATTAACCACGATTTACAGAAAGCAGATGAAAGCATATCATATTCTTTTTCATTAATGTTTCTTCATCTTTTGTCTAGAATTGAAGAGTTGAAATGTCCAGCTTGGCTGGTCCTACATTATACACCAGTTTCCTGTCGCATCCAGCAGTGGATCCTTGAGCATGCTTTGTTGTTAGTTCCTGCTTGTGCATTGGTACTCCACAGTAAGAGCAGCCTTTGCAAGCTTATATTATAACAGTCTAAACCTTGTTGACAATATTGGGATTTACAGCTCATGGGATGCGTTTTCACATTGTTAAAACTCCGTCAGAGGTACTACTTGTCAGTTAAAGCTGAACAGATCTATAATGAGGTTTGTAACATCGTTTCCTTTCCTTGGAGAATCGATCCTGTGACATTGTTTACTTTCAGTATCAATTTGTGACTGGCTATACTGTTTGAATATGCTAGGATTCACCTACTTTAAATATAATGAGTCAATAGGCCTAACACTTCAAGGGCAAGGGGCACATGTGCCTTAGGTAACAATTATAAGGCTCTCAGCCAGTTGTAAATATTAACCCTGATCTCTAAATGTTCTCTCATCTTACACTTCTGAGCATCTATTATTTTTCTTCTGCTTTACTACTTCAAAGCTTACCTCAACACCCATTAATTTAGACAAATAATGTCACGCCTTTGATAAAATAGATATTTAAGGAAATTGCTTTCTTGATCTAGTTAAATAATGTTCTCTTAGTAGAGTTCTAATATAAGGCATACATGAATTTGTAGATGAAGTCTCACTTCTACTAACTATGTATCCATCATTGCACCTCCCCATTAATTTTAGCATGTTTGGGTTTCTGCTGTGATGTTATATGCATTGTTAACTATATTTCCTCATGATTCATGTGATATGTAGAGGACAAAAGGAACCTGTGTAATATTTAAGGGAACCTGCACTCTTTCATCATTGTTATAAAATGACAATGCTTCATTTCCAAGGCATGGGTGACCTGTGTTGAGGCATGGGAGTAACAACTTGAAGTTCCTAGGTTCTAAACCCAACTCAGTACTTGGTGTTAGGCTATTTGCTCCAACCATGTGGGAAGGATTGTCTTGACAACCTATGCTTGTGAACTGGACCAGCTGCCTGGCATTAGTCAATGTGTACTCAAGTTGCCTGGGGAACACACTAATATAGAAGAATGATAATGCTTCTTTTAAGGCAACTTCTTCGTACCGAGTAGACTAAGTTACAGTATTAAGTCTAACCTCTTAATTTGGCTCTTTAAGCTGAACCTAGGATGCATTCATTCTAGATCGCTCAAAATTCCCAACTTTTGAGCTGGTTTGTGGTTTCGCCCTAGCTGAAATGGTTAGGCCTCAAACTTGCATCAAACAAACTCAAGTCATGAGTGAAGTGTTGACTTCCAAAACCATGAATCGAACTAGTCTCCAAGTTTAGCATCTCAAATTAACAACTTATAAATTTAAACTGCTAAGTATTAACACTGGTGTAAGGTAACAAACAATGCCACACATACAACTCTACTAATGTTAACATATTCATAATTCAAATGCAAAAACTCTAAATTTGCTAAACGTTCAGAGTTGTCTCTTTCGTTCCTAATTGAATGCCTCCTTTTGCTGGTCAAAGTGTTAGATCTCATCTGTAGTTAGTACTAAGTATAGATGTTTATCCCAACTATTTTTTTTCTGGTCTAACATGGCAATTGCAAATGATATAGAGGCCGTGATAGATTTTTTGAGCTCATTACACAATATGTAATGGAGTTACCCCTGTAAATTTTCCACAACACCCTCTGGTTGCTGGACTTTTAATACAATACCTTTTTAATGATTTTAAAAAGTGTTAGATCTCAATGCTTTTTTTTGCATTTTCTTTAACCTAGTCTTATATTTTGAAAAAATAAGATATGCCTTCCGTTACAATTTATGGGATGTAGTTTGACTCGACACGAGGTTGAAGAAGAAAAGAAAGACATTTGAAATTTGTGGTCTTAAACATGTCATAGCATTTGTGTGGCTACAAGACTTTTGAAATTTGTGGTTGTAAACATGTCATAACACTCGTATGGCTATAAAAGCTTCCGTTTAAAGATGAAATGAGAAGTCTTAAGTTAAAATATTTTCTAAATATAGAAATGTGTCATTCTTCTTAAAACAAACTAATAAGTAATAGGATCACATGAACGGGAAGAGATGGGGTAGTTGCTTTTTGTTGTACTTCTTTAGTTACCAAATATGTAATTTTATTTTTGTAGTAAATAATATAATGGTCTTCTGAGTTTTATACGGAAGTTGATCAAGTATACATCAATGAACATAACAAGACATTGAATTTGTGACAGAGGGGATACTCTTAGATAGGGGACCTAGAGTGTTTATCAGGAAAAGGAATAAAGAATTTTTAAAAAAACAGCAACTTTGATAAAGTCAAGAAAAATAATCTGTCCATCCCAAGTTGCATAGTAGGGTAGTCACTAGTCTTACTTTTTGCCAGTTGGGTTGATTTCATATTTGTTGATCTCTCTTGAAATAATAGGTTTGTGAAGTACTTGAAGAGAAGGCAGTGAGTGCAATGAGTATGACTGGTAAGCATGAACCTTGGGTGGTGGCATCACTGTTACGGGATCATCTTCTTTCACCCAAGGAAAGAAAGGATCCAATGTTATGGAAAAAGGTGCTCATGCCCTCCCTTCTCTTATTTATAACAAGATAGTGTAACGTTCTTGATTGGAAAAAAATCAAGGTAGTGTAAGGTTCTATCTTTTACGACAATACTTCTCTATATTTTGTAGGTTGAACAGCTAGTACAAGAAGATTCTCGTGTAGAGAGATACCCCAAGATGGTCAAGGGTGAATGTAAGGTGGTCTGGGAATGAGAAGGTATGGAAGACATTTTACCACCTTAATCTTGAGTTAAACAATTGTTGTTGTTGATCAAATACTCACCTCATGAGCTAGTTTTTGGGGTTGAGTTAAGTCTAAAGTTTTTTCTTTATCATGGTATCAGAAGCAGACAAAGGTTTTGGAGTCGAGTCTTACCCCGTCACCCATTATCAAAAACAATTTCCACGTGCTTGATTCATAAAAAAAAAGCAGTTTGCATGTGAGGGCGCGTGTAGAAGACACAATTAAATAAATAAAAATGCGGTCTCTCTAACATCTTAAGGTTTTAAATGAGATGGTCACACACTTCAATGCGGTAGCAAAGTCAGGTTCATCCTAATTCATTGTATGGCTGACTTGGGCCTCCATCTTATATTCGTCACGCTCCAAATGTCTATTTGTTGGTGTGCAAGAGGGTGTTAGAGTCCCAAATCGGCGCTTTAGGGGTGGGATGATCTCTTTTATATGGTCTCGCGCAATCCTCACCTCATGAGCTAGCTTTTGGGGTTGAGTTAGTTCCAAAGTCCTCTTTATTAGCTCCCATGTTCTTTATAAGCCACTGCTGGTTATCTTTCCAGCTAAAAAGTCAATTACTTAACTGCAACAACAGTCACATTAAAATTTTAAGCATGCTGCAAAAGTTCTCACAGTTTCATGTTGAGAATGTCCATGTTGATTGAAAAACATAATAGTAATTTTTACTCCTGTGTATCTCTTAGAAACATTTGTTTTCCTGTCTAGAAATTGGAATTTATTATTAAGAAACATGATTTTCAGCGCTGAATTCTACTTGTGATGTGGTTTGGTTTCTGAGTTTTTGCTTGTTTCTCTCTTTCGACATTTTCTCTTTCCTAAAGATTTTGTAGAAAATTTAATTGTATGTCATCCTCCAATCGTATAAGCTTGACTCTCAATACCTCGGAAGTGGAAACTGATGGGACTTTGTTCTTTCTGTTTTTCTAGTTGAGGGTTCTTTAAGCTCTTCGAGCAAGAGGGAGAAAGCCAAGGAAAGCAGGCTAGCATCAGGTCAACATGCAGATGTCTCTACTCAGCAAAGAAAATGGCCATGGAAGGTCAAGGAGCTTGTGAAATGCTGAGCTTTTAACCTACACTCTTGTTCGCGCATTATAGATTGTTGTATAGTGTCATGCCCTTAGGTACGTGATACATGTCTCAGAATAGTCTTGTAAAATCTAATTATTTGTCTGGCGTTAAGCACGTTCGTTTGCAACAGAATACAACAATTTTGGCTATATCAAAATTCATATGGAAGATTCATGGTCCTCTAAATGTATCTACCTATGTAGCATTTCTGTCTAATTGTGTTTGCTTTATGCCTGGATTCGATGAGAAAGGCATTATCAAGTCATAGGAAATTTTAAATATAGGCAGTGGAATTGAAAATTGTCTCGAGGGCAAAATTGAACTTTTAGTTAAAATGCAAAATTGAACTAAAAAGTATATAATAAAAAAGAAGACGCTAAAGTAATGACTTATGGATCGAATAGCGTCGGCAGAATGTGACTCATGGGCACTTGATATGTCAAATTCAGATCTATCCCCCAACGGTTCATAATAAGTGTCTTTTTTACTTTTTTGTTTCAATTTGTTTATTTTATTTAAATATATTATGTAGAAAATTATAATTAAAAAATTATCAAAAAAAAAGAGACATTTTATTTTTTTAGAAACGGACTAAGAAAACTAGGACAAATAAATTTAAACAAAGCTAGCATAGTTTTCCCTTTTGAAGTCTCATTTAACTTAGGTGAATCAAAGTTGATTTTTTGTTTTGACATATTTGGATGTAATCAATGAAACGCTTTGATTGATATTTTCCTTAATAATAGTATATTTTTATTGAAAATATATGAGTAGATTAATTAACTATAAATGGAGAAGTGGGATCTAAAAAGTACCTTCCGACTAAATTCTTTGTCTTCAAATAACATGCTTACCTTATGCATATTTACCTTAAAATTCTGTCTACATGTGTTTTTTTTCCCTTCATAAATCAAATCAAACCAGGACAAGATCTACATATTCACCATATTATTATTAAGTTAAGCTGCGGAAAATCCAATATTCCATTGTTAGAAAATATTCAAATAATTCTCGTCGGTCACATTACATAATTTTGGGAGATCTAAAACGTGTAGGTCTAAATCCCTTCCCCATATATAAAATGATATTATTCACTACTTTCTTAATTTCAATTTTTCTTTTATGCGTTTTTACAAAAAAATGTTTCTTATTTTGAACAATTATTTAATATCAACTTTCCGCAAAACCACAAAATTTAAAAATTACTTTCTTAATTTCGTATCAAGTCAAAACTTGATAAACAAATTAAAACGAAAGGAATAGATCCTTTCGAAAAATCAGATCTGGTACGATGTTTAGATTGATAAGTCAAGAGTTAAGACCTCATTTTTCTTTTTATATTATATTAAATGAAAAAATAGATTTGAAATATTCTTGTATCTTGTTTTATTTTTCACAGACTACTTAAATAACTAAATATATGTGTAAAACATTTGTAGCACCAAATTAAATAACTAAGGCAAAAGTTCTCTTTCATACGAGGGGAGAGCCGTAAAACACAAACTTTAAATTGATTGAGGATCTCAGGATATCAAGTTTTGTGTTCAAAATTGAACGGAGATATGGGGAAAGGTCAAAATTGTTTATAAATTAAGCAAAAGTGAATAATTATTTTTTTGGAATCTGAGGATAATCCACAATGATATAATCTTTGCTACATCCTCTACTCTTCGGGTGAGCACTCTGTGACGTACTGAATAAATTTCTCATTGTGTAATAGCCTGCAAACCACACATGAGATGTAAACCGCACTAGGTAAACTTCATGCAACAAGCTCGATTAAAAAGGCATTGAGGAGGATAATTCAGGTAGATAACCACCGTTCAAACCAACTGAGCCATTTCAAATGACAAAATTGAATAATTTTACCTTTAATCAAAGTAGCTAAATATTACTCGTTTGGACTAACAAATCTTTAACTTACTATTTTTTCAAAAAAAATGAACTTGGTCCTTTGTAATCATCCACTTGACTGACAACTATTATTATTAAAATAATAATAATACTAATACTACTACTAATAATAATTATATTTTTTTTTAGAAAAAGAACAAGAGTCCTAACGCGGTCTTCTACCCATTGACAGCATCCTTGGTAGTGTGATTGTCTGGTGAATCTCCTCATTTTTACTGCTCAAAAAGTTTAATTGCCAAATACCATTTCTCATCTTTAACTATTACTCCATTGATCATTGATTCATTCGCACTTTTAATAAGAAAAAAAAATCAATTCTTTTTCAAGAAACAGTGCATTTATAGGAGAGTATGTGGAGGCTGCTTCTCTTCTGTTAAAAAGGCCTTAGCTTCAGATCTCTCACTTGTCTAGTGAGGACTGAGGAGTCTTCATTTTCAGATTTCTCACTTGGTAATCAGCTAAAGTCTTGATCTTTATCCCTTTTTAACAATTTTTTTGTTTTGCTGCAAGGGTTTTGGGTCTCTGTGTAGTACTGATCCAAAGTTTATTGTTTCAGTTTCTTGGTTGTTTGATAAAGTTTTAATCTTTTTAGTGTACCCATTTGTTTTCTTGAATTTTTGTGGATCGATGGGTGTGATTTTATTTGAAAAAGGTTCATTTCAGTGAAATTAGGTATTTGTGATTCTTCTTTTCATTTTCTTAATCTGTTAGTTACTAGATGCACTTTCTGTCTTATCTTCTAAGTTGTTAGAGTTGCCTTTTTTCGGACTTCTTTTTTAGTTTTCAAAGATTAGTCAGGATTAGGGTGATGTAGTTTTTAGTGAGTTCTTTGATGATATGTTGGACTGAATATTCATCCCAAGGGAAATGGTATATGAAGTAAGTGACATGTTAAAGAAGATTTGTTTCCTAGTATGAAGACACGGAGTTTTTGTTATTTGGTCATTTTGTCTACCCTTTTGTTTTCTTTAACTTTGTAGATCAATGCTTATCCAAGATCTCTGACTGATGATTTCTTAAGAGCATTTAGTTAATTATTTGTATCTGTTAATTACTTGATGCACTAACTGTTTTGTCTCCTCAACTGTTAGTTTTGTGAAATGATATTTTGTAAATTTTCCTTTTTTCGTGCTTTTGTTTTTCAATCAGATGTTGGTTTCATGGTAATGTATTATTCTCTGAAGTTCTTTGATGAGATCTCTGAATTCAGTCTGAGTACTCATCCCACCCAACTGTTGTCATGCTCATGAAGAAAGCGAGGAAGTTAAAGAGGCATTTATATTCTAATATAAAGATTGAATCTTGAACATCTGTTAATCCCTAGTATGAATTCCTTCATTTGTGCATTTAGATTATAGTATGTCTGTTTTTGTTTTCATCCTTTGAGAATTTCAGTCAAGCTGTTACTGTTTGACTGTCAAGAACCAATGAGTTGCTTGTGTCATGAGGAGAAGATGGAAGGTATCCTTGAGTACAAAGAACTTTACTCTGGCAAGGTTAGATTGCTTCCCCCCATATTTTGAAGCACATCTATTCTTCCACAGGTTCCAGCAAATGAAGATAGGAAGTGCTTGAAGCAGGAGCCTGTGAGCTTCATTCCTATAATCAGGGTTCAGGGTTCTGGTTTCAGGTTTCAGGTTTCAGATTTCAGATTTCAGGTTTCGGGTTTCGGGTTTCGGGTTTCGGGTTTCGGGTTTCGGGGTTCGGGGTTCGGGGTTCGGGGTTCGGGGTTCGGGGTTCGGGTTCGGGGTTCGGGTTTCGGGTTTCGGGGTTCGGGTTTCGGGGTTCGGGGTTCGGGGTTCGGGGTTCGGGGTTCGAGGTTCGGGGTTTTTTTTTTTTTATTTTTTATTTTTTATTTTATGGGAACAGACCCTACACGAGGCTCCCACCTCTCGTGCACAGTCAGGAGTTAAGCAACACCTCCAAGCCTTAACATAAATAATCAAAATAAAAATACAAGGAGGGGGACATAAACCTTACCTTCGATCCTATGGTGGTTGATAAGTCGGCTAACCTATTAAGGTCGGCTAACTCATCCCCGATACAAAAAGAGACTAACTATAATTAGATAGCATTAAACCTGTGAGAGGACTCCTCCCGGTACAATTCAACTATGAAAGCATAAATGAGGGAGACTCTCCCCTTCCATGAGAAAAAAGAAAAGTAACCTACACTAGTCCTATTCCAACTATGCTACGTACCAGACATAGCTACATTGAAGAAGAACAAGTATACGAAACTTCTATCTCGCATGGGATGGGAAAATTCTTTTCATCTTTGCTCTTTTTAGTCTTGTCGTACCAAGTAAATCCAGATGAAATATGCCATTGCATCAGAATCATGATTATCAGCTATGGGGGCTGAAATGAGAGGAAATATATGGAGCTATAGTATCCAACAACCTTGGAGTTGTTGTGGAGAAAATTGATAGCCTGAATTAGCCAAGGAAGCAAACAAACATGGTTGTTGCAGTCTTGTACCCAATTCCTTGCTGCCTCTATAGCTGCAATGGTAGCATGATTGTTGTTGCAGGTTAGGTTCAGTAGTAGATCCCTATTTTGGTACCTGCACAGGCAAACAACACCAGAAAAACACACAAGCAAACTATTGTGTGCTGCATATGCTGTATTCTGCTGCTGCTGTGCTGCATATGGTAGGTACAGATGGTGGGTGATGATGATGGCTGCAGTATCCTTGTGAAGCCAAGAATTCTCAGCTTTGAAGTTATAGCAGGTGTGCATCAGTGAACCTGCATTAGCAATTAACAAAGGGGCAAGCAATTGTGGGAAAAGAAAAGGCTGATGCATGTTTTTGTGCAGCTCCTTGTTGCTGCCATTGTACTTAGGCTGCTTATTGGTCTTTGTTTTGAGATGGTTAACCTTCTTGGAGTACCTGCACAGGAAAACAACACCAACAATCTTGTATTTGTTTCTTGTCTGCTGCAGGTTGATGGACTTGTTGCTGGGGTGTGTTGAGAATGGAGAATGTGGATGGCAATCTGATTGTGCTGCTTCATAGTAGCCCCAGGTTACTGCAGCCTTTGTAGCATTTCTAAAGGGGGTCTGCCAGCTACATTGATGAAGCTGAGGATGACTGATCTTGGGGATCCATGCAGATTCTAGGAGTGAGTTGCAGCTGGGGTACCTGCATAAAACAAAACCACCAAACCTCACTGCCAAGGAGATCTGCAGACTGCTGTACCCATGTTCCTTATGTGTTGCCAGTTGGTGGAGTGTTTGCTGTGGTGTGTTTATGTTAGAGAGTGTGGATGGAAAGCTAAGTGTGCTGCTCCATGGGAGCCCCAGGATATTACAGCTCTCATAGCAGTTCCAAAGAGGGCCTGCATAAGTGAAAAAAGGCCATGTCCAAACAGACTGAGAAGAACAAAGCCAAAGGTTGGAGTGGATGTAATGAGATTGCTTCTGTGGGGTCCTGGTAGGTAGCTCCAATTTCTGATGGAATAGCTCCCCAGTTGTTGATGTACCTAAACAAAAACAATCAAACAAATACAAACAAACAAACAAACACAAAAACCAGAAGCTAATTGCCATGCTGCACAATTCTTTTGTAGGCCTCTTAGTGAAGGTATTAGTTTTGTTGGTTGTATCTGTGTTGTTCTCTATGTAGGTGTTGGGAACACAAATTTATGAGTCCATCCTGACATTTGCATCTACACAACAAACAAGAACCAGCAAGAAAGGAGCTGCTGCAGATGTTGAGCTATTAGAGAAGGCATAGATGGAGTGGATTTGTTCCTTGTCTGCTGCAGGTTGGTATAGTTGTTGCTGGGGTGTGTTGATAATAGAGAGTGTGGTTAGCAAAACAAGGCTTGCACAAACTAGCAAACAGGAAGGGACCTCAGTAAGAGCTTTGGAGACTATTAACTTTTTCCAAGTCGCTCGACTAACATCTCCAATTATCCGTTTGACCTGAAACTTCCTGATGTTTGCATATATGGCCTTTTCTTTATCCCTGCAAATTTTGAAAGCTTGACTCCCAAGCTGGAGCTTCCAATTACCAAGTTTCTCTCTCTTTAGGCTTAAGACTGCTGATTTTTTCAAGGTCGCTCGCCTAACGTCTCCAATTATTCTTTTGAGATGAAACTTGTTGAACCTTTCCAAATTAGTATATGATGCAATCCTGCAAAGTTTGGAGGTGTTTGGACATGTCCACTTGGTACAAATCACCCTGCACCAACAAACAGAAAAACACAAAGGCAAGTAATTCTGCAGGTTATAATAGCTACTACTATTGTCTTGTATGTGTTCCTTGAAAGTTGCAGTTTTGTGACTTTGTTGCTGCAGGATGTTGTTGCTGAGGAAGGTAAGATGCAGGCTGAAATTGCAGTACAAAGGGCTCCTTATACATGATCCTGTGGTATTGCATCCTCTAATAGCCTTCCAAAGAATGGTTGCCTCAGTTGGATTTGGCAAACTTCCATTTGTAGTTTGTTGCATCCTGCTAATGCTGCACCCAGGGGAACCTAAGTTTGTTTCTCCAAGGGTCCACATACTGCTGCTCACCCTGAAATTTTCCAGACCTGCAACTACCTGCATATGCAGGAGGAAAAGAAAGGAAGACATAGCTACTCTAAATCCTAAATCTAATGGTATGGAGATTATTCTATAAAAGCAGTAAATTAGGGAGACTCTCCCTTTTACAATGTTCCTGATTATCATTATTAATAACAGCTAATATTACAAGGTATGAAGAAGTTCCTTCAATGTGGTTGATTGATCTTCTTCATCTTAGTTCTCCTGAAGCTAGCCATGCCAGCTTTGTCCATTTTGTAGTGTCCCTTGGTCTCTTTTGGAAGCTGCTGAAAGCTGTAGTAGTGTTGTGTATAGCTTTTCATGTGGCTTTCCTTTGAGAGTGAATCTGCAGTGTAATTAGCTTCCCTAAAGATATGCCTGAACTGGAAAGTTTCCAGTTTGCTAACCAATACCTGCAGTTCAGTAGTATAAGCAATAATGTTCCATGGAGGTTTAGCCTCTTGTTTAAGCCACTTGATTAGAAGTTCAGAATCAACTTCAAGGGCTACCCTGCTGTATCCATGTTGTAAGCACCACAGAATACCAATAATTGCTGCCTGCACTTCAGCTTGGTTATTAGAACCACAGCCTAGTGGAGATGCAAAAGCATATATTAGCACTCCATTATGGTCCCTTAGAATGCCCCCTGCCCCTATCTTCCCTGGATTGTTAAGGGCACTCCCATCTGTGTTGAGCTTGATCATTGTAGGTTGTGGTTTAGTCCAGCATACTTTTGTTATTCTCAACTCATGTTGGCTTTTTTCAACCATGGTAACCAAATCTGCCCAATTACTTGGCAAATCAATATATGAATACACAGTGGAGATAAGCATGTATAGATCTTTGGATATTGAGAATATTACTCTAGTAGCATTAGACTTCTTGCCTCCATACTTGCATGCACATCTATTCTTCCATAGATTCCAACACACAAAAATGGGGGTGGCCTGTATTACTAACTTATGTAGCTCATTGTTAGTTTTGATTAGCCACCACCTCATCAATAGGTTTTTTAGAGGAGTGTTGCTGTGTTGCAGACCCTAGTACCCTGAGAAGTGCTTCCATATGTGTTGTGCAAAGTAACCTGATACAAAGATATGCTCTATATCATCAAGACCTGCTCTATAACAACAGGAGCATGCAACAGGATCCTGTCCAAAGGCTACTATTCTGTCATTTGTGGGGAGTTTAAGTCTGAAAGCTCTCCAAAGCAGAAAAGAGGCCTTGAATGGAATACTATTGTGCCATATGTTGCTGTTAGTGGTTGATCTTGTCTTTTTCTTCCTTACCAACTCCCAGGCTGATGAACAAGTGAAATTACCATGAGAGTTAGGCTTCCAATAAGCTTGATCCTGCATATTTGGATTGTAGCTGATGGGAGTGCTGAGAATTCTGTGCACCAGCTGAGGGGGTGCATGTTTTCTTACTTTCTCTTCATTCCATCCTCCATTTTCCATGAATTCTGATACAATAGAGTTATTCAATCTGGGGAGACTTTCATTGTGGTAAGCTAAGGGACCTACCCCTAGCCAATCATCCCACCAAAAGCTGCTTGTTCCAGACTTAATCCACCACTGTATATGAGGTTCTATATCCTTTTTGTTGCTCATCATATGCTTCCACATTAGGGACTGTCCTGTGTCCCACTTTTTAATGACTGGATGAGCCCTTTGGCAGTATTTTGCTTTAAGGAATTCCCCCCATAGTGTCTTCTTTGATCTGAAAGTCCACCACTGTTTGTATTGGAAGGATAAGCACACATCCTCTAATTTTTTAACACCTATACCACCCTCCTCATAAGGATAACTGAGAGTATCCCAAGAGGCCCAGTGATATTTTCTTCTTTCAGTATCCCATCCCCAAAAGAAGTCAGCAATTAGTCTTTTGATCTGATTCATGGTGGTCTTGGTAGGACTGAGAGCTGACAGTAGGTGTATAGGAATGGATTGCAGCACTGATTTCACCAAGGTGACTCTACCTCCATAGCTTAACATTTTAGTCTGCCACCCCCTAATCCTGCTTAGAACCTTAGAAACCATGCTAGAGAAGTATATGATCCTTTGTCCTCCTATATATAGGAGGCAGCCTAGGTAAGTGATTGGGCCATGAGTGCATTTGTATCCTGTGATCATGCTGACCCTATCCACCACACCAGAGGGAGTATTCAGTGGCATCATGGTTTGACTCTTATCTTTATTGATAAGTTGTCCTGAAATAGCTTCATACAGTTTAAGAGTTTTGGTAATCAGTGTAAGTGAGAAGTTGCTGGTAGATGTGAAAATGATCACATCATCTGCAAAGCTCAAGTGATTTACTTGAGGACTTTTTCTTTCCATCTGGAATCCTGTATCTAAATGATGGTGATGAAGATTGTTGAGAAGTCTAGACAGAACTTCAGCTCCAATGATGAATAAGGTAGGGGATAGGGGGTCTCCTTGCTTGAGTCCTCTTGTAGAGTGGAAGAAGCCATGCCTTGCACCATTAATGATGACTGAGTACCAATTGTTTGACATAATCCTCCAAACCATATCAATCAACACTTCTCCAAACCCCATTTTCCTCATGACCATACAAATGAATGACCAGGAGACCCTATCATAGGCCTTGGCCATATCCAGCTTTATCACCACATTATCCCCAGCCTTTGGTCTCTTAATATTGTGGATGATTTCTTGAGCTAACATTATGTTCTCAGAAATACTCCTACCTTTAACAAATCCAGATTGGTTATCTGAGATTAGCTGAGGCAATATAGGAGCAATTCTGAGGCTTATCAACTTAGAAATGATCTTGTTAGTGAAGTTGCTGAGAGAAATAGGCCTGTATTTTGATAGGCTGTTGGGATGCTCATTCTTAGGAAGTAGAGCTAAGCATGCATGAGAAATAAACTTGGGAATACCATGTCCATTGAAGAAATACTGGACTAATCTCAGTAGGTCTTCACAGATGATATCCCAGCATGAATGAAAGAATTTCCCATTCATTCCATCTGGTCCAGCAGCTGATGTAGGGCTCATAGAGAATACAACTTTCTTCAGCTCATCCATAGTAGGTAAGGATTGCAGGCTCTCATTCTGCTCCTCTGTAACCATCCTTGGAATGCACTTAAGAACATCTTCCTTGATCAGTCTCTCTTCTCCAGTGAATATTTTTTCAAAGTGTGCTGTGGCTGCTCTTGCAATATTGTCTTCACCTTGAATAGTATTGCCTTGTTCATCACTAATCTGATGGATGAATAACCTTCTTCTTCTTCCTCTTATAATAGCATGAAAATAGCTGGTATTGGCATCTCCATCTTTGAACCAATGAAGTTGACTTTTCTGCTTTAAGATAGCCTTCTCCATCTTCAGATATCTAATGTATTGAGCATTGATCTGATGTAGCTTGGACCTGTTCTCTTCAGTATTGTCACTGATTATTTTCTCTTCAGCTTGTCTCACCTGCTCTTCATATTCTTTTACTGAAGCAAAGATGTCCCCAAACTCATTTCTTGACCACTTACTAAGAGTATTAGAAACTCTTTTCAGCTTTTGTTGGAAGGTTCTCATTGGATTTCCTTCCACAGGATTATCCCAACATGCTTTTACAGTGCTAAGGAAATTATCATTGTCTGTCCAGCAGTTTAGAAATTTGAAATACTTGATAACATTACCTTGTTTTGCCCTGCTTTCCATCAATAGAGGGCAATGGTCAGATCCTGTGGAGGCTAAATGACTGACAGTTGTTACAGGCATGACTTCTAACCAAGAGTCATTAACCATGGCCCTGTCAAGTCTTTTCCAAATTCTAGCATCTTTGTCCCTATTGTTGCACCAGGTGAACTTCTGCCCACAGAACCCCAGATCAGTGAGTCCACATGCTTCTATCACACTAATAAACTCAAAGCTCTTGTTCATATTATATGGCTGGCCCCCCATCTTTTCTTCAACATCTGTAATAACATTGAAGTCTCCAATGGTGCACCAAGGCTTCTCCTTACTGGAGAACTGCAACATCTTGTCCCATAAGTCTCTTCTCATGTAATCCTTGCACTTTGCATAGACAAAGGTAATGAGGTAGCTATTAGGACAAGCCACATGATTGATCTCACAAGTGATCTGCTGCTCATCCTGGTCCAAAATGTTGCAGGCAATGTCTTTGTTCCAGAATAACCAGATTTTGCTATTGGAGTTGGACATAACATTATCCATACCTAGCTGAATTCTGTGGAACTGAATTTGAGATTTGTTGGAAAAAGGTTCCAGCACTGCTATGATAGACAGCTTATGAAAGTCTTTCAACCTTTGTAACCTATCAAGGGTCCCCTGAGTATCAATACTCCTTGCATTCCAGCAGATTGTACTAATCATCAGGGTTTTTGAGTTTTGGACCTAGTGTTGATGTTGCTGTTGACAACAACATTATCAAAATTGCTGATGATACTTTGTTTAGTCTTCTTCTTTGTTTGCTTACTTTTAGAGGGTGGCTCCTTCTTTTCCTTGTCTTGCTGACTTTCCTTCTGCAATATAGCTGTCATTGTAGATCTGAATGCCTCCAGGTGATCTTCTTTTTGTGCCTCTTCCCCATGGTCATGGTCTTCCACATCTTCAGAATGAGTGACCCTATGTTCATCAGATGATCCCTGGAACTTAGCAACCAGTTGGACCTCATCCTCATACACCTTGTCCCTGGATGGGCTGAAAGCCTTAATCAATTGTTCACTCACAGCATCCTCATCCTTAGAGTCAGTCATTGGTTGATAGTCACTGTCCTCTTCATTCTCAGATACACACACTGCATATTCATCAACCTCAGTGTTGAAGTTGGGCTGAAGATGTTCAGTAGTTGTCTCAGGAATAGGCCTTACTGAATGGGGGGTAGTTGTGAGGATACAATTGGCCTGGAGGGGAGTGATATCCATGCCCACTTGACCATCATCCAAAACAAATTGTTGACATATTTGTTCCTTGATAGAAGAGTCTTTTTCAACAGTTCTTTTTTTAATTGCATCCCTTCTCTTCTTGCTCATGTTATGCTTTTTTCCATCAAAACCTATGATACAAGTTGTACTTGCTACTGCCCCCATATCTTTGGCCATAGAGCTTTTGATTGTTGGCAATTGGATTGCATCAGTACCAATGTGATCCTTGTTAGCATTCTGATCATCTGTTCGAGTGTTTGTGAGAGGAGGACTGCTGTGCTGAGATTGTTGTACTGGGGTAGCAGGATCTCTATAGTCACACCAAGGGTAAGTGCTTGGGTTGCTACTGATGCAATCCAATTGCCAACAATTAAAAGCTCGGGGTTCGGGGTCCCGGGTTTCGGGTTCCGGGTTCCGGGTTCCGGGTCCCGGGTCCCGGGTCCAGGTTCCAGGGTCCAGGGTCCAAGGTCCAGGGTGCAGGGTGCAGGGTGCAGGGTGCAGGGTGCCGGTTCCCGGGTCCCGGTTCCCGGGTCCCGGGTCCCGGGTTCCGGGTTCCGGGTTCGGGGTTCGGGGTTCGGGGTTCGGGGTTCGGGGTTCGGGGTTCGGGGTCCGGGGTCCGGGGTCCCGGGGTCTCGGGGGTCGGGGGTCGGGGGTCGGGGGCCCGGGGGCCCGGGGGCCCGGGGGTCCGGGGTCTGGGGGTCCGGGGTCCGGGGTCTGGGGTCCCGGGTCCCGGGCCGGGGGGGTCGGGGGTCGGGGGCCCGGGGTCCGGGGTTCGGGGTTCAGTTTTTTTTTTTTTATTTATTTTTTTTTATTTTTTTTTATGGGAACAGACCCTACACGAGGCTCGCACCTCTCGTGCACAGTCAGGGGTTAAGCAACACCCCAAGCCTTAACATAAATAATCAAAATAAAAATACAAGGAGGGGGACATAAACCTTACCTCCGATCCTATGGTGGTTCATAAGTCGGCTAACCTATTAAGGTCGGCTAACTCATCCCCGATACAAAAAAGAAGCTAACTATAACTAGAAAGCAGTAAACCTGTGAGAGGACTCCTCTCGGTACAATTCAACTATGAAAGCATAAATGAGGGAGATTCTCCCCTTCCATGAGAAAAAAGGAAAGTAACCTACACTAGTCCTATTCCAACTATGCTACGTACCCGACATAGCTACATTGAAGAACAACAAGTATACGAAACTTCTATTTCGCATGGGATGGGAAGATTCTTTTCATCTTTGCTCTTTTTAGTCTTGTCGTACCAAGTAAATCCAGGTGAAATATGCCATTGCATCAGTATCATGATTATCATCTATGGGGGCTGAAAGGAGAGGAAATATATGGATCTATAGTATCCAAAAGCCTTGGAGTTGTTGTGGAGCATAGTGTAGTTACATGGACCTGCACCTACAAGTAGCCAAGGAAGAAAACCATGGTTGTTGTAGTGTAACCAGCTCCTTGCTGTCAGTATTAGACACCTTTTTTGGATGGTGGTCAAGTCCTTGGGATACCTGCATGGTGGTCCAAATGTATGGTTGCTGAGGGTTTAGGGTTTAGGTTTTTTTTTTTTTTTTTTTTTTATGGGAACAGACCCTACATGAGGCTCCCACCTCTCGTACACAGTCAGGGGTTAAGCAACACCCCCAAGCCTTAACATAAATAATCAAAAATAAAAATACAAGGAGGGAGACATAAACCTTACCTCCGATCCTATGGTGGTTCATAAGTCGGCTAACCTGTTAAGGTCGGCTAACTCATCCCCGATACAAAAAAGAGACTAACTATAACTAGAAATCATTAAACCTGTGAGAGGACTCCTCCCGGTACAATTCAACTATGAAAGCGTAAATGAGGGAGACTCTCCCCTTCCATGAGAAAAAAGAAAAGTAACCTACACTAGTCCTATTCCAACTATGCTACGTACCAGACATAGCTACATTGAAGAAGAAAAAGTATACGAAACTTCTATCTCGCATGGGATGGGAAATTCTTTTCATCTTTGCTCTTTTTAGTTTTGTCGTACCAAAGGGTTCGGGGTTTGGGGTTCGGGGTTCGGGGTTCGGGGTTCGGGGTTCGGGGTTCAGAGTTCAGGGTTCAGGGTTCAGGGTTCAGGGTTCAGGGTTCAGGGTTCAGGGTTCAGGGTTCAGGGTTTCAGGGTTTCAGGGTTTCAGGGTTTCAGGTTTCAGGGTTCAGGGTTCAGGTTTCAGGGTTCAGGGTTCAGGGTTCAGGGTTCAGGGTTCAGGGTTCAGGGTTCAGGGTTCAGGTTTCAGGGTTCAGATTTCAGGGTTTCAGGTTTCGGGTTTCAGGGTTCAGGGTTCAGGGTTCAGGGTTCAGGGTTTCAGGGTTTCAGGGTTTCAGGGTTTCAGGGTTTCTTTTTTTTTTTTTTTTTTTTTTTTTTTATGGGAACAGACCCTACACGAGGCTCCCACCTCTCGTGCACAGTCAGGGGTTAAGCAACACCCCCAAGCCTTAACATAAATAATCAAAATAAAAATACAAGGAGGGGGATATTAAGGTCGGCTAACATAAGTCAGCTAACATATTAAGGTCGGCTAACTCATCCCCGATACAAAAAAGAAACTAACTATAACTAGAAAGCATTAAACCTGTGAGAGGACTCCTCCCGGTACAATTCAACTATGAAAGCATAAATGAGGGAGACTCTCCCCTTCCATGAGAAAAAAGAAAAGTAACCTACACTAGTCCTATTCAACTATGCTACGTACCATACATAGCTACATTGAAGAAGAACAAGCATCGGGTTTCAGGGTTTAGGGTTTAGGGTTTAGGGTTTAGGGTTTAGGGTTCAGGGTTCAGGGTTCAGGGTTCAGGGTTCAGGGTTCAGGGTTCAGGGTTCAGGGTTCGGGGTTCGGGGTTCAGGGTTCAGGGTTCAGGGTTCAGGGTTCTTTTTTTTTTTTTTTTTTTTTTTTTTACGGGAACAGACCCTACACGAGGCTCCCACCTCTCGTGCACAGTCAGGGGTTAAGCAGCACCCCCAAGCCTTAATATAAATAATCAAAATAAAAATACAAGGAGGGGGACATAAACCTTACCTCCGATCCTATGGTGGTTCATAAGTCGGCTAACCAATTAAGGTCGGCTAACTCATCCCCGATACAAAAAGAGACTAACTATAACTAGAAAGCAGTAAACCTGTGGGAGGACTCCTCCCGGTACAATTCAACTATGAAATCATAAATGAGGGAGACTCTCCCCTTCCATGAGAAAAAAGAAAAGTAACCTACACTAGTCCTATTCCAACTATGCTACGTACCAGACATAGCTATATTGAAGAAGAACAAGTATACGAAACTTCTATCTCGCATGGGATGGGAAATTCTTTTCATCTTTGCTCTTTTTAGTCTTGTCGTACCAAGTAAATCCCGGTGAAATATGCCTTTGTATCAGTATCATGATTACCAGCTATGGGGGGCTGAAAGGATAGGAAGTATATGGAGTTATAGTAGCCAACAGCCTTTGATTTGTTGTGGAGGAAAGTGTAACTGCATTCGAACACCTGCATGGTAGTCCAAATGTATGGTTGCTGCAGATCTACACATGCACAGATAGACCAAACCAGAAACATACACAAGCAACCAAGTCTGGAGGTTGCTGTACATGGGTGTGTTGGTTTTGGCATCTGTTGTTGATGATGCTGTTGAACTTCATCTTTCAATTCTGCACTTTCAGCTTCAGCTCTGTGGTTGAGTTGTTGTTTGGTGTGTGGCTGAGTAGTTGTTTGGTGTTGTGTTTCCACAGTATGTATATGGAGTTGATGGGGGTGTAACATTTTACAGCTACTCATGGTATTGTTGTTTGTTCTTGGATGTTGTCTATGATGATGTTGGAGTTCCTTTTGGGCTGTATCTCCAACAACCTGCACAAACAAAGAAGCAAGCAAACAAGCAAGCATACAATTATAAGAACAATTCCAAGAATTCTGTTGCACAAACTCCTTGTTGCTACCATTGTAATGCTTGTTGGTCCTTGCTTTGAAATGGTTCAGCCTGCACAGCCAAACAAGACCAACAAAACATACAACCAAAGAGGTGTGCAAGCTGCTGTAGCTAGTGCTATTAGCTTGTATTTGTTCCTTGTCTGCTGCAAGTTGGTGGAGCTGTTGCAGATGTTGATGGAATGCATCTGGTATGCATGGGGAATTCTGAGGATTTGCACTTGCACAGACAAACAAAAACAAAACAACAAACCCAAGGCTGCTAATCTGCAGGTTCTGATTGCTGCAGTCTGCTTGTTGGTCTTTGTTTTGAGGTGGTTGGTTTTCTTGGAGTACCTGCACAGAAAACCAAAGCAAACAAACTTGTATATGTATCTTGTCTGCTGCAGGTGGATGGAGTTGTTGCTGGGGTGTGTTGATAATGGAGAATGTGGTTGGCTAGCTGATTGTGTTGCTTCATGGCAGCCCCAGGTTACTGCAGCCTTTTTTCCAAAGGGGGACTGCCAGTTACAATGATGTAGCTGAGGATGATTGGGGCTCAATACAGATCCAAGGAGGGAGCTGCATCTGGGGTACCTGCATAGACAAACACAACCAACAAACCTCCCAAGCAAAGAGAGCTGCAGGCTTCTGCATCCATGTTCCTTGTGTGTTGCAAGTTGGTGTAGTTGTTGCTGTGGAGTGTTGATAGAGGATGTGGATGGAAAGCTGCTCCATAGGAGCCCCAAGACTTTGCAGCCCTCATAGCAGTTCAAAGAGGGCCTTCATAAGTGGACAAAGGCCATGTCCCATAAGATGGAGGAGAACAAGGCCAAAAGCTGGATTGGATGTTATGGGATTGTGTCTGTGAAGTCCTGGTGATCAACTCCAATTTCTGATGGAATAGTTCCCCAGTTATTGATGTCCCTAAGCAAAAACAATCAGCCAAATGCAAACAACCAAACAAACACAAGACCCAGCTGGAAGTTGCTGTTCTGCATAGTCCTTGTGGAGGCCTAGTGTACATCTTCTTGTTGCTTCCTTTGTGATTATGGTGTTTGTTGGTATCAGTTACACAAGTGTCCTTTGTTGTGATCAGGTTCAATTTCTTGGAGTACCTGCATAGACAATCAGAACCAACAAGCCACACAACCAAAGATAAACAAGAACAGTCAACCAAAGACAAGCAACAAAGCAAACAGGTGTTGAACTGCTGCAGGTGTTGCAGGTGTTGGGCTGCTGCAGGTATTGAGTTGATGCAGGTGTTGTCCTCTATGTATTTGATGTTAAAGCATGTTGGTGTAAACCTCCAACAACCTGCAAATACACAGCAAATAACCAAACACAAGCAAAGACCTATACAGGTTAGTAGAGAGGAATGGATCTCAAATAGGATTTTGGAGCCTGTTAGCATTTTCAATGTCGCTCGACTAACGTCTCCACTTATCCGTTTGAGCTGAAACTTCCTGAGGTTTGCATATATATTCATTACTTTAGCCATGCAAAGTTTGAAGGCTTGTTTCCCAAGTTGGAGCTGCCATTTAGCAAAATTCTTCCTTTTTAAGGTTAAGACAGCTAATTGTTTCAAGCTCGCTCGCCTAACGTCTAAAATTATCCGTTTGGGCTGAAATTTCTTGGGTATTATCAAAAACATATATGCTACCATCCTGCAAATTTTGGGAGACTTTGGACAAGTCCACAAGTTACTCCCTACCCTGCACCTGCTGCCCTGCTGAGGCTTAGAGGTTGCAGGGTATTTGGAAGATGTTGTTGTGCTCTTGTCTATGTATTTGTTGTTGAAGAATGCTAATATATTACTCCAGACACCTGCAATAATACAACAAACAAGTCCAAACAAAACATAATATACACAGACTAGCAATAAAGAGGGGACCTCAATAAGAGCTTTGGAGAGTGTTATCATTTTCCAAGCCGCTCGACTAACATCTCCAATTATCCATTTGAGTTGAAACTTTATGGAGTTAGCATGTATATCCTCTCCTTTAGTCCTGCTAAGTTTGAAGAATTGTTTCCCAATTTGGAGGATCCAAATTACTAAAGACCCTCTCTTTAGGCTTAAGGCAGCTGAATGTTTCCATGTCGCTCGCCTAACGCCTCCAATTATCCGTTTGGGCTGAAACTTCTTGGGGCTTGTCAAAATAATATATTCTAACATCCTGCAAAGTTTGGGGGTCATTGGACAAGTCCACATGCTACTCCACACCCTGCACCTGCTGCCCTGCTGAAGCTTAGAGGTTGCAGGGTGTTTGGAAGTTGTTTTTGTGCTCTTGTCTATGTATTTGTTGTTGAAGAATGCTAATATATTACTCCAGACACCTGCAATAATACAACAAACAAGCCCAAACAAAAAATAATGTACACAGACTAGCAATAAAGAAGGGACCTCAGTAAGAGCTTTGGAGAGTGTTATCATTTTCCAAGTCGCTCGACTAACGTCTCCAATTGTCCATTTGAGTTGAAACTTTATGGAGTTAGCATATATATCCTCTCCTTTAGTCCTGCAAAGTTTGAAGACTTTTTTCCCAAGTTGGAGGGCCCAACTTACTAAAGACCCTCTCTTTAGGCTTAAGGCAGCTGAATGTTTCCATGTCGCTCGCCTAACGCCTCCAATTATCCGTTTGGGCTGAAACTTCTTGGGACTTGTCAAAATAATATATTCTACCATCCTGCAAAGTTTGGGGGGCATTGGACAGGTCCACATGTTATTCCACACCCTGCATCTGCTGCCCTGCAGCAGGTACTCCAGTGGTGCTCCAAGCTGAAGTGTAATCATGATAGCTGAAGATCTAGGACCCTGCAAAATCAGATTAGTGAAATAGAAAAAAGAATATATACTATTTCTTACCTCAAGAGGTGAGTTGGTTATTGTGAGCAAGTAATATGTAGGGGAGACTCTCCCTTTTACAGTGGTTCTAACTGTGGTATCTTCAAAGTATTTGTATCTATGCATAAGTTGAAGATAGAGTTAGAACAGCAGTGCAGCAGATCAGGGGGGTTTCTTGATTCTCTTGAGCTTTCTTCTTCTGAAGCTAGCCATTCCCAACCTGTCCAGTTCCAGGTGGGCCTTAGCTTCTTTGGGGAGGTCCTGTTTGATGAAGTATAGCTCAGGAGAAGTACATTTGTGGCTGTGCTTGGATAATGCATCAGCAATAGAGTTGGCCTCCCTAAAGGTGTGATTGCATTGAAAAGCCTGGAACTGACAGATGATATTGTGAAGGTTGTCCAGCTGTCCTTTGATGGTCCAGGGAGGCTTTGCTTGATGATGCAGCCACTTGGTGAGGAGTTCAGAATCCACTTCTAGTTCTACCTTGTAGTAACCAAGGTGGAGGCACCAGGAGAGGCCAAAGATAGCTGCTTTAATCTCAGCTTGATTATTAGTACCTGTACCTAAAGGGACAGCAAAGGCAAAAATGAGATCACCATAAGAATTTCTTAAGATTCCTCCTCCACCAATGTTGCCAGGGTTGTCAAGAGCACTGCCATCTGTATTTAGTTTCACCCTGTGGCCTGCTGGCTTTATCCATTTCACAGGAGTGATTTGGATAACATGAGAACACTGATCAATCCAAAGGACCAGTTCCTTCCAGCTGGTAGGCCACTTGATATAGGGGAAGGCTATGGTGAGCAAGTTGTGGATATCTTTGTAGATAGAGAATTTGACTCTAGCCAGATTAGAATGTTTTCCACCATATTTAGAGGCACATCTGTTTTTCCAAAGGTTCCAACAAATGGAAATAGGAGTAGCCTGCAGAATAAGCTTGTGAGCATTATTCTTATACTTAGAATTCCACCACCTCATCAAAAGAGTTCTAAGAGGTGTGTACTCCTTAGTGATACCCAAAGAATCAGAGAAGACTTTCCAAATGTTGGTAGCAAAGGAACCTGCAACAAAAATGTGATCAATAGTGTCTTGGCCAGGTCTATGTCAGCAGTAGCACTGAGAGGGGGTATGACCAAATCTGATCAAGCTCTCATTGGTGGGCAACTTCCCTCTAAAAGCTCTCCAGACCAGGAAGGAGTATTTGAAAGGGATGAGGTTGTGCCATGTGGAAGAATTGAGCTTAGTCTTGGGTCTTTTGGCTCTGATGAGCTCCCATGCTGTGGAACAACTGAACTCCCTAGAGCTAGTGAGCTTCCAGCTTGGTTGATCTTGCTGGAGAGGCTGATAGTTGATGTAGGTAGCCAGGATGGTTGACACAAGTTGGGGAGGGGCCTTTTGTATGACAAGATCCACATTCCATTGACCATTGGTCAAGAAGGCAGAGACCTGAATGTTGTTGAACCTGCAACTGTTAGTGGTGAAGAGTGCTAGAGGTCCAACCCCCAGCCAGTTGTCCCACCAGAAGAGGCAAGTACCAGACAAGATTTGCCATTGAATATGAGGTTCCATGTGAGTCCTGTTGTGCATCAGGTGTTTCCAAGTAAGGGATTGGCCAGTATCCCATTTCTTGGTGATGATATTAGCCCTCTGACAATACTTGGCTTTAAGGAAGTCACCCCACAAGGTGTTCTTGGTTCTAAGAGTCCACCATTGCTTGTATTGAAAGGACTTAGCAACATCAGCAATTTGTCTGACCCCTATGCCCCCCTCATCATATGGGAAACTCAGGTTCTTCCAAGAAGACCAATGGTACTTCCTTTTGTCATTCTTCCACCCCCAAAAGAAGTTGGCAGTAATGCTTTGGATTTGCTTGATGGTAGTGGAGGGTGGAGTGCTGGCTGCAAGCAAGTGAATGGGCATGGCTTGGATGACATGTTTGACAAGAGTAACTCTGCCCCCATAGCTCAGGATCTTTGCCTGCCATCCTGTGATCTTATTAACTACCTTTGCAATAAGCTCAGAGTAGTAGATAATTCTCTGCCTTCCAATGTAGATGGGGCATCCCAGGTAGGTGATGGGGCTGCTCTTTTGAGTGAAACCAGTAATATCCTTGATTCTCTGCACAGTAGATTGGAAAGCATTGGAAGGAATCATGAAGTGGCTTTTATGCTTGTTGATTAGTTGTCCAGAGGTCTTTTCATAAGTATCCAAAGTCTCCATGATGAGAGTCAAGGTTTGCTTCCTTCCAGAAGCAAAAATAATGATATCATCAGCAAAGCTAAGGTGGTTAATCTGAGGACCCTTTTGGGACATGTAGAAACCATGGAACTGAGGATGATGATGAAGTTTGTTCATAAGTCTAGAGAGAACTTCAGCTCCAAGGATGAATAAGGCTGGGGATAGAGGGTCACCCTGCTTGAGGCCCCTTGTGGAATGAAAGAAACCATGCCTAGATCCATTAACTATGACAGAATACCAATTATCAGACATGATTCTCCATGCCATATCAATGAATCTTTCACCAAAGCCCATTCTTCTCAGAACCAGGCAAGTGTAGGACCAAGAGACCCTATCATAAGCTTTGGCCATGTCAAGTTTGATCACAACATTGCCTCCTATGTTAGGCTTTTTTATCTGGTGGATGATTTCTTGGGCCAGCATGATATTCTCAGAGATGCTCCTATTTTTAACAAAGCTTGATTGGTTAAGGGTTCAGGGTTCAGGGTTCAGGGTTCAGGGTTTAGGGTTTAGGGTTCAGGGTTCAGGGTTCAGGGTTCAGGGTTCAAGGTTCAGGGTTCAGGGTTCAGGGTTCAGGGTTCAGGGTTCAGGTTTTTTTTTTTTTTTTTTTTTTTTTTTTTTTTTTTTTTTTTTTTACGGGAACAGACCCTACACGAGGCTCCCACCTCTCGTGCACAGTCAGGGGTTAAGCAACACCCCCAAGCCTTAACATAAATAATCAAAATAAAAAATACAAGGAGGGGGATATAAACCTTACCTCCGATCCTATGGTGGTTCATAAGTCAGCTAACCTATTAAGGTCGGCTAACTCATCCCCGATACAAAAAAGAAACTAACTATAACTAGAAAGCATTAAACCTGTGAGAGGACTCCTACCGATACAATTCAACTATGAAAGCATAAATGAGGGAGACTCTCCCCTTCCATGAGAAAAAAGAAAAGTAACCTACACTAGTCCTATTCAACTATGCTACGTACCAGACATAGCTACATTGAAGAAGAACAAGCATACGAAACTTCTATCTCGTATGGGATGGGAAATTCCTTTCATCTTTGCTCCTTTTAGTCTTGTCGTACCAAGTAAATCCAGGTGAAGTGTGCCTTTGTATCAGCATCATGATTACCAGCTATGGAGGTTGAAAGGATAGGAAGTATATGGAACTATAGTAGCCAACAGCCTTTGATATGTTGTGGAAGAAAGTGTAGCTGCATTTGAACACCTGCATGGTGGTCCAAATGTATGGTTGCTGCAGACTTGCACCTGCACAGACAGCCCAAACCATAAACATACACAAGCAACCAGGTCTGGAGGTTGCTGTACATGGGTGTGTTGGTTTTGGCATCTGTTGTTGTTGATGTTGTTGAACTTCAGCTTTCAATTCTGCACTTTCAACTTCAGCTCTGTGGTTGAGTTGTTGTTTGGTGTGTGGCTGAGTAGTTGTTTGGTGTTGTGTTCCCACAGTATGTATATGGAGTTGATGGAGGTGTAACCTTTTACAGCAGCTTATGATATTGTTGTTGGTTCTTGGATGTTGTCTATGAGGGTGTTGGAGTTCCTTCTGGGCTGTATCTCCAACAACCTGCATAAACAAAGAAGAAAACAAACAGGCAAGCACACAATTATAAGAACAATTCCAAGAGTTCTGTTGTACAAACTCCTTGTTGCTGCCATTGTAGTTAGTCTGCTTGTTGGTGCTTGCTTTGAAGTGGATCATTCTTGTACCTGCACAGCCAAACAAGACCAACAATACATACAACCAAAGAGGTGTGCAAGCTGCTGTAGCATTAGCTTGTATTTGTTCCTTGGCTGCTGCAAATTGGTGGAGCTGTTGCAGATGTTGATGGAATGCATCTGGTATGCATGGAGAGATGATCCATGCTTTAGTATCCAATTGTGTACAATTATGAGGATCTGCACCTGCACAGCCAAACAACAACAAAAACAAAAACAACAAACCCAAGGCTGCCAATCTGCAGGTGGTTGCAGGTTCCCTAGGCTGTTTGTTGGTCTTTGTTTTGAGGTGGTTAGACCTCTTGGAGTACCTGCACAGCAAAACAAAAACAACAACCTTGTATATGTTTCTTGTCTGCTGCAGGTTGATGAATTTGTTGCTGGAGTGTGTTGATAATGGAGAATGTTGTTGGCAAACTGGTTGTGTTGCTTCATGGCAGCCCCAGGTTACTGCAGCCTTTTTTCCAAAGGGGGACTGCCAGTTGCAATGATGTAGCTGAGGATGATTGGATCTCAATACAGGGGAGCTGCATCTGGGGTACCTGCATAGACAAACATAACCAACAAACCTCCCAAGCAAAAAGAGCTGCAGGCTTCTGCATCCATGTTCCTTGTGTGTTGCAAGTTGGTGTAGTTGTTGCTGTAGAATGTTGATAGAGGATGTGGATGGAAAGCTGCTCCATAGGAGCCCCAAGACTTTGCAGCCCTCATAGCAGTTCCAAAGAGGGCCTGCATAAGTGGACAAAGGCCATGTCCAATAAGATGGAGGAGAACAAGGCCAAAAGCTGGATTGGATGTTATGGGAATGTGTCTGTGAAGTCCTGGTGATCAACTCCAACTTCTGATGGAATAGTTCCCCAGTTATTGATGTCCCTAAGCAAAAACAATCAGCCAAATGCAAACAAACAAACAAACACAAGAACCAGCTGGAAGTTGCTGTTCTGCATAGTCCTTGTGGAGGCCTAGTGTACATCTTCTTGTTGCTTCCTTTGTGATTATGGTGTTTGTTGGTATCAGTTACACAAGTGTCCTTTGTTGTGATCAGGTTCAACTTGGAGTACCTGCACAGACAATCAGAACCAACAAGCCACACAACCACAGCCAAAGACAAGCAACAAAGCAAAAAGGACTGCTGCAGGTGTTGCAGGTGTTGGGCTGCTGCAGGTGCTGAGTTGCTGCAGGTGTTGTCCTCTATGTATTTGATGTTAAAGCATGTTGGTGTAAGCCTCCAACAACCTGCAAATACACAGCAAATAACCAAACACAAACAAAGACCTATACAGGTTAGTAGAGAGGATTGAATCTCAAAAAGGATTTTGGAGCCTGTTAGCATTTTCCATGTCGCTCGACTAACGTCTCCACTTATCCGTTTGAGCTGAAACTTCATGAGGTTTGCATATATATTCATTACTTTAGCCATGCAAAGTTTGAATGCTTGTTTCCCAAGTTGGAGCTTCCATTTAGCAAAATTCTTCCTTTTTAAGGTTAAGACAGCTGATTGTTTCAAGCTCGCTCGCCTAACGTCTAAAATTATCCGTTTGGGCTGAAATTTCTTGGATCTTATCAAAAACATATATGCTACCATCCTGCAAAGTTTGGGAGACTTTGGATAAGTCCACAAGTTACTCCCTACCCTGCACCTGCTGCCCTGCTGAGGCTTAGAGGTTGCAGGGTATTTGGAAGGTGTTGTTGTGCTCTTGTCTATGTATTTGTTGTTGAAGAATGCTAATATATTACTCCAGACACCTGCAATAATACAACAAACAAGTCCAAACAAAACATAATATACACAGACTAGCAATAAAGAGGGGACCTCAATAAGAGCTTTGGAGAGTGTTATCATTTTCCCAGCCGCTCGACTAACGTCTCCAATTATCCATTTGAGTTGAAACTTTGTGGATTTAGCATGTATATCCTCTCCTTTATTCCTGCTAAGTTTGAAGAATTGTTTCCCAATTTGGAGGGTCCAAGTTACTAAAGACCCTCCCTTTAGGCTTAAGGCAGCTGAATGTTTCCATGTCGCTCGCCTAACGCCTCCAATTATCCGTTTGGGCTGAAACTTCTTGGGGCTTGTCAAAATAATATATTCTAACATCCTGCAAAGTTTGGGGGTCATTGGACAAGTCCACATGCTACTCCACACCCTGCACCTGCTGCCCAGCTGAAGCTTAGAGGTTGCATGGTGTTTGGAAGTTGTTTTTGTGCTCTTGTCTATGTATTTGTTGTTGAAGAGTGCTAATATATTACTCCAGACACCTGCAATAATACAACAAACAAGCCCAAACAAAAAATAATGTACACAGACTAGCAATAAAGAAGGGACCTCAGTAAGAGCTTTGGAGAGTGTTATCATTTTCCAAGTCGCTCGACTAACGTCTCCAATTGTCCATTTGAGTTGAAACTTTATGGAGTTAGCATATATATCCTCTCCTTTAGTCCTGCAAAGTCTGAAGACTTTTTGCCCAAGTTGGAGGGTCCAAATTACTAAAGATCCTCTCTTTAGACTTAAGGCAGCTGAATGTTTCCATGTCGCTCGCCTAACGCCTCCAATTATCCGTTTGGGCTGAAACTTCTTGGGACTTGTCAAAATAATATATTCTACCATCCTGCAAAGTTTGGGGGGCATTGGACAGGTCCACATGTTATTCCACCTCCTGCACCTGCTGCCCTGCAGCAGGTACTCCAGTGGTGCTCCAAGCTGAAGGGTAATCATGATAGCTGAAGATCTAGGACCCTGCAAAATCAGATTAGTGAAATAGAAAAAAGAAAATATACTATTTCTTACCTCAAGAGGTAATTTGGTTATTGTGAGCAAGTAATATGTAGGGGAGACTCTCCCTTTTATAGTGGTTCTAACTGTGGGATCTTCAAAGTATTTGTATCTATGCATAAATTGAAGATTGAGTTAGAACAGCAGTGCAACAGATCAGGGTGGTTTCTTGATTCTCTTGAGCTTCCTTCTTCTGAAGCTAGCCATTCCCAACCTGTCCAGTTCCAGGTGGGCTTTAGCTTCTTTGGGGAGATCCTGTTTGATGAAGTATAGCTCAGGAGAAGTACATTTGTGGCTGTGCTTGGATAATGCATCAGCAATGGAGTTGGCCTCCCTAAAGGTGTGATTGCATTGAAAAGCCTGGAACTGACAGATGATATTGTGAAGGTTGTCCAGCAGTCCTCTGATGGTCCAGGGGGGCTTTGCTTGATGATGCAGCCACTTGGTGAGGAGTTCAGAATCCACTTCTAGTTCTACCTTGTAGTAACCAAGGTGGAGGCACCAGGAGAGGCCAAAGATAGCTGCTTTAATCTCAGCTTGATTATTAGTACCTGTACCTAAAGGGACAGCAAAGGCAAAAATGAGATCTCCATAAGAATTTCTTAAGATTCCTCCTCCACCAATGTTGCCAGGGTTGTCAAGAGCACTGCCATCTGTATTTAGTTTCACCCTGTGGCCTGCTGGCTTTATCCATTTCACAGGAGTGATTTGGATAACATGAGAACACTGATCAATCCAAAGGACCAGTTCCCTCCAGCTGGTAGGCCACTTGATATAGGGGAAGGCTATGGTGAGCAAGTTGTGGATATCTTTGTAGATAGAGAATTTGACTCTAGCCATATTAGAATGTTTTCCACCATATTTAGAGGCACATCTGTTTTTCCAAAGGTTCCAACAAATGGAAATAGGAGTAGCCTGCAGAATAAGCTTATGAGCATTATTCTTATACTTAGAATTCCACCACCTCATCAAAAGGGTTCTAAGAGGTGTGTACTCCTTAATGATACCCAAGGAATCAGAGAAGACTTTCCAAATGTTGGTAGCAAAGGAACCTGCAACAAAAATGTGATCAATAGTGTCTTGGCCAGGTCTATGGCAGCAGTAGCACTGAGAGGGGGTATGACCAAATCTGATCAAGCTCTCATTGGTGGGCAACTTCCCTCTAAAAGCTCTCCAGACCAGGAAGGAGTATTTGAAAGGGATGAGGTTGTGCCATGTGGAAGAATTGAGCTTAGTCTTTGGTCTTTTGGCTCTGATGAGCTCCCATGCTGTGGAACAACTGAACTCCCCAGAACTAGTGAGCTTCCAGCTTGGTTGATCTTGCTGGAGAGGCTGATAGTTGATGTAGGTAGCCAGGATGGTTGACACAAGTTGGGGAGGAGCCTTTTGTATGACAAGATCCACATTCCATTGACCATTGGTCAAGAAGGCAGAAACCTGAATGTTGTTGAACCTGCAACTGTTAGTGGTGAAGAGTGCTAGAGGTCCAACCCCCAGCCAGTTGTCCCACCAAAAGAGGCAAGTACCAGACAAGATTTGCCATTGAATATGAGGCTCCATGTGTGTCTTGTTGTGCATCAGGTGTTTCCAAGTAAGGGATTGGCCAGTATCCCATTTCTTGGTGATGATATTAGCCCTCTGACAATACTTGGCTTTAAGGAAGTCACCCCACAAGGTGTTCTTGGTTCTAAGAGTCCACCATTGCTTATATTGAAAGGACTTAGCAACATCAGCAATTTGTCTGACCCCTATGCCCCCCTCATCATATGGGAAACTCAGGTTCTTCCAAGAAGACCAATGGTACTTCCTTTTGTCATTCTTCCACCCCCAAAAGAAGTTGGCAGTAATGCTTTGGATTTGCTTGATGGTAGTGGAGGGTGGTGTGCTGGCTGCAAGCAAGTGAATAGGCATGGCTTGGATGACATGTTTGACAAGAGTAACTCTGCCCCCATAGCTCAGGATCTTTGCCTGCCATCCTGTGATCTTATTAACTACCTTTGCAATAAGCTCAGAGTAGTAGATAATTCTCTGCCTTCCAATGTAGATGGGGCATCCCAGGTAGGTGATGGGGCTGCTCTTTTGAGTGAAACCAGTAATATCCTTGATTCTCTGCACAGTAGATTGGAAAGCATTGGAAGGAATCATGAAGTGGCTTTTATGCTTGTTGATCAGTTGTCCAGAGGTCTTTTCATAAGTATCCAAAGTCTCCATGATGAGAGTCAAGGTTTGCTTCCTTCCAGAAGCAAAAATAATGATATCATCAGCAAAGCTAAGGTGGTTAATCTGAGGACCCTTTTGAGACATGTAGAAACCATGGAACTGAGGATGATGATGAAGTTTGTTCATAAGTCTAGAGAGAACTTCAGCTCCAAGGATGAATAAGGCTGGGGATAGAGGGTCACCCTGCTTGAGGCCCCTTGTGGAATGAAAGAAACCATGCCTAGATCCATTAACTATGACAGAATACCAATTATCAGACATGATTCTCCATGCCATATCAATGAATCTTTCACCAAAGCCCATTCTTCTCAGAACCAGGCAAGTGTAGGACCAAGAGACCCTATCATAAGCTTTGGCCATGTCAAGTTTGATCACAACATTGCCTCCTATGTTAGGCTTTTTTATCTGGTGGATGATTTCTTGGGCCAGCATGATATTCTCAGAGATGCTCCTATTTTTAACAAAGCCTGATTGGTTAAGGGAGATGAGGTTAGGCAGAATAGGGGCTAATCTAAGACAAAGGAGTTTGGATATGATTTTGTTAGTAAAATTACTCAGACTTATGGGCCTGAATTCAGAGATTTTGGTAGGGTGCTTCACTTTGGGGAGGAGAACTAGGCAAGCATGAGAGAAGTACTTAGGCATAGTCTGACCACAGAAGAAGGAATTGACTACACTAAGGAGGTCTTCTTTGATGATATCCCAGCATACTTGGAAGAATTTGCCATTCATCCCATCAGGGCCAGCTGCTGAGTTGGGATTCATAGCAAAGACTACAGTTTTCAACTCTTCCATAGATGGGGTGGCTTGGAGGGTCTCATTTTGCTGGTCAGTAACCATAGGGGTGATGCATTGAAGGTTATGCTGTTGGATGTAATTCTCTTCCCCAGTGAAGATCTGCTGGAAATGCTCACAGGCTGCCTCAGCTATTTCAGCATCACCCTGCACCCATGAGCCTTCCTCAGTCTGAATCCTGTGAATGTACAGCTTCCTTCTTCTGCCTCTAATCAGGGCATGGAAGTAACTAGAGTTCATATCACCTTCTTTAAACCACTGCAGCTGAGTCTTTTGTCTAAGGATAGTATTCTCCATTTTCATATACCTGATGTATTCAGCATTGATGGCATGAAGCTTGGATCTGTTTTCATTGGATTGCATGTTAATCAGGTCCTCTTCAGCTTGTCTAACAGCTTCCTCATACTCTTTAACTTTAGCATAGATATCACCAAATTGGTTCCTAGACCAGTTACTAAGAGTATTAGCAAGCCTCTTCATCTTCATGTGAAAGATCCACATTGGATTACCCTCAATGGACCTGCTCCAGCAGTTCTCAACAAGATCCATAAAGGAAGGTTGTTCAGGCCAACAGTTGAGGAACTTGAAGTATTTGATGGGATTATGATGTTGATCTATCATTTCCATAAGCAGAGGGCAATGATCAGAACCAACTGAGGGGAGATGAGTTATGGAAGTAAGGGGCATGGTTTCCAGCCATTTATCATTAACCATTCCCCTATCTAGTCTCTTCCATACTCTGGACATGATGCCTCTTTGATTGCACCAGGTGTATTTCTGCCCTGTAAAACCAAGGTCTTGCAGGCCACTAGCCTCTATAATACTAATAAACTCAAGGCTCTTTCTCATATTATACATGACCCCCCCAAGCTTTTCTTCAGGGTCAGTAATAACATTGAAATCACCTACAGTACACCATGGGAGAGAGGTAGTGGACTGCTGCAGCATGCTATCCCATAGAGGCCTTCTGAGGTGGTCCTTACACTTGGCATACACAAAGGTAGTAATGAACTGATTAGGGCTCATAACATGATTAATGTCACAAGTGATCAGTTGTTCCTCATTTTCCAAAATAGTGCAGTTCACATCTTTTGTCCAGAAAATCCAAATTTTACCATTAGGATTATGAGTAGCATAGTCCATGTTGAGAAGATTTCTGAAGTACTGCAGTTGAGTATTGTCAGAGAATGGTTCCAGAATGGCAATGATAGAGATATGATGGATGTTTTTGAGGAGTTTAATTCTCTCCATAGCTCCTTGGGTATTAATACCCCTCACATTCCAACTGAGGATACTAATCATTTAAAAGGCTTGAGAGTTTGGAGCCTGGTATTTGGCCTGCCAGTTGGGACAGATGTTGAAGAGGTTTTTGGTTTAGTGCTAAGTCTGGTCCTATGGATCCCTCTAGGAGATAAGCCCTGTGAACTAGTTGCCTGCTTAATTTCATCTTCATAAACATTATCAGAAGGGGGACTGAAGATCTTGATCAACTGCTCACTCTCACTATTATTATCATCATCCTCATGGTCTTGCAGAAGCTGGTCATCAAAATCTTCCTCATTCTCAGACTCACACACAGCATACTCATCTGTAAGATCTTGTATGTTGGTGTTGAGGGTGCAGGTGAGCTGAGGTAGATCAGTAACTCTCTCAGGGATGATTTCAGCTGAATTTCTGGGAGATGTGGGAATGCAATGGGCTTGGAGAGGAGTGATATCCATCCCCACCTGGTCATCATCTAAGACAAATTGTTGGCACCCCTGCTCCCCTTGTTGTACTATCACACTGTCCATTTTGGGAGTTGGACATGTCTCAGCTGAGTTCATTTCTTGTGTTTTCTTTTTAATGGCTTCTCTTCTTTTCTTGCTTAGCTTATTCTTCTGAACAGTAGAACTTTTACTACTAGTACTGGTGTGAGATCCCAGGTCTTTGGCCATGGCCCCTTTGCTAGCTTGCATGGTAAGTTCATCAATATGACTAGCTGCAGGGGTAGGAGTGTGTGTTGGAGTCTTTTGAGCAGTGGTAGCAGGAGCTCTGGAGTCACTCCTAAGTTCAACAATATTCTCATGCATAGCATGAGGGTGTACCCCTCCCCTATTGGTTTCCCCATCCTGCATGTTAGTGGGGTTCTCCTGTACACTTCCAGCCTTTCCTCCTTCAACTACCAGATCAGCAGCAACAACATTAATCTTTGGGAGGTTCAGGGGTATTGGGATTGATAAGTCAATACCTGAGTTCCTTGCAGGATTGGTCCCTTGAGTAACACCTGTTAAGATATTACTTGTGCATGCAATATGGGGGGATGGGGTATGTGGGAGAGATAAGTCAATACCTTGCCTCTCAGTTGTAGTGATTGCCTGCCTTGTTGATGAACTCCTCAACAAAGAGTTCTTCTGGTTGTCTGTAGCTCCTGCAATTTGGTTAGTGGGTTGATCTTGCATTGCAAGATCAACATGAACATTTGGAATAGAGATAGAAGTAGTAGTCTTACCTGGATTTACTTTGGTTTGCTGCACTGCAACATACTTACCTTTGGTTAGGACTCCTGCAGCTCTTGTTTCTTGGTTCAGCTGGCCATTAATATGTCCCTTGTTCTGTTTCCTTCTCTGAGTTTGCCAACCATTGTCCTCCTTGCTAGCCTTATTGTTCTGTGACTGTTGTGGTATGTTGGCTGTCAATGGATTTTGGTGCACCTGTAAGTTATCAGATTGAGGTTGGTTGTGCTCTTTGTTCTCTCCCTGAGTTTGGCTTGTAATTTTTGCAGTATTTTCAGAACTTTTTTCAGAACTTTTCTTTTTCATTTGTTCTTCATCTCTTCTCTTGATATTACACACATGCACCTTGTGCCCCTGATGCTTGCAATACATGCAATACTCAGGCACACTTTCATATAATAATTCCTGCCACCTTCCTATTGTAGGATCACTTTTGTCATGCCCAAGCCATACATGATGGGGTCTTTCTTGTGTAAGGTTGACCTGTACTCTTACCTTAGCTGTGCTTCCCCTAGTCTTCTGAATAGAGGCTGCATCCATGAAGAGTACTTTCCCCACAGGAGCAAGGAGAGTACTGAGGAATTCCTTATCATAACAGTGCCAGGGCAGTTCAGGAAGGGCAACCCAGACTGGTACAATGGGGGTCTCCTCTTCAGGCCTAAAAGTTGGAGTCCAGGTTTGGATCCTCATAGTTTGGCCTTCAATTGTCATTCTTTGCTTGGTCCACACAGTTGTGTAGTCCAAGTCATTGTCCAGATCAATGTACACATGCCTGGCATTGAAGTGGGCAATTTTAACTCCCCCTACCAATTGAGTTTGGAGAATGAAGCTTTTTCTTATTAGCTCCACCTTAGGCATTGTGTTGCTAAATTTTCCAACAAGTGTGTATTTGCACCTTTCAGCTAATTTCACCATGAAGTCCTCTTTGTCATAGATAACAGCTGGTAGGCCTTGTCTGGTAGTGTATATAGGAGTAGCTAGATTCAGAGGGACATCATTTTTGGCTTGGTTAAGTCTCAGTTTGGAGGCAAAAGTTTGTATAACAGTGTATGGTGCTGGATGAGGGACCTGTTCCTTTCTAATAGGGAACTGGTTCCTTGGAGGATTTATATTGTTGTTATCAGTTTGTTGAGGTTGGCTACTAACAACTTTAGAGACTTGGTTGTTGGGAGTAATCTTATCAAAGTTAGAGGAAATTTTGGGAAAATTATTTTGAGTACTTGTAATCTTATGGTTTTGCACCATGTTGTTGGTCTGTTTATCAGAATTAGAGTTAGGCCTGTTAATTTCAGACTCATTCCCCTGCATAGACTTGTTAGGAGCAATACCAGATAGAGCAACTACTTCATTGGATTTAAGCAACTTATCAGCATCATTCAAAGAGACAAGAGTATGTCCAGCTGCACTGTGCTTATGAATATGGTAAGTATGCTCATCAGTATTAGGCAGCAAAATATTTTCCACACATTGCCTTTGATTATTAGGAAGCTCAATATGATTAGGATATAATAGAATGTCATTAGGAGAACACATATTCTGGCCCTGCATATTGAATTCAAGAGAGTTAGAAGACTTACCTTGTGCTCCTGTGATGGAACCACTGCTTTGGAGGAGGTTCGAATTTTTTGGCCTTTGATCATTGCAAGTCCCTTGATTCTGAGATGGACTACCATTGTCAAGGTACTGCTGTTGATCATCAGCCAATGTAGGTTCCTCATTTCGAGCACCCCTGTGACTGTGGCTATCTCCTTCAACTGAGCCTTGACGACTTTTTGGATATGAATTTATTGGAGAGAATTTGGGGTCTGAGTTTTGTCTAGGGAGCCTCACAACAGCCTTAGGAACATTTTGGCATTGATCTCTTGCCAGTTGAGTCGCCGGAGCTCCGGCGACATTTTTGTCGTCTTGACGACTTTTCAAATTTGAATCAATTGGTAGTGATTCGAGACTAACCATATGACTAGGGACCCTCTCTACACTGTGAAGAACCTGTTGGGATTGGTTTCGTCTCAATTGGATCGCCGGAACTCCGGCAGTCCCACCATTGTTGTCGCCTTGACGACTTTTCAAATTTGAATCAATTAGTGGTGATTCGATACTAACCTTGTAGCTGGGGAGCTTCTCTACATTGCCACGAACCATTTGGGATTGAATTTGTATGAATTCGTTCGCCGGAGCTCCGGCGACCTCCGTATGTGCAGAAGTCGAGTTGAAATTCGAGACTCCCTGGGTTGATTCGAAATGCTGCGTGGTGATGAGGGGCTGCACATGAGTCTCAGGAGCATTTTGGTTTTGGTTTTGAGCTGATATAGTGGCCGGAGGTCCGGCGCCGACGCTGACTTTTTCGCCGGCGATTGATACGCCGGTGAGAATTAGTTCATCAGGTGCGCCTTGGCCTGAGGAACAAAGCCCATATGGTCCGACATGTCGAATGTCGCCGGAGTTTGGTCGAAATTCCGATCGAAATTCCGGCGCCTGTATCTCTGCACTTCTGTCGATTTTTGGATCATTTTTTTTGGAATTTTTTGCTGCTGATAGTATATGATTTGAGGAATCATCTTCACAATTCGTTATGACATTTAACAATCCGCGATTTCTCAAAGCAATGATTCTTTCAGCATTCTGCAGCTCTTCACTAGAACATGTAACAGTGATCACTTGTGTGTTTTGCAAATTCGAAGAGCTGTAGTTGGAATCTGAAGGTAAGGTAACTCTCGTTGTGTTCGTATCGACGGAATCTACGATTCCGTCTTTCGAACGAAATTTTTCGAGGTCTGGAGGTGGGTCCCACCCCATTTCGTTTTTTGACTAAAATGCCCTTCCTTGAGAGCTTTCTTTAGAGAGAAGTTTTAGAGAGAAGTTGAATTCATGAAATGAGAAAGTGATGGGGTTTAGGGTTTAGGGTTTAGGGTTTAGGGTTTAGGGTTTAGGGTTCAGGGTTCAGGGTTCAGGGTTCAGGGTTCAGGGTTCAGGGTTCAGGGTTCAGGGTTCAGGGTTCAGGGTTCAGGGTTCAGGGTTCAGGGTTCAGGGTTCAGGGTTTAGGTTTTTTTTTTTTTTTTTTTTTTTTTTTTTTACGGGAACAGACCCTACACGAGGCTCCCACCTCTCGTGCACAGTCAGGGGTTAAGCAACACCCCCAAGCCTTAACATAAATAATCAAAATAAAAATACAAGGAGGGGGACATAAACCTTACCTCCGATCCTATGGTGGTTCATAAGTCGGCTAACCTATTAAGGTCGGCTAACTCATCCCCGATACAAAAAAGAGACTAACTATAATTAGAAAGCATTAAACCTGTGAGAGGACTCCTCCCGGTACAATTCAACTATGAAAGCGTAAATGAGGGAGACTCTCCCCTTCCATGAGAAAAAAGAAAAGTAACCTACACTAGTCCTATTCCAACTATGCTACGTACCAGACATAGCTACATTGAAGAAGAACAAGTATACGAAACTTCTATCTCGCATGGGATGGGAAATTCTTTTCATCTTTGCTCTTCTTAGTCTTGTCGTACCAAGTAAATCCAGGTGAAATATGCCATTGCATCAGATTCATGATTATCTTCTATGGGGGCTGAAAAGAGAGGAAATATATGGATCTATAGTATCCAAAAGCCTTGGAGTTGTTGTGGAGCATAGTGTAGTTACATGGACCTGCACCTACAAGTAGCCAAGGAAGAAAACCATGGTTGTTGTAGTGTAACCAGCTCCTTGCTGTCAGTATTAGATTCCTTTTTTGGATGGTGGTCAATTCCTTGGGATTCCTGCACAGGCAACCAAAAACCAGAACACATCTGGATGCTGCTGTACCAGGTATTAGTGACTTGTAGATGCATTGTGTGCTGCATAAGCTGCATATTGCTGCTGCTGTTCTTCCAAGCAATTGTGAGAATTGAATGTGCAGCTCCTTGAAGTTGTTCAGCTTCTTGGTGTACCTGCACAGATAAACAAAAACAACAAACCACACAACCAAAGAAATCTGCAATCTGCTGGTAACTTGTAGCTGTTCCTTGTGTGCTGCTGGAATGCAGCTCCTTGTTGCTTCCAAAGAAACATTGGTCAGCTTGTTAGAGTAAATATGTGCCTGCAGGGGGGTCCAACTGCACATGTCCACAAAAACAAGACAACTTGTTAACATCTGAGCTGCAGGGTGAATGGTTGCAACTTCTCTTGTAAGTTGTTGTTGCTTCCATTCAAATTCAGCTTCAGCATTCTTGTTGTTGGTTGCAACTTCTCTTGTAAGTTGTTGTTCCTTTTGGGCTGTATCTCCAACAAACTGCACAAACAAGGAAGCAAACAAACAAGCAAGCATACAATTATAAGAACAATTCCAAGAATTCTGTTGCACAAATTCCTTGTTGCTGCCATTGTAATGCTTGTTGGTCCTTGCTTTGAAGTGGTTCAGCCTGCACAGCCAAACAAGACCAACAAAACATACAACCAAATAGGTGTGCAAGCTGCTGTAGCTATTGCTATTAGCTTGTATTTGTTCCTTGTCTGCTGCAAGTTGGTGGAGTTGTTGCAGATGTTGATGGAATGCATCTGGTATGCATGGGGAATTCTGAAGATTTGCACCTGCACAGACAAACAAAAACAAAAACAACAAACCCAAGGCTGCTAATCTGCAGGTTCTGATTGCTCCATGTTCCTTGTGTGTTGCAAGTTGGTGTAGTTGTTGCTGTGGAAAGCTGCTCCATAGGAGCCCCAAGAATTTGCAGCCCTCATAGCAGTTCCAAAGAGGGCCTGCATAAGTGGACAAAGGCCATGTCCAATAAGATGGAGGAGAACAAGGCCAAAAGCTGGATTGGATGTTATGGGATTCCCCAGTTATTGATGTCCCTAAGCAAAAACACTTAGCCAAATGCAAACAAACAAACAACCACAAGAACCAGCTGGAAGTTGCTGTTCTGCATAGTCCTTGTGGAGGCCTAGTGTACATCTTCTTGTTGCTTCCTTTGTGATTATGGTGTTTGTTGGTATCAGTTACACAAGTATCCTTTGTTGTGATCAGGTTCAACTTGGAGTACCTGCACAGACAATCAGAACCAACAAGCCACACAACCACAGCCAAAGACAAGCAACAAAGCAAAAAGGACTGCTGCAGGTGTTGCAGGTGTTGGGCTGCTGCAGGTGCTGAGTTGATGCAGGTGTTGTCCTCTATGTATTTGATGTTAAAGCATGTTGGTGTAAGCCTCCAACAACCTGCAAATACACAGCAAATAACCAAACACAAGCAAAGACCTATACAGGTTAGTAGAGAGGATTGAATCTCAAAAAGGATTTTGGAGCCTGTTAGCATTTTCCATGTCGCTCGACTAACGTCTCCACTTATCCGTTTGAGCTGAAACTTCCTGAGGTTTGCATATATATTCATTACTTTAGCCATGCAAAGTTTGAATGCTTGTTTCCCAAGTTGGAGCTTCCATTTAGCAAAATTCTTCCTTTTTAAGGTTAAGACAGCTGATTGTTTCAAGCTCGCTCGCCTAACGTCTAAAATTATCCGTTTGGGCTGAAATTTCTTGGGTCTTATCAAAAACATATATGCTACCATCCTGCAAAGTTTGGGAGACTTTGGACAAGTCCACAAGTTACTCCCTACCCTGCACCTGCTGCCCTGCTGAGGCTTAGAGGTTGCAGGGTATTTGGAAGGTGTTGTTGTGCTCTTGTCTATGTATTTGTTGTTGAAGAATGCTAATATATTACTCCAGACACCTGCAATAATACAACAAACAAGTCCAAACAAAAAATAATATACACAGACTAGCAATAAAGAGGGGACCTCAATAAGAGCTTTGGAGAGTGTTATCATTTTCCAAGCCGCTCGACTAACGTCTCCAATTATCCATTTGAGTTGAAACTTTGTGGATTTAGCATTTATATACTCTCCTTTATTCCTGCTAAGTTTGAAGAATTGTTTCCCAATTTGGAGGTGGGTCCCACCCCATTTCGTTTTTTGACTAAAATGCCCTTTCTTGAGAGCTTTCTTTAGAGAGAAGTTTTAGAGAGAAGTTGAATTCATGAAATGAGAAAGTGATGGGGTTTAGGGTTTTTTTTTTTTTTTTTTTTTTTTTTTTTTTTTTTACGGGAACAGACCCTACACGAGGCTCCCACCTCTCGTGCACAGTCAGGGGTTAAGCAACACCCCCAAGCCTTAACATAAATAATCAAAATAAAAATACAAGGAGGGGGACATAAACCTTACCTCCGATCCTATGGTGGTTCATAAGTCGGCTAACCTATTAAGGTCGGCTAACTCATCCCCAATACAAAAAAGAGACTAACTATAATTAGAAAGCATTAAACCTGTGAGAGGACTCCTCCCGGTACAATTCAACTATGAAAGCGTAAATGAGGGAGACTCTCCCCTTCCATGAGAAAAAAGAAAAGTAACCTACACTAGTCCTATTCCAACTATGCTACGTACCAGACATAGCTACATTGAAGAAGAACAAGTATACGAAACTTCTATCTCGCATGGGATGGGAAATTCTTTTCATCTTTGCTCTTCTTAGTCTTGTCGTACCAAGTAAATCCAGGTGAAATATGCCATTGCATCAGATTCATGATTATCTTCTATGGGGGCTGAAAAGAGAGGAAATATATGGATCTATAGTATCCAAAAGCCTTGGAGTTGTTGTGGAGCATAGTGTAGTTACATGGACCTGCACCTACAAGTAGCCAAGGAAGAAAACCATGGTTGTTGTAGTGTAACCAGCTCCTTGCTGTCAGTATTAGATTCCTTTTTTGGATGGTGGTCAATTCCTTGGGATTCCTGCACAGGCAACCAAAAACCAGAACACATCTGGATGCTGCTGTACCAGGTATTAGTGACTTGTAGATGCATTGTGTGCTGCATAAGCTGCATATTGCTGCTGCTGTTCTTCCAAGCAATTGTGAGAATTGAATGTGCAGCTCCTTGAAGTTGTTCAGCTTCTTGGTGTACCTGCACAGATAAACAAAAACAACAAACCACACAACCAAAGAAATCTGCAATCTGCTGGTAACTTGTAGCTGTTCCTTGTGTGCTGCTGGAATGCAGCTCCTTGTTGCTTCCAAAGAAACATTGGTCAGCTTGTTAGAGTAAATATGTGCCTGAAGGGGGGTCCAACTGCACATGTCCACAAAAACAAGACAACTTGTTAACATCTGAGCTGCAGGGTGAATGGTTGCAACTTCTCTTGTAAGTTGTTGTTGCTTCCATTCAAATTCAGCTTCAGCATTCTTGTTGTTGGTTGCAACTTCTCTTGTAAGTTGTTGTTCCTTTTGGGCTGTATCTCCAACAAACTGCACAAACAAGGAAGCAAACAAACAAGCAAGCATACAATTATAAGAACAATTCCAAGAATTCTGTTGCACAAATTCCTTGTTGCTGCCATTGTAATGCTTGTTGGTCCTTGCTTTGAAGTGGTTCAGCCTGCACAGCCAAACAAGACCAACAAAACATACAACCAAATAGGTGTGCAAGCTGCTGTAGCTATTGCTATTAGCTTGTATTTGTTCCTTGTCTGCTGCAAGTTGGTGGAGTTGTTGCAGATGTTGATGGAATGCATCTGGTATGCATGGGGAATTCTGAAGATTTGCACCTGCACAGACAAACAAAAACAAAAACAACAAACCCAAGGCTGCTAATCTGCAGGTTCTGATTGCTCCATGTTCCTTGTGTGTTGCAAGTTGGTGTAGTTGTTGCTGTGGAAAGCTGCTCCATAGGAGCCCCAAGAATTTGCAGCCCTCATAGCAGTTCCAAAGAGGGCCTGCATAAGTGGACAAAGGCCATGTCCAATAAGATGGAGGAGAACAAGGCCAAAAGCTGGATTGGATGTTATGGGATTCCCCAGTTATTGATGTCCCTAAGCAAAAACACTTAGCCAAATGCAAACAAACAAACAACCACAAGAACCAGCTGGAAGTTGCTGTTCTGCATAGTCCTTGTGGAGGCCTAGTGTACATCTTCTTGTTGCTTCCTTTGTGATTATGGTGTTTGTTGGTATCAGTTACACAAGTATCCTTTGTTGTGATCAGGTTCAACTTGGAGTACCTGCACAGACAATCAGAACCAACAAGCCACACAACCACAGCCAAAGACAAGCAACAAAGCAAAAAGGACTGTTGCAGGTGTTGCAGGTGTTGGGCTGCTGCAGGTGCTGAGTTGATGCAGGTGTTGTCCTCTATGTATTTGATGTTAAAGCATGTTGGTGTAAGCCTCCAACAACCTGCAAATACACAGCAAATAACCAAACACAAGCAAAGACCTATACAGGTTAGTAGAGAGGATTGAATCTCAAAAAGGATTTTGGAGCCTGTTAGCATTTTCCATGTCGCTCGACTAACGTCTCCACTTATCCGTTTGAGCTGAAACTTCCTGAGGTTTGCATATATATTCATTACTTTAGCCATGCAAAGTTTGAATGCTTGTTTCCCAAGTTGGAGATTCCATTTAGCAAAATTCTTCCTTTTTAAGGTTAAGACAGCTGATTGTTTCAAGCTCGCTCGCCTAACGTCTAAAATTATCCGTTTGGGCTGAAATTTCTTGGGTCTTATCAAAAACATATATGCTACCATCCTGCAAAGTTTGGGAGACTTTGGACAAGTCCACAAGTTACTCCCTACCCTGCACCTGCTGCCCTGCTGAGGCTTAGAGGTTGCAGGGTATTTGGAAGGTGTTGTTGTGCTCTTGTCTATGTATTTGTTGTTGAAGAATGCTAATATATTACTCCAGACACCTGCAATAATACAACAAACAAGTCCAAACAAAAAATAATATACACAGACTAGCAATAAAGAGGGGACCTCAATAAGAGCTTTGGAGAGTGTTATCATTTTCCAAGCCGCTCGACTAACGTATCCAATTATCCATTTGAGTTGAAACTTTGTGGATTTAGCATTTATATACTCTCCTTTATTCCTGCTAAGTTTGAAGAATTGTTTCCCAATTTGGAGGTGGGTCCCACCCCATTTCGTTTTTTGACTAAAATGCCCTTTCTTGAGAGCTTTCTTTAGAGAGAAGTTTTAGAGAGAAGTTGAATTCATGAAATGAGAAAGTGATGGGGTTTAGGGTTTTTTTTTTTTTTTTTTTTTTTTTTTTTTTTTTTTTTTACGGGAACAGACCCTACACGAGGCTCCCACCTCTCGTGCACAGTCAGGGGTTAAGCAACACCCCCAAGCCTTAACATAAATAATCAAAATAAAAATACAAGGAGGGGGACATAAACCTTACCTCCGATCCTATGGTGGTTCATAAGTCGGCTAACCTATTAAGGTCGGCTAACTCATCCCCGATACAAAAAAGAGACTAACTATAATTAGAAAGCATTAAACCTGTGAGAGGACTCCTCCCGGTACAATTCAACTATGAAAGCGTAAATGAGGGAGACTCTCCCCTTCCATGAGAAAAAAGAAAAGTAACCTACACTAGTACTATTCCAACTATGCTACGTACCAGACATAGCTACATTGAAGAAGAACAAGTATACGAAACTTCTATCTCGCATGGGATGGGAAATTCTTTTCATCTTTGCTCTTCTTAGTCTTGTCGTACCAAGTAAATCCAGGTGAAATATGCCATTGCATCAGATTCATGATTATCTTCTATGGGGGCTGAAAAGAGAGGAAATATATGGATCTATAGTATCCAAAAGCCTTGGAGTTGTTGTGGAGCATAGTGTAGTTACATGGACCTGCACCTACAAGTAGCCAAGGAAGAAAACCATGGTTGTTGTAGTGTAACCAGCTCCTTGCTGTCAGTATTAGATTCCTTTTTTGGATGGTGGTCAATTCCTTGGGATTCCTGCACAGGCAACCAAAAACCAGAACACATCTGGATGCTGCTGTACCAGGTATTAGTGACTTGTAGATGCATTGTGTGCTGCATAAGCTGCATATTGCTGCTGCTGTTCTTCCAAGCAATTGTGAGAATTGAATGTGCAGCTCCTTGAAGTTGTTCAGCTTCTTGGTGTACCTGCACAGATAAACAAAAACAACAAACCACACAACCAAAGAAATCTGCAATCTGCTGGTAACTTGTAGCTGTTCCTTGTGTGCTGCTGGAATGCAGCTCCTTGTTGCTTCCAAAGAAACATTGGTCAGCTTGTTAGAGTAAATATGTGCCTGCAGGGGGGTCCAACTGCACATGTCCACAAAAACAAGACAACTTGTTAACATCTGAGCTGCAGGGTGAATGGTTGCAACTTCTCTTGTAAGTTGTTGTTGCTTCCATTCAAATTCAGCTTCAGCATTCTTGTTGTTGGTTGCAACTTCTCTTGTAAGTTGTTGTTCCTTTTGGGCTGTATCTCCAACAAACTGCACAAACAAGGAAGCAAACAAACAAGCAAGCATACAATTATAAGAACAATTCCAAGAATTCTGTTGCACAAATTCCTTGTTGCTGCCATTGTAATGCTTGTTGGTCCTTGCTTTGAAGTGGTTCAGCCTGCACAGCCAAACAAGACCAACAAAACATACAACCAAATAGGTGTGCAAGCTGCTGTAGCTATTGCTATTAGCTTGTATTTGTTCCTTGTCTGCTGCAAGTTGGTGGAGTTGTTGCAGATGTTGATGGAATGCATCTGGTATGCATGGGGAATTCTGAAGATTTGCACCTGCACAGACAAACAAAAACAAAAACAACAAACCCAAGGCTGCTAATCTGCAGGTTCTGATTGCTCCATGTTCCTTGTGTGTTGCAAGTTGGTGTAGTTGTTGCTGTGGAAAGCTGCTCCATAGGAGCCCCAAGAATTTGCAGCCCTCATAGCAGTTCCAAAGAGGGCCTGCATAAGTGGACAAAGGCCATGTCCAATAAGATGGAGGAGAACAAGGCCAAAAGCTGGATTGGATGTTATGGGATTCCCCAGTTATTGATGTCCCTAAGCAAAAACACTTAGCCAAATGCAAACAAACAAACAACCACAAGAACCAGCTGGAAGTTGCTGTTCTGCATAGTCCTTGTGGAGGCCTAGTGTACATCTTCTTGTTGCTTCCTTTGTGATTATGGTGTTTGTTGGTATCAGTTACACAAGTGTCCTTTGTTGTGATCAGGTTCAACTTGGAGTACCTGCACAGACAATCAGAACCAACAAGCCACACAACCACAGCCAAAGACAAGCAACAAAGCAAAAAGGACTGCTGCAGGTGTTGCAGGTGTTGGGCTGCTGCAGGTGCTGAGTTGATGCAGGTGTTGTCCTCTATGTATTTGATGTTAAAGCATGTTGGTGTAAGCCTCCAACAACCTGCAAATACACAGCAAATAACCAAACACAAGCAAAGACCTATACAGGTTAGTAGAGAGGATTGAATCTCAAAAAGGATTTTGGAGCCTGTTAGCATTTTCCATGTCGCTCGACTAACGTCTCCACTTATCCGTTTGAGCTGAAACTTCCTGAGGTTTGCATATATATTCATTACTTTAGCCATGCAAAGTTTGAATGCTTGTTTCCCAAGTTGGAGATTCCATTTAGCAAAATTCTTCCTTTTTAAGGTTAAGACAGCTGATTGTTTCAAGCTCGCTCGCCTAACGTCTAAAATTATCCGTTTGGGCTGAAATTTCTTGGGTCTTATCAAAAACATATATGCTACCATCCTGCAAAGTTTGGGAGACTTTGGACAAGTCCACAAGTTACTCCCTACCCTGCACCTGCTGCCCTGCTGAGGCTTAGAGGTTGCAGGGTATTTGGAAGGTGTTGTTGTGCTCTTGTCTATGTATTTGTTGTTGAAAAATGCTAATATATTACTCCAGACACCTGCAATAATACAACAAACAAGTCCAAACAAAAAATAATATACACAGACTAGCAATAAAGAGGGGACCTCAATAAGAGCTTTGGAGAGTGTTATCATTTTCCAAGCCGCTCGACTAACGTCTCCAATTATCCATTTGAGTTGAAACTTTGTGGATTTAGCATTTATATACTCTCCTTTATTCCTGCTAAGGGGTTTTTTTTTTTTTTTTTTTTTTTTTTTTTTTATGGGAACAGACCCTACACGAGGCTCCCACCTCTCGTGCACAGTCAGGGGTTAAGCAACACCCCCAAGCCTTAACATAAATAATCAAAATAAAAATACAAGGAGGGGGACATAAACCTTACCTCCGATCCTATGGTGGTTCATAAGTCGGCTAACCTATTAAGGTCGGCTAACTCATCCCCGATACAAAAAAGAAACTAACTATAACTAGAAAGCATTAAACCTGTGAGAGGACTCCTCCCGGTACAATTCAACTATGAAAGCATAAATGAGGGAGACTCTCCCCTTCCATGAGAAAAAAGAAAAGTAACCTACACTAGTCCTATTCAACTATGCTACGTACCAGACATAGCTACATTGAAGAAGAACAAGCATACGAAACTTCTATCTCGCATGGGATGGGAAATTCCTTTCATCTTTGCTCCTTTTAGTCTTGTCGTACCAAGTAAATCCATGTGAAGTGTGCCTTTGCATCAGTATCATGATTATCAGCTATGGGGGCTGAAAAGAGAGGAAATATATGGAGCTATAGTTTCCAACAGCCTTGTAGTTGGTGTGGAGGAAATTGATAGCCTGAATTAGCCAAGGAAGCAAACAAACATGGTTGTTGCAGTCTTGTACCCAGTTCCTTGCTGCCTCTATAGTTGCAGTGGTAGCATGATTGTTGTTGCAGGTTAGGTTCAGTAGTAGATACCTATGTTGGTACCTGCACAGGCAAACAACACCAGAAAAACACACTAACAACCTATTGTGTGCTGCATATGCTGTATTCTGCTGCTGTGCTGCATATGGTAGGTACAAATGGTGGTTGATGATGATGGCTGCAGTATCCTTGTGATGCCAAGTATTCTCAACTTTGAAGTTGTAGTAGGTGTGCATCAGTGAACCTGCATTATCAATTAACAGAGGGACAAGCAATTGTGGGAGGGGAAAAGGCTGATGCATGTTTTTGTGCAACTCCTTGTTGCTTCCATTGTAGTTAGGCTGCTTATTGGTCTTTGTTTTGAGATGGTTAACCTTCTTGGAATACCTGCACAGAAAAACAACACCAACAAACTTGTATTTGTTTCTTGTCAGATGCAGGTTGATGGACTTGTTGCTGAGGTGTGTTGATAATGGAGAATGTGGCTGGCAATCTGATTGTTCTGCTTCATAGTAGCCCCAGGTTGCTGCAGCCTTTGTAGCATTTCTGCTTATTGCCAAAGAGATCTGCAGGCTGCTGTACCCATGTTCCTTGTGGAAGTAATGGGATTGCTTTAGTGGAGTCCTGTTAGATATCTCCAATTTCTGATGGAATAGCTCCCCAGTTGTTGATGTACCTGCAGCAACACAACAAACAAAAGCCAGCAAGACAGGGTTTGCACAAAGGGCTGCTGTAAATGTTGAGCTATTAGAGAGTGCATGGATGGAGTGGAAGTTATGGGGTTGTGTCTGGGAAGTCCTGGTGATCAACTCCAACTTATGATGGAATAGTTCCCCAGTGATTGATGTCCCTAAGCCAAAACAATCAGCCAAATGCAAACAACCAAACAAACACAAGAACCAGCTGGAAGTTCTGCATAGTCCTTGTGGAGGCCTCTTAGTAAAGGTATTTGTTTTGGTGGTTGTCTCTGTGATGTGTTCTATGTAGGTGTTGGGAACACATGTTGATGAGTCCATCCTGACATCTGCATCTACCCAACAAACAAGAACCAGCAAGGAAGGAGCTGAGGTTAATAGAAGAGATCTCAAGCAAGTGTACATCTTCTTGTTGCTTTCTTTGTGATTATGGTGTTTGTTGGTATCAGTTACACAAGTGTCCTTTGTTGTGATCAGGTTCAACTTGTTGGAGTACCTGCACAGACAATCAGAACCAACAAGCCACACAACCAAAGATAAACAAGAACAGTCAACCAAAGACAAGCAACAAAGCAAACAGGTGTTGAACTGCTGCAGGTGTTGCAGGTGTTGGGCTGCTGCAGGTGTTGAGTTGATGTTGTCCTCTATGTAGTTGATGTTAAAGCATGTTGGTTTAAGTCTCCAACAACCTGCAAATACACAGCAAATAACCAAATACAAGCAAAGACCTATACAGGTTAGTAGAGAAGAATGGATCCCAAAAAGGATTTTGGAGCCTGTTAGCATTTTCCATGTCGCTCGACTAACGTCTCCACTTATACTTTTGAGCTGAAACTTCCTGAGGTTTGCATATATATTCTTTACTTTAGCCTTGCAAAGTTTGAAGGCTTGATTCCCAAGTTGGAGCTTCCATATAGCAAATTTCTTCCTTTTTAAGCTTAAGACAGCTGATTGTTTCAAGCTCGCTCGCCTAACGTCTAAAATTATCCGTTTGGGCTGAAATTTCTTGGGTCTTATCAAAAACATATATGCTACCATCCTGCAAAGTTTGGGAGGCTTTGGACAAGTCCACAAGTTACTCCCTACCCTGCACCTGCTGCCCTGCTGAGGCTTAGAAGTTGCAGGGTGCTTGGAAGATGTTGTTGTGCTCTTGTCTATGTATTTGTTGTTGAAGAATGCTAATGTATTCCTCCAGGCACCTGCAATAATATAACAAACAAGCCCAAACAAAACATAATGTACACAGACTAGCAATAAAGAGGGGACCTCAGTAAGAGCTTTGGAGAGTGTTATCATTTTCCAAGCCGCTCGACTAACGTCTCCAATTATCCATTTGAATTGAAACTTTATGGAGTTAGCATGTAAATCCTCTCCTTTAGTCCTGCAAAGTTTGAAGACTTGTTTCCCAAGTTGGAGGGTCCAAATTACTAAAGACCCTCTCTTTAGGCTTAAGGCAGCTGAATGTTTCCATGCCGCTCGCCTAACGCCTCCAATTATCCGTTTGGGCTGAAACTTCTTGGGGCTTGTCAAAATAATATATTCTAACTTCCTGCAAAGTTTGAGGGGGATTGGACAAGTCCACATGCTACTCCACACCCTGCACCTGCTGCCCTGCTGAAGCTTAGAGGTTGCAGGGTGTTTGGAAGTTGTTTTTGTGCTCTTGTCTATGCATTTGTTGTTGAAGAATGCTAATTTATTACTCCAGACACCTGCAATAATACAACAAACAAGCCCAAACAAAAAATAATGTACACAGACTAGCAATAAAGAAGGGACCTCAGTAGGAGCTTTGGAGAGTGTTAACATTTTCCAAGTCGCTCGACTAACGTCTCCAATTGTCCATTTGGGTTGAAACTTTATGTATTTAGCATATGTATCCTCTCCTTTAGTCCTGCAAAGTTTGAAGACTTGTTTCCCAAGTTGGAGGGTCCTAATTACTAAAGACCCTCTCTTAAGGCTTAAGGCAGCTGAATGTTTCCATGTCGCTCGCCTAACGCCTCCAATTATCCGTTTGGGCTGAAACTTCTTGGGGCTTGTCAAAATAGTATATTCTAACATCCTGCAAAGTTTGGGGGGCATTGGACAAGTCCACCTGCTGCAACTCACCCTGCACATCTTACCCTGCTGTATCTCAGTTACAGGTGTTGCAGGGAAGGTGTTAGCATTAGTGAGAGGCTGAATATTTGGTGAAATACTAGCATGCCAGGTTGTTGCTGGACTTTTGTTGAGATACTTTGAACCTGTATAGACAAGTGACAAGAAGCCAAACAAGAAGGATAGGTGTACAGGCTGCTGGAGACTCTTTTGTAGCTCCATGTGACTTCCATAGTAAATGAGGTTAAATTGCATGTTGTTGCAGACTTCTCCCAAGAGAGGACCCTTAGTTGCACTCAGAACCAGCTCCCTATGGTACCTGCACCCACCAACAGAAAAACACACATACAGGCAATTCTGCAAGTTATAGTAATTAATTCTAATTACTTGTAGTTGGTTCCTGATTGCTGATTCCCATTGCTGGTTCCTGTGCTGCATCACTACAGCTTTCCTTGCCTGGTTTGCAATTGTTGGTTCCCATTTTCCAAATCTACTGATACCTACACAAGCAAGAATGAAAAGAAAAAAGAAGCTATCTATTCTAATCCTTACCTCTAGGGGTATTTTGATTGCTCTAGGAATGCAATAAGTAATGGAGATTATCCCCTTTACAAAACTCCTACCTATGAATTTATACATAGGGAGTTCTGTACTACTATTATTATTGGTATGCAAATCAAGGAGGTTGTTTGATCCTCTTCAGTTTTGTCCTCCTAAAATTTGGCATCCCCATCTTGTCTAGGATGTAATATCCTCTTGTTTCCTTAGGAAGCTGTTGAACACTGTAGAATTGAGCCATGCTATCTACACTATGGCTATGCTTGGAGAGTGTATCAGCAACAAAATTAGCCTCCCTATAGATATGCTTACATTGGAAGAAATCCAGCATTATGATCATCTCCTGCAGGTTTGTGATGTATTTCCTGATGTTCCAGGGAGATGTAATCTCTTGTTTTAACCATTTCAGAAGTAGTTCAGAATCAACCTCCAGTAGAACCCTGCTGTAGCCATGTTGAATACACCAAGTAATGCCTATGACTGCAGCTTGTACCTCAGCTTGGTTGTTAGAACCAATTCCAAGTGGTGCAGCAAATGCATAAAGGATGTTTCCTTTATGATCTCTTAGGATACCCCCAGCTCCAATTCTTCCAGGATTATCCAAGGCACTTCCATCAGTATTCAGTTTAACCACATGGTATGCTGGTTTGTGCCAACTGACTTGGATGATTTTCATTTCATGGCTGCATCTTTCAACCATAGCTATTAGCTCCTTCCAGTCACTTGGCCAACTAATGTAAGGGAAAGCTGTGAAGATCAGCATGTAGAGTTCTTTGATGACTGAGAATTTCACCCTAGTACTGCTAGACTTTTTGCCACCATATTTACTAGCACACCTGTTCTTCCATAAGTTCCAAGAAATAAATATAGGAGTAGCTTGCAATAACAGCTTATGGACTTCATTATTTGGTTTAGCCAGCCACCATTTCATCATATTGCTCCTCATTGGGTTGATGCTGTGTTGTATACCCCAACAGTCAGAAAAATACTTCCATATGTGACTAGCCATGTGTCCAGAAATAAAAATGTGATCTATAGTATCCCATCCTGGCCTGTAGCAACAAGAACACTGAGCAACTGCATGACCAAAGTGCTCAATATTTTCATTGGTGGGCAACTTGCTTCTGAGAGCTCTCCAGACAAGAAAGGATATCTTGAAGGGTATATTCTTGTGCCATATATTATTGTCTGTCATGGTTTTGTTCCTTTTAGGCCTGATTTGGTTCCAAGCTGAAGCACATGTAAATTTTCCATCTGAATTCAGCTTCCAGTAGGCTGTATCTGGGAGGTCAGGTTGGTACTTGAAGGAAAAACTTAGGATCTTCTTTATCAAGTGCTGTGGTGCATGTTGCCTCACCTTCTCTTCATCCCATTCTCCATTATTCAGGAATTTTGAGACAGTGGTTAGCAAATGGTTCAAGTATTGTCAACATAGATAATTTGTGATAATCCTTGAGTTGTTGGAGTCTATCCAATGCACCTTGAGTATCAATACTCCTTGCATTCCAGCATATTGTATTCATCATCAAAGTTTAGTGGATTTGGACCTTGTGTTGATGCTACTCTTACTAGCAGCATTATCTGAACTGGTAGAGTTCTCTTGCTTCTTTTTTTTCCTCTTACCCTGCTGACCCCTGGGTGATAGGCCCTGCTTCTCAGACATCTGCAGTACTTCATCTTGGATTACAGTATCTGTGGTTGGATCAAATGTCCTCAAAGGATATGCACTATTTTCTTCATCCTCCTCATTAGCTTGTTCCCTCTGATCAGAATCCTCTTCATCTTCAGAGTGAGTAACTCTATATTCATCCTCCCAATCTTCTGATATGACTCTCTTGTTGAGTACACACATCTCAGTAGATGTAGTCTGAACCTGAAGAGGTAGCACATGAATACCAGCCTGTTCTTCAACCAGCACATAATTTACCCTCTGCTGAGAAGTTTCAGATTGAGTGTGTTCTGGTTTACTTTGCTGTTTCTTCATTGCATCCCTCTTCTTCTTACTCAAAGATAGAGTACTTTTATTGTTCATGAACTGAGTTTTTGTACCCTGTTTTGGATCACTACCCTTTGGAGAATCAACATTTCCCTTATCAGTTTCAGCAACCTGGAACATTTCAGAATTTTGTTGAAACTCAGTTTGTTGGACCTGCATACTGGACTTTGTGGCATCTGGAAGAGTGGTTGGAGGGGCTCTATGGTCTGCAGTATGGTCACTCAATGGATATTCCTCCCCCCTGGTTTCCCCTTCCTGCAAATTAGTTGTTGTCTCCTGTACTCCCCCTTCCTCACCTCCATAAACTTCTTCAGCCACAACATCAACATTATTTAAAACATTAAAGCTATTGGGGGAGCCATGGGGGTGTGGGAGCACTGAGTCAATACCTGGGCCTTTGGCATTATTGCACTCCACATCAGCATTCTTTTCTACAAGTTTGCTAGTTCCCTTCCTTTTAAAAACCTGCTGAATGGGCTTGTGGGGATTGGGGACCAATATTCTATGGGGAGGGGGCTGTTGACTCTGGACTCTAGAATCAACATTACATATTTGGATAGTATCATTATTAGTAGTAAAGAGAGTACCTGAAGGCATCATGTTCCTTGGTTGTTGATTATCACTGGTTGTTGGTTGAGGCATTTTAGAGCTTTCTCCTTGGTGCAGCCTGCTTTGCTTGCTTTGGTGCAGAGTTCCTTGTTGGTGGAGTTGGTTATTCTTCTTGGTTTTCTTTTTTTGAATTTGCCATTCCTCTTTTTGTTGGTTATTTTCATGGTCTTCATCTGTATTATTAGCCTGCTTTTCCTTGTTGTTGTTTTTCTCTTGGAAATGCTGTTCATTTGCCTTACCTGTGCTGGTTTTGTCCTTATCTGCAGCATTTTCTTCTTGAAATTTCTTTTGCCTGTTTTCCTCCTCTCTTCTCTTCACTGTACAGGTAGTGTGAGTGTGGCCTTGGTGCTTGCAGTGTTGGCAATATTCAGGCACCCCTTCATATTGAATTGGTTGCCATCTACCCTTGCCATTCACATCTTTTTGAAAGCCCATCCATACATGTTGGGGTCTTTGTTTGGTAAGATCCACTTGTACTTTTACTTTAGCTACACTACCTCTAGTTTTCTTATATGTGGCCAAGTCCAGGAACAGCACTTTCCCAACTGGAGATAGTAAAGGTGTAACCACTTCCATACTATAACAATGCCAAGGAAGTTCTGGAAGGATTGCCCAAATAGGTACCAAGGGAGTTTCCTCCTCTGGTTTAAATGTGGGAGTCCAGAGCTGTAGCCTCATGAGCTGGCCTTGGATAAACATTTTTCCTTTTGACCACACTGTTGTATGATCAAACTCATTATCCAAGTCAATGTATATGTGTCTGGAATTGAAATGAGTCAGTTTAACCCCTCCTTTAAGCTCAGTTTGAAGGATGAATTCTTTTCTAATAATTTCCATCCTTGGCATTGTATGTGTAAACTTCCCAATAAGGGTGTATTTACACTCAGATGCTAAGTTGACCATGAAGTCCTCTTCAGAAAATAAAACTGCAGGGTATCCTTGCTTTGTGGTGATTTCAGGGGGGGAGATACCAATATGATTACTTTGGACAGTCTCTTGGGCTCTAAGTCTGGTAGCAAGAGTGTGTGTTACAATAGGATTTGGAGGGTTGGGATTATTTGGAACAGGAGTTCTAGTTTGGTTGTTGTTTTTGGGAGCATGATTGTTCCTAATTGGTGGCTGGATGTTCTGATCTTTTTTGTGGTTGTTGGGATTGAACACCTCAAAGTTGTTGGAAATTTTCAAGGGGGCAGAGTTGGGAATGTAAGGTTTGTGACCAGCTGTTTGGTTTACTGCAGGACCTTTGGGATGTAGCTTGCTCACACCACCTTGTTGGATTTGGCTCTTACCTTTATCAGTAGTTTTATCACTTAATTCAGATTGTACACTAGCCATATTATCCTCAGTATTTCCATTGACAATTTGGACAGCACTTATAGTATTAGAAATCAATTCAACAGGCTGCATATTAGCATTTAAGGCAGTAACTGGCTCAATTGCATTAGATTGCAATTGAGCTTGAATACTAGTATAAGTAATTCTATCATGAACAACATGACTATCAAAGTTAGGATACTTACCTGGTGGTACTTGCACAGGAGCTCTGATTTTCTGAACATTGGGATCATTTGGCACTGCCATTATCTCCTGCTCAGTATGCTCCAGATGATTATTATTTGGTTTAACATGTGTAGTATCAATTTGATCTCTTTGACATTGAATCACATTTTCCTGATGCTGAAAAGTGTCCTGGTGCACTGAAGAATTCACTGCACCATCTGCAGCGTCATTGTGTTCTTCCAACAGATGAACACCTGTGGGACTTTTCGAACTTGAGCTATTTGAGGGAAATTCGAAACAACCTGGATAGTTTTTTGGATTCATATCAGCAGTGTGATCATTTTGACATAGGTGTTGCTGCGATTGGATAAGCTGAACTCCGGCGACTTCACATTGGTAGTCGTCTTGACGACTTTTCAAATTTGAACTACTTGGTGAAGATTCGAGACATTCCATATGTGTGGGGAGCTTCTCAACACTGTTATGAACTCTTTGGGCTTGGTCGTGCATTAATTGGTTCGCCGGAGCTCCGGCGACGCCATTGATGTCAGTCGTCAAATGGAAATTCGAAACAATTGGTTGATATTCGAAGTGGCTCTTGGTGCCTAGTGTCTGCACCTCATGATCGTGAACATTTTGGCATTGGTTTCTTCTCATTTGGCTCGCCGGAGCTCCGTCGCCGACGACCACTTTTTCGCCGGCGATGATTTCACCGGATTTTTTTGTCCCATGAGGGACGCCATACCCTTGCGAACAAAACCCAGGTGGTGCTAGAGCTCGAATGTCGCCGGAACTTCCTGGGAAGAGAGGGCGCAGTGGTTGCGCACTGGCGGCGCTGCTGGGCAATTGCGCCTCTGCGTGGCTTACAATTTTTGGATTGTTTTCGTTCCAATTTTGAATTGCAGGTTGTATATGTGATGAAGAATCAGCACCAACATTGCCTATAACATTTAGCAATCCACGATTTCTCAAAGATATGATTTTTTCAGCCTGCAGCAGCTCTTCAGTCGAACAGTTAACAGTGATCACTTGTGTATTTTGTAAATTTGAAGAGCTGTAGATGGAGTCTGATTGTGAGATAACTTTTGTTGTGTTCGTATCGACGGAATCTACGATTCCATCTTTCGAACGAAATTTTTCGGGGTCTGGAGGTGGGTCCCACCCCATTTCGTTTTTTTTGACTAAAATGCCCTTCCTTGGGAGCTTTCTTTAGAGAGAAGTTTTTAGAGAGAAGATGAAATCATGAAATGAGAAAGTGATGCTAAGGGTTTTTTTTTTTTTTTTTTTTTTTTTTTTTTTTTTTTTTTATGGGAACAGACCCTACACGAGGCTCCCACCTCTCGTGCACAGTCAGGGGTTAAGCAACACCCCCAAGCCTTAACATAAATAATCAAAATAAAAATACAAGGAGGGGGACATAAACCTTACCTCCGATCCTATGGTGGTTCATAAGTCGGCTAACCTATTAAGGTCGGCTAACTCATCCCCGATACAAAAAAGAAACTAACTATAACTAGAAAGCATTAAACCTGTGAGAGGACTCCTCCCGGTACAATTCAACTATGAAAGCATAAATGAGGGAGACTCTCCCCTTCCATGAGAAAAAAGAAAAGTAACCTACACTAGTCCTATTCAACTATGCTACGTACCAGACATAGCTACATTGAAGAAGAACAAGCATACGAAACTTCTATCTCGCATGGGATGGGAAATTCCTTTCATCTTTGCTCCTTTTAGTCTTGTCGTACCAAGTAAATCCATGTGAAGTGTGCCTTTGCATCAGTATCATGATTATCAGCTATGGGGGCTGAAAAGAGAGGAAATATATGGAGCTATAGTTTCCAACAGCCTTGTAGTTGGTGTGGAGGAAATTGATAGCCTGAATTAGCCAAGGAAGCAAACAAACATGGTTGTTGCAGTCTTGTACCCAGTTCCTTGCTGCCTCTATAGTTGCAGTGGTAGCATGATTGTTGTTGCAGGTTAGGTTCAGTAGTAGATACCTATGTTGGTACCTGCACAGGCAAACAACACCAGAAAAACACACTAACAACCTATTGTGTGCTGCATATGCTGTATTCTGCTGCTGTGCTGCATATGGTAGGTACAAATGGTGGTTGATGATGATGGCTGCAGTATCCTTGTGATGCCAAGTATTCTCAACTTTGAAGTTGTAGTAGGTGTGCATCAGTGAACCTGCATTATCAATTAACAGAGGGACAAGCAATTGTGGGAGGGGAAAAGGCTGATGCATGTTTTTGTGCAACTCCTTGTTGCTTCCATTGTAGTTAGGCTGCTTATTGGTCTTTGTTTTGAGATGGTTAACCTTCTTGGAATACCTGCACAGAAAAACAACACCAACAAACTTGTATTTGTTTCTTGTCAGATGCAGGTTGATGGACTTGTTGCTGAGGTGTGTTGATAATGGAGAATGTGGCTGGCAATCTGATTGTTCTGCTTCATAGTAGCCCCAGGTTGCTGCAGCCTTTGTAGCATTTCTGCTTATTGCCAAAGAGATCTGCAGGCTGCTGTACCCATGTTCCTTGTGGAAGTAATGGGATTGCTTTAGTGGAGTCCTGTTAGATATCTCCAATTTCTGATGGAATAGCTCCCCAGTTGTTGATGTACCTGCAGCAACACAACAAACAAAAGCCAGCAAGACAGGGTTTGCACAAAGGGCTGCTGTAAATGTTGAGCTATTAGAGAGTGCATGGATGGAGTGGAAGTTATGGGGTTGTGTCTGGGAAGTCCTGGTGATCAACTCCAACTTATGATGGAATAGTTCCCCAGTGATTGATGTCCCTAAGCCAAAACAATCAGCCAAATGCAAACAACCAAACAAACACAAGAACCAGCTGGAAGTTCTGCATAGTCCTTGTGGAGGCCTCTTAGTAAAGGTATTTGTTTTGGTGGTTGTCTCTGTGATGTGTTCTATGTAGGTGTTGGGAACACATGTTGATGAGTCCATCCTGACATCTGCATCTACCCAACAAACAAGAACCAGCAAGGAAGGAGCTGAGGTTAATAGAAGAGATCTCAAGCAAGTGTACATCTTCTTGTTGCTTTCTTTGTGATTATGGTGTTTGTTGGTATCAGTTACACAAGTGTCCTTTGTTGTGATCAGGTTCAACTTGTTGGAGTACCTGCACAGACAATCAGAACCAACAAGCCACACAACCAAAGATAAACAAGAACAGTCAACCAAAGACAAGCAACAAAGCAAACAGGTGTTGAACTGCTGCAGGTGTTGCAGGTGTTGGGCTGCTGCAGGTGTTGAGTTGATGTTGTCCTCTATGTAGTTGATGTTAAAGCATGTTGGTTTAAGTCTCCAACAACCTGCAAATACACAGCAAATAACCAAATACAAGCAAAGACCTATACAGGTTAGTAGAGAAGAATGGATCCCAAAAAGGATTTTGGAGCCTGTTAGCATTTTCCATGTCGCTCGACTAACGTCTCCACTTATCCTTTTGAGCTGAAACTTCCTGAGGTTTGCATATATATTCTTTACTTTAGCCTTGCAAAGTTTGAAGGCTTGATTCCCAAGTTGGAGCTTCCATATAGCAAATTTCTTCCTTTTTAAGCTTAAGACAGCTGATTGTTTCAAGCTCGCTCGCCTAACGTCTAAAATTATCCGTTTGGGCTGAAATTTCTTGGGTCTTATCAAAAACATATATGCTACCATCCTGCAAAGTTTGGGAGGCTTTGGACAAGTCCACAAGTTACTCCCTACCCTGCACCTGCTGCCCTGCTGAGGCTTAGAAGTTGCAGGGTGCTTGGAAGATGTTGTTGTGCTCTTGTCTATGTATTTGTTGTTGAAGAATGCTAATGTATTCCTCCAGGCACCTGCAATAATATAACAAACAAGCCCAAACAAAACATAATGTACACAGACTAGCAATAAAGAGGGGACCTCAGTAAGAGCTTTGGAGAGTGTTATCATTTTCCAAGCCGCTCGACTAACGTCTCCAATTATCCATTTGAATTGAAACTTTATGGAGTTAGCATGTAAATCCTCTCCTTTAGTCCTGCAAAGTTTGAAGACTTGTTTCCCAAGTTGGAGGGTCCAAATTACTAAAGACCCTCTCTTTAGGCTTAAGGCAGCTGAATGTTTCCATGCCGCTCGCCTAACGCCTCCAATTATCCGTTTGGGCTGAAACTTCTTGGGGCTTGTCAAAATAATATATTCTAACTTCCTGCAAAGTTTGAGGGGGATTGGACAAGTCCACATGCTACTCCACACCCTGCACCTGCTGCCCTGCTGAAGCTTAGAGGTTGCAGGGTGTTTGGAAGTTGTTTTTGTGCTCTTGTCTATGCATTTGTTGTTGAAGAATGCTAATTTATTACTCCAGACACCTGCAATAATACAACAAACAAGCCCAAACAAAAAATAATGTACACAGACTAGCAATAAAGAAGGGACCTCAGTAGGAGCTTTGGAGAGTGTTAACATTTTCCAAGTCGCTCGACTAACGTCTCCAATTGTCCATTTGGGTTGAAACTTTATGTATTTAGCATATGTATCCTCTCCTTTAGTCCTGCAAAGTTTGAAGACTTGTTTCCCAAGTTGGAGGGTCCTAATTACTAAAGACCCTCTCTTAAGGCTTAAGGCAGCTGAATGTTTCCATGTCGCTCGCCTAACGCCTCCAATTATCCGTTTGGGCTGAAACTTCTTGGGGCTTGTCAAAATAGTATATTCTAACATCCTGCAAAGTTTGGGGGGCATTGGACAAGTCCACCTGCTGCAACTCACCCTGCACATCTTACCCTGCTGTATCTCAGTTACAGGTGTTGCAGGGAAGGTGTTAGCATTAGTGAGAGGCTGAATATTTGGTGAAATACTAGCATGCCAGGTTGTTGCTGGACTTTTGTTGAGATACTTTGAACCTGTATAGACAAGTGACAAGAAGCCAAACAAGAAGGATAGGTGTACAGGCTGCTGGAGACTCTTTTGTAGCTCCATGTGACTTCCATAGTAAATGAGGTTAAATTGCATGTTGTTGCAGACTTCTCCCAAGAGAGGACCCTTAGTTGCACTCAGAACCAGCTCCCTATGGTACCTGCACCCACCAACAGAAAAACACACATACAGGCAATTCTGCAAGTTATAGTAATTAATTCTAATTACTTGTAGTTGGTTCCTGATTGCTGATTCCCATTGCTGGTTCCTGTGCTGCATCACTACAGCTTTCCTTGCCTGGTTTGCAATTGTTGGTTCCCATTTTCCAAATCTACTGATACCTACACAAGCAAGAATGAAAAGAAAAAAGAAGCTATCTATTCTAATCCTTACCTCTAGGGGTATTTTGATTGCTCTAGGAATGCAATAAGTAATGGAGATTATCCCCTTTACAAAACTCCTACCTATGAATTTATACATAGGGAGTTCTGTACTACTATTATTATTGGTATGCAAATCAAGGAGGTTGTTTGATCCTCTTCAGTTTTGTCCTCCTAAAATTTGGCATCCCCATCTTGTCTAGGATGTAATATCCTCTTGTTTCCTTAGGAAGCTGTTGAACACTGTAGAATTGAGCCATGCTATCTACACTATGGCTATGCTTGGAGAGTGTATCAGCAACAAAATTAGCCTCCCTATAGATATGCTTACATTGGAAGAAATCCAGCATTATGATCATCTCCTGCAGGTTTGTGATGTATTTCCTGATGTTCCAGGGAGATGTAATCTCTTGTTTTAACCATTTCAGAAGTAGTTCAGAATCAACCTCCAGTAGAACCCTGCTGTAGCCATGTTGAATACACCAAGTAATGCCTATGACTGCAGCTTGTACCTCAGCTTGGTTGTTAGAACCAATTCCAAGTGGTGCAGCAAATGCATAAAGGATGTTTCCTTTATGATCTCTTAGGATACCCCCAGCTCCAATTCTTCCAGGATTATCCAAGGCACTTCCATCAGTATTCAGTTTAACCACATGGTATGCTGGTTTGTGCCAACTGACTTGGATGATTTTCATTTCATGGCTGCATCTTTCAACCATAGCTATTAGCTCCTTCCAGTCACTTGGCCAACTAATGTAAGGGAAAGCTGTGAAGATCAGCATGTAGAGTTCTTTGATGACTGAGAATTTCACCCTAGTACTGCTAGACTTTTTGCCACCATATTTACTAGCACACCTGTTCTTCCATAAGTTCCAAGAAATAAATATAGGAGTAGCTTGCAATAACAGCTTATGGACTTCATTATTTGGTTTAGCCAGCCACCATTTCATCATATTGCTCCTCATTGGGTTGATGCTGTGTTGTATACCCCAACAGTCAGAAAAATACTTCCATATGTGACTAGCCATGTGTCCAGAAATAAAAATGTGATCTATAGTATCCCATCCTGGCCTGTAGCAACAAGAACACTGAGCAACTGCATGACCAAAGTGCTCAATATTTTCATTGGTGGGCAACTTGCTTCTGAGAGCTCTCCAGACAAGAAAGGATATCTTGAAGGGTATATTCTTGTGCCATATATTATTGTCTGTCATGGTTTTGTTCCTTTTAGGCCTGATTTGGTTCCAAGCTGAAGCACATGTAAATTTTCCATCTGAATTCAGCTTCCAGTAGGCTGTATCTGGGAGGTCAGGTTGGTACTTGAAGGAAAAACTTAGGATCTTCTGTATCAAGTGCTGTGGTGCATGTTGCCTCACCTTCTCTTCATCCCATTCTCCATTATTCAGGAATTTTGAGACAGTGGTATTGTTAAGTCTAGGAAGACAGTCTTTGTGGTAGGCTAGGGGTCCAATTCCTAGCCAATCATCCCACCAAAAACTACAAGAGCCTGAGTTAAAATGCCACTGTATATGAGGCTCAATCTCAGATTTGTTTGTCATCATGTGTTTCCACATAAGTGATTGACCAGTGTCCCATTTCTTGATTACTGGATGTGCCCTCTGACAATACTTGGCCCTCAAAAAACTCCCCCATAGAGTCTTCTTAGACCTGAAAATCCACCATTGTTTATACTGCATTGCTAAGAAAACATCTTTAAGATTTTTCATGCCAATACCACCTTCTTCTGTTGGGTAGCTGAGGGTCTCCCATGATGCCCAATGATATTTTCTTTTTCCTCTGTCCCATCCCCAAAAGAAGTCTGCTATAAGAGACTTTATTTGTTTGAGAGTAGTGGAAGTTGGAATCACAGCAGATAGAAGATGAATTGGGAGGGAATGCAAGACATACTTCACCAGAGCAGCTCTCCCCCCATAACTGAGTACCTTGGTCTGCCAACCTCTAATTCTGGATATCACTTTGGACACCATACCAGTAAAGTATATGATCCTTTGACCTCCAATGTATAAGGGGCATCCCAAGTAAGTAATAGGGCCATGAGTAATTTTGAAGCCAGTGGTAGAAGTGACCCTTTCAATGATCTCAGGATCAGTATTCAGAGGGATCAAGCACTGACTCTTTTGTGTGTTAATTAGCTGGCCTGATGTCTGTTCATACACTTCCAGAGTCTTCATGATCAGCTTGAGAGAGTATCTACATGTTGAAGTGAATATGATTATATCATCAGCAAAACTCAAATGATTAATCAATGGACCTTTCTTCTCCATGTGGAAACCTTTGTACAAATAGTGTTGATGAAGGTTATTGAGCAGTCTTGAGAGTACCTCAGCACCTAAAATAAATAGGGCTGGGGATAGTGGATCTCCCTGTTTGAGGCCTCTTGTAGAATGGAAAAAACCATGCCTACCTCCATTCACAATAACTGAGTACCAGTTGTTAGCCATAAGCCTCCAAACCATGTCAATAAATATTTCTCCAAATCCAAACCTTCTCATGACTAGACATATAAATGACCAAGACACCCTGTCATAGGCTTTGGCCATGTCTAATTTGATCACCACATTATCTCCCAGTGTTGGTTTTTTAATGCTATGAATAATTTCCTGTGCCAGCATAATGTTTTCAGAAATACTTCTTCCCTTAACAAAACCTGATTGATTTTCAGAGATTAGTTGAGGGAGAATAGGAGCAAGTCTGAGGCAAAGAATTTTAGAAATAACTTTATTAGTGAAGTTACTTAGAGAAATAGGCCTGAAGTCTGATAACTTATTGGGATGATCCACTTTTGGGAGTAGGACCAAACAAGCATGTGAGATGAACTTAGGAAGAGAATGCCCACAGAAAAAGTATTTCACCACATTGAATAAGTCTTCACTGATGATATTCCAGCAAGTTTGGAAGAACTTGCCATTAAAACCATCTGGACCTGCAGCAGATGCATCACTGAGGGAAAATACAGCTTCTTTCAGCTCCTCCTTAGTAGGCATAGTATTAAGGGACTGGTTTTGCTGATCTGTGATGGTTTTGGGAATGCAACTGAGGATATCTTCATTGATAACATCATCCTTACCAGTGAAGATCTTCTCAAAAAAGTCACATGCAGCAGTAGCTATATTCTGATCACCTTGAATAGTATTATCCTGCTCATCAGTAATCTGATGGATGAATAATCTTCTTCTCCTTCCTCTTATAATAGCATGAAAGTACTTGGAGTTGGCATCTCCCTCCTTAAACCACTGCAGCTGAGTTTTTTGTTTAAGGATGGATTGTTCAGTTTTCAAGTATTTAATGTACTGAGCATTTACATGATTTAACTTGATCTTGTTATCTTCAGACTTGTTCTGGATGAGAGCATCTTCTGCTTGCTTTACCTTCTCTTCAAACTCTTTGACAGCTGCAAAAATGTCCCCATACTGTTGCCTTGACCATCTACTAAGGGTGTTAGCCATCCTCTTAAGTTTCAACTGGAATATTCTCATTGGATTACCTTCTACTGGTCTTTTCCAGCAGTCTCCAACAGTATCTAGAAAGGTCCCATTCTCCACCCAACAGTTAAGGAACTTGAAGTATTTGATAGGATTAGTGTGAGTCTCCTTGCATTCCAGTAGAAGGGGGCAGTGATCTGAACCTGTAGAAGCCAGATGAGACACAGTAGTCATAGGCATCATCTCTAACCACCTATCATTCACCATGGCCCTGTCCAGTCTCTTCCAAATTCTCACCTCCATATCCCTGTTGTTGCACCATGTAAACTTCTGCCCATTGAAACCCAAATCAGTAAGACCACATGCCTCAATTACACTTATGAACTCAAGACTTTTGTTCATATTGTAAGGTTGTCCTCCTAGCTTTTCATCAACATCAGTGATCACATTAAAGTCTCCAATAATGCACCATGGTTTGTCTGTGTCAGCATACTGCAGCATCTTATCCCAAAGAGTTCTTCTCATATAATCCTTACACTTGGCATAGACAAATGTAATAAAATGAGAGTTTGGATTGGCCACATGTTTGATTTCACATGTAACCTGCTGTTCATCTTGGTCTACAATGGAGCAGTCCACATCCTTGGTCCAAAATAACCAAATCTTGTTATTGGGGTTGTGTATGGCACTGTCCATTCTCAACTGAATTCTGTAATGGTTGAGCTGGGAATGGTTAGCAAATGGTTCAAGTATTGTCAACATAGATAATTTGTGATAATCCTTGAGTTGTTGGAGTCTATCCAATGCACCTTGAGTATCAATACTCCTTGCATTCCAGCATATTGTATTCATCATCAAAGTTTAGTGGATTTGGACCTTGTGTTGATGCTACTCTTACTAGCAGCATTATCTGAACTGGTAGAGTTCTCTTGCTTCTTTTTTTTCCTCTTACCCTGCTGACCCCTGGGTGAAAGGCCCTGCTTCTCAGACATCTGCATTACTTCATCTTGGATTACAGTATCTGTGGTTGGATCAAATGTCCTCAAAGGATATGCACTATTTTCTTCATCCTCCTCATTAGCTTGTTCCCTCTGATCAGAATCCTCTTCATCTTCAGAGTGAGTAACTCTATATTCATCCTCCCAATCTTCTGATATGACTCTCTTGTTGAGTACACACATCTCAGTAGATGTAGTCTGAACCTGAAGAGGTAGCACATGAATACCAGCCTGTTCTTCAACCAGCACATAATTTACCCTCTGCTGAGAAGTTTCAGATTGAGTGTGTTCTGGTTTACTTTGCTGTTTCTTCATTGCATCCCTCTTCTTCTTACTCAAAGATAGAGTACTTTTATTGTTCATGAACTGAGTTTTTGTACCCTGTTTTGGATCACTACCCTTTGGAGAATCAACATTTCCCTTATCAGTTTCAGCAACCTGGAACATTTCAGAATTTTGTTGAAACTCAGTTTGTTGGACCTGCATACTGGACTTTGTGGCATCTGGAAGAGTGGTTGGAGGGGCTCTATGGTCTGCAGTATGGTCACTCAATGGATATTCCTCCCCCCTGGTTTCCCCTTCCTGCAAATTAGTTGTTGTCTCCTGTACTCCCCCTTCCTCACCTCCATAAACTTCTTCAGCCACAACATCAACATTATTTAAAACATTAAAGCTATTGGGGGAGCCATGGGGGTGTGGGAGCACTGAGTCAATACCTGGGCCTTTGGCATTATTGCACTCCACATCAGCATTCTTTTCTACAAGTTTGCTAGTTCCCTTCCTTTTAAAAACCTGCTGAATGGGCTTGTGGGGATTGGGGACCAATATTCTATGGGGAGGGGGCTGTTGACTCTGGACTCTAGAATCAACATTACATATTTGGATAGTATCATTATTAGTAGTAAAGAGAGTACCTGAAGGCATCATGTTCCTTGGTTGTTGATTATCACTGGTTGTTGGTTGAGGCATTTTAGAGCTTTCTCCTTGGTGCAGCCTGCTTTGCTTGCTTTGGTGCAGAGTTCCTTGTTGGTGGAGTTGGTTATTCTTCTTGGTTTTCTTTTTTTGAATTTGCCATTCCTCTTTTTGTTGGTTATTTTCATGGTCTTCATCTGTATTATTAGCCTGCTTTTCCTTGTTGTTGTTTTTCTCTTGGAAATGCTGTTCATTTGCCTTACCTGTGCTGGTTTTGTCCTTATCTGCAGCATTTTCTTCTTGAAATTTCTTTTGCCTGTTTTCCTCCTCTCTTCTCTTCACTGTACAGGTAGTGTGAGTGTGGCCTTGGTGCTTGCAGTGTTGGCAATATTCAGGCACCCCTTCATATTGAATTGGTTGCCATCTACCCTTGCCATTCACATCTTTTTGAAAGCCCATCCATACATGTTGGGGTCTTTGTTTGGTAAGATCCACTTGTACTTTTACTTTAGCTACACTACCTCTAGTTTTCTTATATGTGGCCAAGTCCAGGAACAGCACTTTCCCAACTGGAGATAGTAAAGGTGTAACCACTTCCATACTATAACAATGCCAAGGAAGTTCTGGAAGGATTGCCCAAATAGGTACCAAGGGAGTTTCCTCCTCTGGTTTAAATGTGGGAGTCCAGAGCTGTAGCCTCATGAGCTGGCCTTGGATAAACATTTTTCCTTTTGACCACACTGTTGTATGATCAAACTCATTATCCAAGTCAATGTATATGTGTCTGGAATTGAAATGAGTCAGTTTAACCCCTCCTTTAAGCTCAGTTTGAAGGATGAATTCTTTTCTAATAATTTCCATCCTTGGCATTGTATGTGTAAACTTCCCAATAAGGGTGTATTTACACTCAGCTGCTAAGTTGACCATGAAGTCCTCTTCAGAAAATAAAACTGCAGGGTATCCTTGCTTTGTGGTGATTTCAGGGGGGGAGATACCAATATGATTACTTTGGACAGTCTCTTGGGCTCTAAGTCTGGTAGCAAGAGTGTGTGTTACAATAGGATTTGGAGGGTTGGGATTATTTGGAACAGGAGTTCTAGTTTGGTTGTTGTTTTTGGGAGCATGATTGTTCCTAATTGGTGGCTGGATGTTCTGATCTTTTTTGTGGTTGTTGGGATTGAACACCTCAAAGTTGTTGGAAATTTTCAAGGGGGCAGAGTTGGGAATGTAAGGTTTGTGACCAGCTGTTTGGTTTACTACAGGACCTTTGGGATGTAGCTTGCTCACACCACCTTGTTGGATTTGGCTCTTACCTTTATCAGTAGTTTTATCACTTAATTCAGATTGTACACTAGCCATATTATCCTCAGTATTTCCATTGACAATTTGGACAGCACTTATAGTATTAGAAATCAATTCAACAGGCTGCATATTAGCATTTAAGGCAGTAACTGGCTCAATTGCATTAGATTGCAATTGAGCTTGAATACTAGTATAAGTAATTCTATCATGAACAACATGACTATCAAAGTTAGGATACTTACCTGGTGGTACTTGCACAGGAGCTCTGATTTTCTGAACATTGGGATCATTTGGCACTGCCATTATCTCCTGCTCAGTATGCTCCAGATGATTATTATTTGGTTTAACATGTGTAGTATCAATTTGATCTCTTTGACATTGAATCACATTTTCCTGATGCTGAAAAGTGTCCTGGTGCACTGAAGAATTCACTGCACCATCTGCAGCGTCATTGTGTTCTTCCAACAGATGAACACCTGTGGGACTTTTCGAACTTGAGCTATTTGAGGGAAATTCAAAACAACCTGGATAGTTTTTTGGATTCATATCAGCAGTGTGATCATTTTGACATAGGTGTTGCTGCGATTGGATAAGCTGAACTCCGGCGACTTCACATTGGTAGTCGTCTTGACGACTTTTCAAATTTGAACTACTTGGTGAAGATTCGAGACATTCCATATGTGTGGGGAGCTTCTCAACACTGTTATGAACTCTTTGGGCTTGGTCGTGCATTAATTGGTTCGCCGGAGCTCCGGCGACGCCATTGATGTCAGTCGTCAAATGGAAATTCGAAACAATTGGTTGATATTCGAAGTGGCTCTTGGTGCCTAGTGTCTGCACCTCATGATCGTGAACATTTTGGCATTGGTTTCTTCTCATTTGGCTCGCCGGAGCTCCGTCGCCGACGACCACTTTTTCGCCGGCGATGATTTCACCGGATTTTTTTGTCCCATGAGGGACGCCATACCCTTGCGAACAAAACCCAGGTGGTGCTAGAGCTCGAATGTCGCCGGAACTTCCTGGGAAGAGAGGGCGCAGTGGTGGCGCACTGGCGGCGCTGCTGGGCAATTGCGCCTCTGCGTGGCTTACAATTTTTGGATTGTTTTCGTTCCAATTTTGAATTGCAGGTTGTATATGTGATGAAGAATCAGCACCAACATTGCCTATAACATTTAGCAATCCACGATTTCTCAAAGATATGATTTTTTCAGCCTGCAGCAGCTCTTCAGTCGAACAGTTAACAGTGATCACTTGTGTATTTTGTAAATTTGAAGAGCTGTAGATGGAGTCTGATTGTGAGATAACTTTTGTTGTGTTCGTATCGACGGAATCTACGATTCCATCTTTCGAACGAAATTTTTCGGGGTCTGGAGGTGGGTCCCACCCCATTTCGTTTTTTTTGACTAAAATGCCCTTCCTTGGGAGCTTTCTTTAGAGAGAAGTTTTTAGAGAGAAGATGAAATCATGAAATGAGAAAGTGATTGCTAAGGGGGTTTAGGGTTTAGGGTTTAGGGTTTAGGGTTTAGGGTTTTTTTTTTTTTTATGGGAACAGACCCTACACGAGGCTCCCACCTCTCGTGCACAGTCAGGGGTTAAGCAACACCCCCAAGCCTTAACATAAATAATCAAAATAAAAATACAAGGAGGGGGACATAAACCTTACCTCCGATCCTATGGTGGTTCATAAGTCGGCTAACCTGTTAAGGTCGGCTAACTCATCCCCGATACAAAAAAGAAACTAACTATAACTAGAAAGCATTAAACCTGTGAGAGGACTCCTCCCGGTACAATTCAACTATGAAAGCATAAATGAGGGAGACTCTCCCCTTCCATGAGAAAAAAGAAAAGTAACCTACACTAGTCCTATTCAACTATGCTACGTACCAGACATAGCTACATTGAAGAAGAACAAGCATACGAAACTTCTATCTCGCATGGGATGGGAAATTCCTTTCATCTTTGCTCCTTTTAGTCTTGTCGTACCAAGTAAATCCATGTGAAGTGTGCCTTTGCATCAGTATCATGATTATCAGCTATGGGGGCTGAAAAGAGAGGAAATATATGGAGCTATAGTTTCCAACAGCCTTGTAGTTGGTGTGGAGGAAATTGATAGCCTGAATTAGCCAAGGAAGCAAACAAACATGGTTGTTGCAGTCTTGTACCCAGTTCCTTGCTGCCTCTATAGTTGCAGTGGTAGCATGATTGTTGTTGCAGGTTAGGTTCAGTAGTAGATACCTATGTTGGTACCTACACAGGCAAACAACACCAGAAAAACACACTAACAACCTATTGTGTGCTGCATATGCTGTATTCTGCTGCTGTGCTGCATATGGTAGGTACAAATGGTGGTTGATGATGATGGCTGCAGTATCCTTGTGATGCCAAGTATTCTCAACTTTGAAGTTGTAGTAGGTGTGCATCAGTGAACCTGCATTATCAATTAACAGAGGGACAAGCAATTGTGGGAGGGGAAAAGGCTGATGCATGTTTTTGTGCAACTCCTTGTTGCTTCCATTGTAGTTAGGCTGCTTATTGGTCTTTGTTTTGAGATGGTTAACCTTCTTGGAATACCTGCACAGAAAAACAACACCAACAAACTTGTATTTGTTTCTTGTCAGATGCAGGTTGATGGACTTGTTGCTGAGGTGTGTTGATAATGGAGAATGTGGCTGGCAATCTGATTGTTCTGCTTCATAGTAGCCCCAGGTTGCTGCAGCCTTTGTAGCATTTCTGCTTATTGCCAAAGAGATCTGCAGGCTGCTGTACCCATGATCCTTGTGGAAGTAATGGGATTGCTTTAGTGGAGTCCTGTTAGATATCTCCAATTTCTGATGGAATAGCTCCCCAGTTGTTGATGTACCTGCAGCAACACAACAAACAAAAGCCAGCAAGACAGGGTTTGCACAAAGGGCTGCTGTAAATGTTGAGCTATTAGAGAGTGCATGGATGGAGTGGAAGTTATGGGGTTGTGTCTGGGAAGTCCTGGTGATCAACTCCAACTTATGATGGAATAGTTCCCCAGTGATTGATGTCCCTAAGCCAAAACAATCAGCCAAATGCAAACAACCAAACAAACACAAGAACCAGCTGGAAGTTCTGCATAGTCCTTGTGGAGGCCTCTTAGTAAAGGTATTTGTTTTGGTGGTTGTCTCTGTGATGTGTTCTATGTAGGTGTTGGGAACACATGTTGATGAGTCCATCCTGACATCTGCATCTACCCAACAAACAAGAACCAGCAAGGAAGGAGCTGAGGTTAATAGAAGAGATCTCAAGCAAGTGTACATCTTCTTGTTGCTTTCTTTGTGATTATGGTGTTTGTTGGTATCAGTTACACAAGTGTCCTTTGTTGTGATCAGGTTCAACTTGTTGGAGTACCTGCACAGACAATCAGAACCAACAAGCCACACAACCAAAGATAAACAAGAACAGTCAACCAAAGACAAGCAACAAAGCAAACAGGTGTTGAACTGCTGCAGGTGTTGCAGGTGTTGGGCTGCTGCAGGTGTTGAGTTGATGTTGTCCTCTATGTAGTTGATGTTAAAGCATGTTGGTTTAAGTCTCCAACAACCTGCAAATACACAGCAAATAACCAAATACAAGCAAAGACCTATACAGGTTAGTAGAGAAGAATGGATCCCAAAAAGGATTTTGGAGCCTGTTAGCATTTTCCATGTCGCTCGACTAACGTCTCCACTTATCCTTTTGAGCTGAAACTTCCTAAGGTTTGCATATATATTCTTTACTTTAGCCTTGCAAAGTTTGAAGGCTTGATTCCCAAGTTGGAGCTTCCATATAGCAAATTTCTTCCTTTTTAAGCTTAAGACAGCTGATTGTTTCAAGCTCGCTCGCCTAACGTCTAAAATTATCCGTTTGGGCTGAAATTTCTTGGGTCTTATCAAAAACATATATGCTACCATCCTGCAAAGTTTGGGAGGCTTTGGACAAGTCCACAAGTTACTCCCTACCCTGCACCTGCTGCCCTGCTGAGGCTTAGAAGTTGCAGGGTGCTTGGAAGATGTTGTTGTGCTCTTGTCTATGTATTTGTTGTTGAAGAATGCTAATGTATTCCTCCAGGCACCTGCAATAATATAACAAACAAGCCCAAACAAAACATAATGTACACAGACTAGCAATAAAGAGGGGACCTCAGTAAGAGCTTTGGAGAGTGTTATCATTTTCCAAGCCGCTCGACTAACGTCTCCAATTATCCATTTGAATTGAAACTTTATGGAGTTAGCATGTAAATCCTCTCCTTTAGTCCTGCAAAGTTTGAAGACTTGTTTCCCAAGTTGGAGGGTCCAAATTACTAAAGACCCTCTCTTTAGGCTTAAGGCAGCTGAATGTTTCCATGCCGCTCGCCTAACGCCTCCAATTATCCGTTTGGGCTGAAACTTCTTGGGGCTTGTCAAAATAATATATTCTAACTTCCTGCAGAGTTTGAGGGGGATTGGACAAGTCCACATGCTACTCCACACCCTGCACCTGCTGCCCTGCTGAAGCTTAGAGGTTGCAGGGTGTTTGGAAGTTGTTTTTGTGCTCTTGTCTATGCATTTGTTGTTGAAGAATGCTAATTTATTACTCCAGACACCTGCAATAATACAACAAACAAGCCCAAACAAAAAATAATGTACACAGACTAGCAATAAAGAAGGGACCTCAGTAGGAGCTTTGGAGAGTGTTAACATTTTCCAAGTCGCTCGACTAACGTCTCCAATTGTCCATTTGGGTTGAAACTTTATGTATTTAGCATATGTATCCTCTCCTTTAGTCCTGCAAAGTTTGAAGACTTGTTTCCCAAGTTGGAGGGTCCTAATTACTAAAGACCCTCTCTTAAGGCTTAAGGCAGCTGAATGTTTCCATGTCGCTCGCCTAACGCCTCCAATTATCCGTTTGGGCTGAAACTTCTTGGGGCTTGTCAAAATAGTATATTCTAAAATCCTGCAAAGTTTGGGGGGCATTGGACAAGTCCACCTGCTGCAACTCACCCTGCACATCTTACCCTGCTGTATCTCAGTTACAGGTGTTGCAGGGAAGGTGTTAGCATTAGTGAGAGGCTGAATATTTGGTGAAATACTAGCATGCCAGGTTGTTGCTGGACTTTTGTTGAGATACTTTGAACCTGTATAGACAAGTGACAAGAAGCCAAACAAGAAGGATAGGTGTACAGGCTGCTGGAGACTCTTTTGTAGCTCCATGTGACTTCCATAGTAAATGAGGTTAAATTGCATGTTGTTGCAGGCTTCTCCCAAGAGAGGACCCTTAGTTGCACTCAGAACCAGCTCCCTATGGTACCTGCACCCACCAACAGAAAAACACACATACAGGCAATTCTGCAAGTTATAGTAATTAATTCTAATTACTTGTAGTTGGTTCCTGATTGCTGATTCCCATTGCTGGTTCCTGTGCTGCATCACTACAGCTTTCCTTGCCTGGTTTGCAATTGTTGGTTCCCATTTTCCAAATCTACTGATACCTACACAAGCAAGAATGAAAAGAAAAAAGAAGCTATCTATTCTAATCCTTACCTCTAGGGGTATTTTGATTGCTCTAGGAATGCAATAAGTAATGGAGATTATCCCCTTTACAAAACTCCTACCTATGAATTTATACATAGGGAGTTCTGTACTACTATTATTATTGGTATGCAAATCAAGGAGGTTGTTTGATCCTCTTCAGTTTTGTCCTCCTAAAATTTGGCATCCCCATCTTGTCTAGGATGTAATATCCTCTTGTTTCCTTAGGAAGCTGTTGAACACTGTAGAATTGAGCCATGCTATCTACACTATGGCTATGCTTGGAGAGTGTATCAGCAACAAAATTAGCCTCCCTATAGATATGCTTACATTGGAAGAAATCCAGCATTATGATCATCTCCTGCAGGTTTGTGATGTATTTCCTGATGTTCCAGGGAGATGTAATCTCTTGTTTTAACCATTTTAGAAGTAGTTCAGAATCAACCTCCAGTAGAACCCTGCTGTAGCCATGTTGAATACACCAAGTAATGCCTATGACTGCAGCTTGTACCTCAGCTTGGTTGTTAGAACCAATTCCAAGTGGTGCAGCAAATGCATAAAGGATGTTTCCTTTATGATCTCTTAGGATACCCCCAGCTCCAATTCTTCCAGGATTATCCAAGGCACTTCCATCAGTATTCAGTTTAACCACATGGTATGCTGGTTTGTGCCAACTGACTTGGATGATTTTCATTTCATGGCTGCATCTTTCAACCATAGCTATTAGCTCCTTCCAGTCACTTGGCCAACTAATGTAAGGGAAAGCTGTGAAGATCAGCATGTAGAGTTCTTTGATGACTGAGAATTTCACCCTAGTACTGCTAGACTTTTTGCCACCATATTTACTAGCACACCTGTTCTTCCATAAGTTCCAAGAAATAAATATAGGAGTAGCTTGCAATAACAGCTTATGGACTTCATTATTTGGTTTAGCCAGCCACCATTTCATCATATTGCTCCTCATTGGGTTGATGCTGTGTTGTATACCCCAACAGTCAGAAAAATACTTCCATATGTGACTAGCCATGTGTCCAGAAATAAAAATGTGATCTATAGTATCCCATCCTGGCCTGTAGCAACAAGAACACTGAGCAACTGCATGACCAAAGTGCTCAATATTTTCATTGGTGGGCAACTTGCTTCTGAGAGCTCTCCAGACAAGAAAGGATATCTTGAAGGGTATATTCTTGTGCCATATATTATTGTCTGTCATGGTTTTGTTCCTTTTAGGCCTGATTTGGTTCCAAGCTGAAGCACATGTAAATTTTCCATCTGAATTCAACTTCCAGTAGGCTGTATCTGGGAGGTCAGGTTGGTACTTGAAGGAAAAACTTAGGATCTTCTGTATCAAGTGCTGTGGTGCATGTTGCCTCACCTTCTCTTCATCCCATTCTCCATTATTCAGGAATTTTGAGACAGTGGTATTGTTAAGTCTAGGAAGACAGTCTTTGTGGTAGGCTAGGGGTCCAATTCCTAGCCAATCATCCCACCAAAAACTACAAGAGCCTGAGTTAAAATGCCACTGTATATAAGGCTCAATCTCAGATTTGTTTGTCATCATGTGTTTCCACATAAGTGATTGACCAGTGTCCCATTTCTTGATTACTGGATGTGCCCTCTGACAATACTTGGCCCTCAAAAAACTCCCCTATAGAGTCTTCTTAGACCTGAAAATCCACCATTGTTTATACTGCATTGCTAAGAAAACATCTTTAAGATTTTTCATGCCAATACCACCTTCTTCTGTTGGGTAGCTGAGGGTCTCCTATGATGCCCAATGATATTTTCTTTTTCCTCTGTCCCATCCCCAAAAGAAGTCTGCTATAAGAGACTTTATTTGTTTGAGAGTAGTGGAAGTTGGAATCACAGCAGATAGAAGATGAATTGGGAGGGAATGCAAGACATACTTCACCAGAGCAGCTCTCCCCCCATAACTGAGTACCTTGGTCTGCCAACCTCTAATTCTGGATATCACTTTGGACACCATACCAGTAAAGTATATGATCCTTTGACCTCCAATGTATAAGGGGCATCCCAAGTAAGTAATAGGGCCATGAGTAATTTTGAAGCCAGTGGTAGAAGTGACCCTTTCAATGATCTCAGGATCAGTATTCAGAGGGATCAAGCACTGACTCTTTTGTGTGTTAATTAGCTGGCCTGATGTCTGTTCATACACTTCCAGAGTCTTCATGATCAGCTTGAGAGAGTATCTACATGTTGAAGTGAATATGATTATATCATCAGCAAAACTCAAATGATTAATCAATGGACCTTTCTTCTCCATGTGGAAACCTTTGTACAAATAGTGTTGATGAAGGTTATTGAGCAGTCTTGAGAGTACCTCAGCACCTAAAATAAATAGGGCTGGGGATAGTGGATCTCCCTGTTTGAGGCCTCTTGTAGAATGGAAAAAACCATGCCTACCTCCATTCACAATAACTGAGTACCAGTTGTTAGCCATAAGCCTCCAAACCATGTCAATAAATATTTCTCCAAATCCAAACCTTCTCATGACTAGACATATAAATGACCAAGACACCCTGTCATAGGCTTTGGCCATGTCTAATTTGATCACCACATTATCTCCCAGTGTTGGTTTTTTAATGCTATGAATAATTTCCTGTGCCAGCATAATGTTTTCAGAAATACTTCTTCCCTTAACAAAACCTGATTGATTTTCGGAGATTAGTTGAGGGAGAATAGGAGCAAGTCTGAGGCAAAGAATTTTAGAAATAACTTTATTAGTGAAGTTACTTAGAGAAATAGGCCTGAAGTCTGATAACTTATTGGGATGATCCACTTTTGGGAGTAGGACCAAACAAGCATGTGAGATGAACTTAGGAAGAGAATGCCCACAGAAAAAGTATTTCACCACATTGAATAAGTCTTCACTGATGATATTCCAGTAAGTTTGGAAGAACTTGCCATTAAAACCATCTGGACCTGCAGCAGATGCATCACTGAGGGAAAATACAGCTTCTTTCAGCTCCTCCTTAGTAGGCATAGTATTAAGGGACTGGTTTTGCTGATCTGTGATGGTTTTGGGAATGCAACTGAGGATATCTTCATTGATAACATCATCCTTACCAGTGAAGATCTTCTCAAAAAAGTCACATGCAGCAGTAGCTATATTCTGATCACCTTGAATAGTATTATCCTGCTCATCAGTAATCTGATGGATGAATAATCTTCTTCTCCTTCCTCTTATAATAGCATGAAAGTACTTGGAGTTGGCATCTCCCTCCTTAAACCACTGCAGCTGAGTTTTTTGTTTAAGGATGGATTGTTCAGTTTTCAAGTATTTAATGTACTGAGCATTTACATGATTCAACTTGATCTTGTTATCTTCAGACTTGTCCTGGATGAGAGCATCTTCTGCTTGCTTTACCTTCTCTTCAAACTCTTTGACAGCTGCAAAAATGTCCCCATACTGTTGCCTTGACCATCTACTAAGGGTGTTAGCCATCCTCTTAAGTTTCAACTGGAATATTCTCATTGGATTACCTTCTACTGGTCTTTTCCAGCAGTCTCCAACAGTATCTAGAAAGGTCCCATTCTCCACCCAACAGTTAAGGAACTTGAAGTATTTGATAGGATTAGTGTGAGTCTCCTTGCATTCCAGTAGAAGGGGGCAGTGATCTGAACCTGTAGAAGCCAGATGAGACACAGTAGTCATAGGCATCATCTCTAACCACCTATCATTCACCATGGCCCTGTCCAGTCTCTTCCAAATTCTCACCTCCATATCCCTGTTGTTGCACCATGTAAACTTCTGCCCATTGAAACCCAAATCAGTAAGACCACATGCCTCAATTACACTTATGAACTCAAGACTTTTGTTCATATTGTAAGGTTGTCCTCCTAGCTTTTCATCAACATCAGTGATCACATTAAAGTCTCCAATAATGCACCATGGTTTGTCTGTGTCAGCATACTGCAGCATCTTATCCCAAAGAGTTCTTCTCATATAATCCTTACACTTGGCATAGACAAATGTAATAAAATGAGAGTTTGGATTGGCCACATGTTTGATTTCACATGTAACCTGCTGTTCATCTTGGTCTACAATGGAGCAGTCCACATCCTTGGTCCAAAATAACCAAATCTTGTTATTGGGGTTGTGTATGGCACTGTCCATTCTCAACTGAATTCTGTAATGGTTGAGCTGGGAATGGTTAGCAAATGGTTCAAGTATTGTCAACATAGATAATTTGTGATAATCCTTGAGTTGTTGGAGTCTATCCAATGCACCTTGAGTATCAATACTCCTTGCATTCCAGCATATTGTATTCATCATCAAAGTTTAGTGGATTTGGACCTTGTGTTGATGCTACTCTTACTAGCAGCATTATCTGAACTGGTAGAGTTCTCTTGCTTCTTTTTTTTCCTCTTACCCTGCTGACCCCTGGGTGATAGGCCCTGCTTCTCAGACATCTGCAGTACTTCATCTTGGATTACAGTATCTGTGGTTGGATCAAATGTCCTCAAAGGATATGCACTATTTTCTTCATCCTCCTCATTAGCTTGTTCCCTCTGATCAGAATCCTCTTCATCTTCAGAGTGAGTAACTCTATATTCATCCTCCCAATCTTCTGATATGACTCTCTTGTTGAGTACACACATCTCAGTAGATGTAGTCTGAACCTGAAGAGGTAGCACATGAATACCAGCCTGTTCTTCAACCAGCACATAATTTACCCTCTGCTGAGAAGTTTCAGATTGAGTGTGTTCTGGTTTACTTTGCTGTTTCTTCATTGCATCCCTCTTCTTCTTACTCAAAGATAGAGTACTTTTATTGTTCATGAACTGAGTTTTTGTACCCTGTTTTGGATCACTACCCTTTGGAGAATCAACATTTCCCTTATCAGTTTCAGCAACCTGGAACATTTCAGAATTTTGTTGAAACTCAGTTTGTTGGACCTGCATACTGGACTTTGTGGCATCTGGAAGAGTGGTTGGAGGGGCTCTATGGTCTGCAGTATGGTCACTCAATGGATATTCCTCCCCCCTGGTTTCCCCTTCCTGCAAATTAGTTGTTGTCTCCTGTACTCCCCCTTCCTCACCTCCATAAACTTCTTCAGCCACAACATCAACATTATTTAAAACATTAAAGCTATTGGGGGAGCCATGGGGGTGTGGGAGCACTGAGTCAATACCTGGGCCTTTGGCATTATTGCACTCCACATCAGCATTCTTTTCTACAAGTTTGCTAGTTCCCTTCCTTTTAAAAACCTGCTGAATGGGCTTGTGGGGATTGGGGACCAATATTCTATGGGGAGGGGGCTGTTGACTCTGGACTCTAGAATCAACATTACATATTTGGATAGTATCATTATTAGTAGTAAAGAGAGTACCTGAAGGCATCATGTTCCTTGGTTGTTGATTATCACTGGTTGTTGGTTGAGGCATTTTAGAGCTTTCTCCTTGGTGCAGCCTGCTTTGCTTGCTTTGGTGCAGAGTTCCTTGTTGGTGGAGTTGGTTATTCTTCTTGGTTTTCTTTTTTTGAATTTGCCATTCCTCTTTTTGTTGGTTATTTTCATGGTCTTCATCTGTATTATTAGCCTGCTTTTCCTTGTTGTTGTTTTTCTCTTGGAAATGCTGTTCATTTGCCTTACCTGTGCTGGTTTTGTCCTTATCTGCAGCATTTTCTTCTTGAAATTTCTTTTGCCTGTTTTCCTCCTCTCTTCTCTTCACTGTACAGGTAGTGTGAGTGTGGCCTTGGTGCTTGCAGTGTTGGCAATATTCAGGCACCCCTTCATATTGAATTGGTTGCCATCTACCCTTGCCATTCACATCTTTTTGAAAGCCCATCCATACATGTTGGGGTCTTTGTTTGGTAAGATCCACTTGTACTTTTACTTTAGCTACACTACCTCTAGTTTTCTTATATGTGGCCAAGTCCAGGAACAGCACTTTCCCAACTGGAGATAGTAAAGGTGTAACCACTTCCATACTATAACAATGCCAAGGAAGTTCTGGAAGGATTGCCCAAATAGGTACCAAGGGAGTTTCCTCCTCTGGTTTAAATGTGGGAGTCCAGAGCTGTAGCCTCATGAGCTGGCCTTGGATAAACATTTTTCCTTTTGACCACACTGTTGTATGATCAAACTCATTATCCAAGTCAATGTATATGTGTCTGGAATTGAAATGAGTCAGTTTAACCCCTCCTTTAAGCTCAGTTTGAAGGATGAATTCTTTTCTAATAATTTCCATCCTTGGCATTGTATGTGTAAACTTCCCAATAAGGGTGTATTTACACTCAGCTGCTAAGTTGACCATGAAGTCCTCTTCAGAAAATAAAACTGCAGGGTATCCTTGCTTTGTGGTGATTTCAGGGGGGGAGATACCAATATGATTACTTTGGACAGTCTCTTGGGCTCTAAGTCTGGTAGCAAGAGTGTGTGTTACAATAGGATTTGGAGGGTTGGGATTATTTGGAACAGGAGTTCTAGTTTGGTTGTTGTTAGGGTTTAGGGTTTTTTTTTTTTTTTTTTTTTTTTTTTTTTTTTTTACGGGAACAGACCCTACACGAGGCTCCCACCTCTCGTGCACAGTCAGGGGTTAAGCAACACCCCCAAGCCTTAACATAAATAATCAAAATAAAAATACAAGGAGGGGGACATAAACCTTACCTCCGATCCTATGGTGGTTCATAAGTCGGCTAACCAATTAAGGTCGGCTAACTCATCCCCGATACAAAAAAGAGACTAACTATAACTAGAAAGCAGTAAACCTGTGAGAGGACTCCTCCCGGTACAATTCAACTATGAAAGCATAAATGAGGGAGACTCTCCCCTTCCATGAGAAAAAAGAAAAGTAACCTACACTAGTCCTATTCCAACTATGCTACGTACCAGACATAGCGACATTGAAGGAGAACAAGTATACGAAACTTCTATCTCGCATGGGATGGGAAATTCTTTTCATCTTTGCTCTTTTTAGTCTTGTCGTACCAAGTAAATCCCGGTGAAATATGCCTTTGTATTAGTATCATGATTACCAGCTATGGGGGCTGCATGGTGGTCCAAATGTATGGTTGCTGCAAACCTGCACCTGCACAGATAGACAAAACCAGAAATATATACAAGCAACCAAGTCTGGAGGTTGCTGTACATGGATGTGTTGGTTTTGGCATCTGTTGTTGCTGATGCTGTTGAACTTCATCTTTCAATTTCGCATTTTCAGTTTCAGCTCTGTGATTGAGTTGTTGTTTGGTGTGTGGCTGAGTAGTTGTTTGGTGTTGTGGTCCCACAGTATGTATATGGAGTTGATGGAGGTGTAACCTTTTACAGCAGCTTATGATATTGTTGTTGGTTCTTGGATGTTGTCTATGAGGGTGTTGGAGTTCCTTCTGGGCTGTATCTCCAACAACCTGGGCTGTATGAAACAAAGAAGCAAACAACCAAACAAACACACAATTCCAAGAACAGTTCCAAAAATGCTGATTGTGGTGCCATTCCTCTGTTGCAGCTGGCTTCCTCAATTTCTGTATTTGCAACCTGCACAAGCAACCAAAATACAAACCTGGCAATTTGCAGGTTGTTGAAACTGATGGTTGCAGGTTCCATAGAAGCCCCAGGACATTGCAAGTATCTCTCTTGGCTGCAAGGATCCTGTGACTGGTTGCAACTCCTCTTGTTGATGGTCTTTGTAGCTGCTGCATTCCACAGCTGTGAAGTTGTTGTTGCTTCCACTCAAATTCAGCTTCAGCATTCTTGTTGTTGTTTGTTCTTGGATGTTGTCTATGATGATGTTGGAGTTCCTTTTGGGCTGTATCTCCCACAACCTGCACAAACAAGGAAGCAAACAAACAAGCAAGCATACAATTATAAGAACAATTCCAAGGATTCTGTTGCACAAACTCCTTGTTGCTGCCATTGTAATGCTTGTTGGTCCTTGCTTTGAAATGGTTCAGCCTGCACAGCCAAACAAGACCAGCACAACATACAACCAAAGAGCTGCTGTAGCTAGTGCCATTAGCTTGTATTTGTTCCTTGTCTGCTGCAAGTTGGTGGAGCTCTGCACCTGCACAGACAAACAAAAACAAAAACAACGAACCCAAGGCTGCCAATCTGCAGGTTCTGATGGCTGCAGTCTCCCTAGGCTGCTTGTTGGTCTTTGTTTTAAGGTGGTTGGATTTCTTGGAGTACCTGCACAGAACAACAAAACAAACAAAATTGTATATGTATCTTGTCTGCTGCAGGTGGATGGAGTTGTTGATGGGGTGTGTTGATGATGGAGAATGTGGTTGGCAAGCTGATTGTGTTGCTTCTTGGCAGCCCCAGGTTACTGCAGCCTTTTTATCATTTCCAAAGGGGGGCTGCCAGTTGCAATGATGTAACTGAGGATGATTGGAGCTCAATACAGGGGAGCTGCATCTGGGGTACCTGCATAGACAAACACAACCAACAAACCTCCCAAGCAAAGATAGCTGCAGGCTTCTGCATTCATGTTCCTTGTGTGTTGCAAGTTGGTGTAGTTGTTGCTGTGGAGTGTTGATAGAGGATGTGGATGGAAAGCCGCTCCATAGGAGCCCCAAGACTTTGTAGCCCTCATAGCAGTTCCAAAGAGGGCCTGCATAAGTGGACAAAGGCCATGTCCAATAAGATGGAGGGGAACAAGGCCAAAAACTGGATTGGATGTTATGGGATTGTGTCTTTGAAGTCCTGGTGATCAACTCCAACTTCTGATGTAATAGTTCCCCAGTTATTGATGTCCCTAAGCAAAAACAATCAGCCAAATGCAAACAACCAAACAAACACAAGAACCAGCTGGAAGTTGATGTTCTGCATAGTCCTTGTGGAGGCCTAGTGTACATCTTCTTGTTGCTTCCTTGGTGATTATGGTGTTTGTTGGTATCAGTTACACAAGTCAGGTTCAATTTGGAGTACCTGCACAGACAATTAGCACAAACAAGCCACACAACCAAAGATAAACAAGAACAGTCAACCAAAGCCAAGCAACAAAGCAAAAAGGTGTTGAACTGCTGCAGGTGTTGCAGGTGTTGGGCTGCTGCAGGTGTTGAGTTGATGCAGGTGTTGTCCTCTATGTATTTGATGTTAAGGCATGTTGGTGTAAGTCTCCAGCAACCTGCAAACACACAGCAAATAACCAAACACAAGCAAAGACCTATACAGGTTAGTAGAGAGGAATGGTTCTCAAAAAGGATTTTGGAGTTTGTTAGCATTTTCCATGTCGCTCGACTAACGTCTCCACTTATCCGTTTGAGCTGAAACTTCATGAGGTTAGCATGTATATTCATTACTTTAGCCATGCAAAGTTTGAAGGCTTGTTTCCCAAGTTGGAGCTTCCATTTAGCAAAATTCTTCCTTTTTAAGGTTGAGACAGCTGATTGTTTCAAGCTCGCTCGCCTAACGTCTAAAATTATCCGTTTGGGCTGAAATTTCTTGGGCCTTATCAAAAACATATATGCTACCATCCTGCAAAGTTTGGGAGACTTTGGACAAGTCCACAAGTTACTCCCTACCCTGCACCTGCTGCCCTGCTGAGGCTTAGAGGTTGCAGGGTGTTTGGAAGATGTTGTTGTGCTCTTGTCTATGTATTTGTTGTTGAAGAATGCTAATATATTACTCCAGACACCTGCAATAATACAACAAACAATCCCAAACAAAACATAATATACACAGACTAGCAATAAAGAGGGGACCTCAGTAAGAGCTTTGGAGGGAGTTATCATTTTCCAAGCCGCTCGACTAACGTCTCCAATTATCCATTTGAGTTGAAACTTTATGGAGTTAGCATGTATATCCTCCCCTTTAGTCCTGCAAAGTTTGAAGACTTGTTTCCCAAGTTGGAGGGTCCAAATCACTAAAGACCCTCTCTTTAGGCTTAAAGCAGCTGAATGTTTCCATGTCGCTCGCCTAACGCCTCCAATTATCCGTTTGGGCTGAAACTTCTTGGGGTTTGTCAAAATAGTATATTCTAACATCCTGCAAAGTTTGGGGGGGATTGGACAAGTCCACATGCTACTCCACACCCTGCACCTGCTGCACTGCTGTAGCTTAGAGGTTGCAGGGTGTTTGGAAGTTGTTTTTGTGTTCTTGTCTATGTATTTGTTGTTGAGGAATGCTAATATATTACTCCAGACACCTGCAATAATACAACAAACAAGCCCAAACAAAAAATAATGTGCACAGATTAGCAAAAAAGGAGGGGCCTCAGTAAGAGCTTTGGAGAGTGTTATCATTTTCCAAGTCGCTCGACTAACGTCTCCAATTGTCCATTTGAGTTGAAACTTTATGGAGTTAGCATATATATCCTCTCCTTTAGTCCTGCAAAGTTGGAAGACTTTTTTCCCAAGTTGGAGGGCCCAACTTACTAAAGACCCTCTCTTTAGGCTTAAGGCAGCTGAATGTTTCCATGTCGCTCGCCTAACGCCTCCAATTATCCGTTTGGGCTGAAACTTCTTGGGACTTGTCAAAAAAGTATATTCTACCCTCCTGCAAAGTTTGGGGGCCATTGGACAGGTCCTCATGTTATTCCACACCCTGCACCTGCTGCCCTGCAGCATGTACTCCAGTGGTGCTCCAAGCTGAAGTGTAATCATGATAGCTGAAGATCTAGGACCCTGCAAAATCAGATTAGTGAAATAGAAAAAAGAATGTATACTATTTCTTTCCTCAAGAGGTGAGTTGGTTATTGTGAGTAAGTAATATGTAGGGGAGACTCTCCCTTTTACAGTGGTTCTAACTGTGGTATCTTCAAAGTATTTGTATCTATGCATAAGTTGAAGATAGAGTTAGAACAGCAGTGCAGCAGATCAGGGAGGTTTCTTGATTCTCTTGAGCTTCCTTCTTCTGAAGCTAGCCATTCCCAACCTGTCCAGTTCCAGGTGGGCTTTGGCTTCTTTGGGGAGGTCCTGTTTGATGAAGTATAGCTCAGGGGAAGTACATTTATGGCTGTGTTTGGATAATGCATCAGCAATGGAGTTGGCCTCCCTAAAGGTGTGATTGCATTGAAAAGCCTGGAACTGACAGATGATATTGTGAAGGTTGTCCAGCAGTCCTTTGATGGTCCAGGGAGGCTTTGCTTGATGATGCAGCCACTTGGTGAGGAGTTCAGAATCCACTTCTAGTTCTACCTTGTAGTAACCAAGGTGGAGGCACCAGGAGAGGCCAAAGATAGCTGCTTTAATCTCAGCTTGATTATTAGTACCTGTACCTAAAGGGACAGCAAAGGCAAAAATGAGATCACCATAAGAATTTCTTAAGATTCCTCCTCCACCAATGTTGCCAGGGTTGTCAAGAGCACTGCCATCTGTATTTAGTTTCACCCTGTGGCCTGCTGGCTTTATCCATTTCACAGGAGTGATTTGGATAACATGAGAACACTGATCAATCCAAAGGACCAGTTCCTTCCAGCTGGTAGGCCACTTGATGTAGGGGAAGGCTATGGTGAGCAAGTTGTGGATATCTTTGTAGATAGAGAATTTGACTCTAGCCAGATTAGAATGTTTTCCACCATATTTAGAAGCACATCTGTTTTTCCAAAGGTTCCAACAAATGGAAATAGGAGTAGCCTGCAGAATAAGCTTATGAGCATTATTTTTATACTTAGAATTCCACCACCTCATCAAAAGAGTTCTAAGAGGTGTGTACTCCTTAGTGATACCCAAGGAATCAGAGAAGACTTTCCAAATGTTGGTAGCAAAGGAACCTGCAACAAAAATGTGATCAATAGTGTCTTGGCCAGGTCTATGGCAGCAGTAGCACTGAGAGGGGGTATGACCAAATCTGATCAAGCTCTCATTGGTGGGCAACTTCCCTCTAAAAGCTCTCCAGACCAGGAAGGAGTATTTGAAAGGGATGAGGTTGTGCCATGTGGAAGAATTGAGCTTAGTCTTGGGTCTTTTGGCTCTGATGAGCTCCCATGCTGTGGAACAACTGAACTCCCCAGAGCTAGTGAGCTTCCAGCTTGGTTGATCTTGCTGGAGAGGCTGGTAGTTGATGTAGGTAGCCAGGATGGTTGACACAAGTTGGGGAGGAGCCTTTTGTATGACAAGATCCACATTCCATTGACCATTGGTCAAGAAGGAAGAAACCTGAATGTTGTTGAACCTGCAACTGTTAGTGGTGAAGAGTGCTAGAGGTCCAACCCCCAGCCAGTTGTCCCACCAAAAGAGGCAAGTACCAGACAAGATTTGCCATTGAATATGAGGCTCCATGTGAGTCTTGTTGTGCATCAGGTGTTTCCAAGTAAGGGATTGGCCAGTATCCCATTTCTTGGTGATGATATTAGCCCTCTGACAATACTTGGCTTTAAGGAAGTCACCCCACAAGGTGTTCTTGGTTCTAAGAGTCCACCATTGCTTGTATTGAAAGGACTTAGCAACATCAGCAATTTGTCTGACCCCTATGCCCCCCTCATCATATGGGAAACTCAGGTTCTTCCAAGAAGACCAATGGTACTTCCTTTTGTCATTCTTCCACCCCCAAAAGAAGTTGGCAGTAATGCTTTGGATTTGCTTGATGGTAGTGGAGGGTGGAGTGCTGGCTGCAAGCAAGTGAATAGGCATGGCTTGGATGACATGTTTGACAAGAGTAACTCTGCCCCCATAGCTCAGGATCTTTGCCTGCCATCCTGTGATCTTATTAACTACCTTTGCAATAAGCTCAGAGTAGTAGATAATTCTCTGCCTTCCAATGTAAATGGGGCATCCCAGGTAGGTGATGGGGCTGCTCTTTTGAGTGAAGCCAGTAATATCCTTGATTCTCTGCACAGTAGATTGGAAAGCATTGGAAGGAATCATGAAGTGGCTTTTATGCTTGTTGATCAGTTGTCCAGAGGTCTTTTCATAAGTATCCAAAGTCTCCATGATGAGAGTCAAGGTTTGCTTCCTTCCAGAAGCAAAAATAATGATATCATCAGCAAAGCTAAGGTGGTTAATCTGAGGACCCTTTTGAGACATGTAGAATCCATGGAACTGAGGATGATGATGCAGATTGTTCATAAGTCTAGAGAGAACTTCAGCTCCAAGGATGAATAAGGCTGGGGATAGAGGGTCACCCTGCTTGAGGCCCCTTGTGGAATGAAAGAAACCATGCCTAGATCCATTAACTATGACAGAATACCAATTATCAGACATGATTCTCCATGCCATATCAATGAATCTTTCACCAAAGCCCATTCTTCTCAGAACCAGGCAAGTGTAGGACCAAGAGACCCTATCATAAGCTTTGGCCATGTCAAGTTTGATCACAACATTGCCTCCTATGTTAGGCTTTTTTATCTGGTGGATGATTTCTTGGGCCAGCATGATATTCTCAGAGATGCTCCTATTTTTAACAAAGCCTGATTGGTTAAGGGAGATGAGGTTAGGCAGAATAGGGGCTAATCTAAGACAAAGGAGTTTGGATATGATTTTGTTAGTAAAATTACTCAGACTTATGGGCCTGAATTCAGAAATTTTGGTAGGGTGCTTTACTTTGGGGAGGAGAACTAAGCAAGCATGAGAGAAGTATTTAGGCATAGTCTGACCACAGAAGAAGGAATTGACTACACTAAGGAGGTCTTCTTTGATGATATCCCAGCATACTTGGAAGAATTTGCCATTCATCCCATCAGGGCCAGCTGCTGAGTTGGGATTCATGGCAAAGACCACAGTTTTCAGCTCTTCCATAGATGGGGTGGCTTGGAGGGTCTCATTTTGCTGGTCAGTAACCATAGGGGTGATGCATTGAAGGTTATGCTGCTGGATGTAATTCTCTTCCCCAGTGAAGATCTGCTGGAAATGCTCACAGGCTGCCTCAGCTATTTCAGCATCACCCTGCACCCATGAGCCTTCCTCAGTCTGAATCCTGTGAATGTACAACTTCCTTCTTCTGCCTCTAATCAGGGCATGGAAGTAATTAGAATTCATATCACCTTCTTTAAACCACTGCAGCTGAGTCTTTTGCCTAAGGATAGTATTCTCCATTTTCATATACCTGATGTATTCAGCATTGATGGCATGAAGCTTGGATCTGTTTTCATTGGATTGCCTGTTAATCAGGTCCTCTTCAGCTTGTCTAACAGCTTCCTCATACTCTTTAACTTTAGCATGGATATCACCAAATTGGTTCCTAGACCAGTTACTAAGAGTATTAGCAAGCCTCTTCATCTTCATGTGAAAGATCCACATTGGATTACCCTCAATGGACCTGCTCCAGCAGTTCTCAACAAGATCCATAAAGGAAGGTTGTTCAGGCCAACAGTTAAGGAACTTGAAGTATTTGATGGGATTATGATGTTGATCTATCATTTCCATAAGAAGAGGGCAATGATCAGAACCAACTGATGGAAGATGAGTTATGGAAGTAAGGGGCATGGTTTCCAGCCATTTATCATTAACCATTCCCCTATCAAGTCTCTTCCATACCCTGGACATGATGCCTCTTTGATTGCACCAGGTGTATTTCTGCCCTGTAAAGCCAAGGTCTTGCAGGCCACTAGCCTCTATAATACTAATGAACTCAAGGCTCTTTCTCATATTATACATGACCCCCCCAAGTTTTTCTTCAGGGTCAGTAATAACATTGAAGTCACCTACAGTACACCATGGAAGAGAGGTAGTGGACTGCTGCAGCATGCTATCCCATAGAGGCCTTCTGAGGTGGTCCTTACACTTGGCATACACAAAGGTAGTAATGAACTGATTAGGGCTCATAACATGGTCAATGTCACAAGTGATCAGCTGTTCCTCATTTTCCAAAATAGTGCAACTCACATCTTTTGTCCAGAAAATCCAAATTTTACCATTAGGATTATGAGTAGCATAGTCCATGTTGAGAAGATTTCTGAAGTACTGCAGATGAGTGTTGTCAGAGAAAGGTTCTAAAATGGCAATGATAGAGATATGATGTATGTTTTTGAGAAGTTTAATTCTCTCCATAGCTCCTTGGGTATTAATACCCCTCACATTCCAACTAAGGATGCTAATCATTTAAAAGGTTTGAGAGTTTGGAGCCTGGTATTTGGCCTGCCAGTGAGGACAGATGTTGAAGAGGTTTTTGGTTTAGTGCTAAGTCTGGTCCTATGAATCCCTCTAGGAGATAATCCCTGTGAACTAGTTGCCTGCTTAATTTCTTCTTCATAAACATTATCAGAAGAGGGACTGAAGATCTTGATCAACTGCTCACTCTCACTATTATTATCATCATCCTCATGGTCTTGCAGAGGTTGGTCATCAAAATCTTCCTCATTCTCAGACTCACACACAGCATACTCATCTGTAAGATCTTGTATGTTGGTGTTGAGGGTGCAGGTGAACTGAGGCAGATCAGTAACTCTCTCAGGGATGATTTCAGCTGAATTTCTGGGAGATGTGGGAATGCAATGGGCTTGGAGAGGAGTGATATCCATCCCCACCTGGTCATCATCTAAGACAAATTGTTGGCACTCCTGCTCCCCCTGCTGTACTATCAAACTGTCCATTTTGGGAGTTTGACATGTCTCAGCTGAGTTCATTTCTTGTATTTTCTTTTTAATGGCTTCTCTTCTTTTCTTGCTTAGCTTATTCTTCTGAACAGTAGAACTTTTACCACTAGTACTAGGGTGAGATCCCAGGTCTTTGGCCATGGCACCTTTGCTAGCTTGCATGGTAATTTCATCAATATGACTAGCTGCAGGGGTAGGAGTGTGTGTTGGAGTCTTTTGAGCAGAGGTAGCAGGGGCTCTGGAGTCACTCCTAAGTTCAACAATATTCTCATGCATAGCATGAGGGTGTACCCCTCCCCTATTGGTTTCCCCATCCTGCATGTTAGTGGGGTTCTCCTGTACATTTCCAGCCTTTCCTCCTTCAACTACCAGATCAGCAGCAACAACATTAATCTTTGGGAGGTTCAGGGGTATTGGGATTGATAAGTCAATACCTGAGTTCCTTGCAGGAATGGTCCCTTGAGTAACACCTGTTAAGATATTACTTGTGCATGCAATATGGGGGGATGGGGTATGTGGGAGAGATAAGTCAATACCTTGCCTCTCAGTTGTAGTGATTGCCTGCCTTGTTGATGAACTCCTCAACAAAGAGTTCTTCTGGTTGTCTGTAGCTCCTGCAATTTGGTTAGTGGGTTGATCTTGCATTGCAAGATCAACATGAACATTTGGAATAGAGATAGAAGTAGTAGTCTTACCTGGATTTACTTTGGTTTGCTGCACTGCAACATACTTACCTTTGGTTAGGACTCCTGCAGCTCTTGTTTCTTGGTTCAGCTGGCCATTAATATGTCCCTTGTTCTGTTTCCTTCTCTGAGTTTGCCAACCATTGTCCTCCTTGCTAGCCTTATTGTTCTGTGACTGTTGTGGTATATTGGCTGTCAATGGATTTTGGTGCACCTGTAAGTTATCAGATTGAGGTTGGTTGTGCTCTTTGTTCTCTCCCTGAGTTTGGCTTGTAATTTTTGCAATATTTTCAGAACTTTTTTCAGAACTTTTCTTCTTCATTTGTTCTTCATCTCTTCTCTTGATATTACACACATGCACCTTGTGCCCCTGATGCTTGCAATACATGCAGTACTCAGGCACACTTTCATATAATAATTCCTGCCACCTTCCTATTGTAGGATCACTTTTGTCATGCCCAAGCCATACATGATGGGGTCTCTCTTGTGTAAGGTTGACCTGTACTCTTACCTTAGCTGTGCTTCCCCTAGTCTTCTGAATAGAGGCTGCATCCATGAAGAGTACTTTCCCCACAGGAGCAAGGAGAGTGCTGAGGAATTCCTTATCATAACAGTGCCAGGGCAGTTCAGGAAGGGCAACCCAGACTGGTACAATGGGGGTCTCCTCTTCAGGCCTAAAAGTTGGAGTCCAGGTTTGGATCCTCATAGTTTGGCCTTCAATTGTCATTCTTTGCTTGGTCCACACAGTTGTGTAGTCCAATTCATTGTCCAGATCAATGTACACATGCCTGGCATTGAAGTGGGCAATTTTAACTCCCCCTACCAATTGAGTTTGGAGAATGAAGCTTTTTCTTATTAGCTCCACCTTAGGCATTGTGTTGTTAAATTTTCCAACAAGTGTGTATTTGCACCTTTCAGCTAATTTCACCATGAAGTCCTCTTTGTCATAGATAACAGCTGGTAGGCCTTGTCTGGTAGTGTATATAGGAGTAGCTAGATTCAGAGGGACATCATTTTTGGCTTGGTTAAGTCTCAGTTTGGAGGCAAAAGTTTGTATAACAGTGTATGGTGCTGGATGAGGGACCTGTTCCTTTCTAATAGGGAACTGGTTCCTTGGAGGGTTTATATTGTTGTTGTCAGTTTGTTGAGGTTGGCTACTAACAATTTTAGAGACTTGGTTGTTGGGAGTAATCTTATCAAAGTTAGAGGAAATTTTGGGAAAATTATTTTGAGTACTTGTAATCTTATGGTTTTGCACCATGTTGTTGGTCTGTTTATCAGAATTAGAGTTAGGCTTGTTAATAACAGACTCATTCCCCTGCATAGACTTGTTTGGAGCAGTAGCAGGTAGAGCATCTACTTCATTGGATTTAAACAACTTATCAGCATCATTCAAAGAGACAAGAGTATGTCCAGCTGCACTGTGCTTATGAATATGGTAAGTATGCTCATCAGTATTAGGCAGCAAAATATTTTCCACACCTTGCCTTTGATTATTAGGAAGCTCAATATGATTAGGATATAATAGAATGTCATTAGGAGAACACATATTCTGGCCCTGCATATTGAATTCAAGAGAGTTAGAAGACTTACCTTGTGCTCCTGTGATGGAACCACTGCTGTGAAGATAATTCGTTCCTTTTTGCATTTGGTTATTGTAATTGTTTTGATTATTTTGGGATTGAACACCATTGACAAAAAACTGAGATTGATCATTAGCCAAAGTAAGCTCCTCAGTTTGAACCTCACTGTCCCTGTGACTAGCCTCTTCAACCAAGTCTTGACGACTTTTTGAATTTGAACTTTTCGGAGAGAATTTGGGGTCGGAGTTTTGTCTAGGAAGCCTCACAACAGCCTTAGGAACCTTTTGACATTGATTTCTTGCCAGTTGGGTCGCCGGAGCTCCGGCGACATTTTTGTCGTCTTGACGACTTTTCAAATTTGAATCAATTGGTAGTGATTCGAGACTAACTGTATGGCTAGGGACCCTCTCTACACTGTGAAGAACCTGTTGGGATTGGTTTTGTCTCAATTGGATCGCCGGAACTCCGGCAGTCCCACCATTGTTGTCGTCTTGACGACTTTTCAAATTTGATTCAATTAGTGGTGATTCGATACTAACCTTGTAGCTGGGGAGCTTCTCTACATTGCCACGAACCACTTGGGATTGAAATTGTATGAATTCGTTCGCCGGAGCTCCGGCGACCTCCATATGTGCAGAAGTCGAGTTGAAATTCGAGACTCCCTGGGATGATTCGAAATGCTGCGTGGTGATGAGGGGCTGCACATGAGGCTCAGGAGCATTTTGGCTATAGTTTTGAGCTGATATAGTGGCCGGAGGTCCGGCGCCGCCGCTGACTTTTTCGCCGGCGATTGATACGCCGGTGAAAATTAGTTCATCAGGTGCGCCTTGGCCTGAGGAACAAAACCCATATGGTGCGAGCTGTCGAATGTCGCCGGAGTTTGGTCGAATTTCTGATCGAAATTCCGGCGCTTGTGTCTCCACATTTCTGTCGATTTGTATATCATTTTGTTTAGAATTTTTTGCTGCTGATTGTATATGAGCTGAGGAATCATCTTCACAATTTGTTATTACATTTAACAATCCCTGATTTCTCAAGGCAATGATTCGTTCAGCATTCTGCAGCTCTTCAGTAGAACAAGTAACAGTGATCACTTTGGTTTTTTGCAAATTCGAAGAGCTGTAGGTGGAATCTGAAGGTGAGGCAACTCTCGTTGTGTTCGTATCGACGAAATCTACAATTCCGTCTTTCGAACGAAATTTTTCGAGGTCTGGAGGTGGGTCCCACCCCATTTCGTTTTTTGACTAAAATGCCCTTCCTTGAGAGCTTTCTTTAGAGAGAAGTTTTAGAGAGAAGATGAAATCATAAAATGAGAAAGTGATGGGGTTTTTTTTTTTTTTTTTTTTTTTTTTTTTTTTTTTTTTTTTTTTTTTTTTACGGGAACAGACCCTACACGAGGCTCCCACCTCTCGTGCACAGTCAGGGGTTAAGCAACACCCCCAAGCCTTAACATAAATAATCAAAATAAAAATACAAGGAGGGGGACATAAACCTTACCTCCGATCCTATGGTGGTTCATAAGTCGGCTAACCAATTAAGGTCGGCTAACTCATCCCCGATACAAAAAAGAGACTAACTATAACTAGAAAGCAGTAAACCTGTGAGAGGACTCCTCCCGGTACAATTCAACTATGAAAGCATAAATGAGGGAGACTCTCCCCTTCCATGAGAAAAAAGAAAAGTAACCTACACTAGTCCTATTCCAACTATGCTACGTACCAGACATAGCGACATTGAAGGAGAACAAGTATACGAAACTTCTATCTCGCATGGGATGGGAAATTCTTTTCATCTTTGCTCTTTTTAGTCTTGTCGTACCAAGTAAATCCCGGTGAAATATGCCTTTGTATTAGTATCATGATTACCAGCTATGGGGGCTGCATGGTGGTCCAAATGTATGGTTGCTGCAAACCTGCACCTGCACAGATAGACAAAACCAGAAATATATACAAGCAACCAAGTCTGGAGGTTGCTGTACATGGGTGTGTTGGTTTTGGCATCTGTTGTTGCTGATGCTGTTGAACTTCATCTTTCAATTTCGCATTTTCAGTTTCAGCTCTGTGATTGAGTTGTTTTTTGGTGTGTGGCTGAGTAGTTGTTTGGTGTTGTGTTCCCACAGTATGTATATGGAGTTGATGGAGGTGTGACCTTTTACAGCAGCTTATGATATTGTTGTTGGTTCTTGGATGTTGTCTATGAGGGTGTTGGAGTTCCTTCTGGGCTGTATCTCCAACAACCTGGGCTGTATGAAAGAAAGAAGCAAACAACCAAACAAACACACAATTCCAAGAACAGTTCCAAAAATGCTGATTGTGGTGCCATTCCTCTGTTGCAGCTGGCTTCCTCAAGTTCTGTATTTGCAACCTGCACAAGCAACCAAAATACAAACCTGGCAATTTGCAGGTTGTTGAAACTGATGGCTGCAGGTTCCATAGAAGCCCCAGGACATTGCAAGTATCTCTCTTGGCTGCAAGGATCCTGTGACTGGTTGCAACTCCTCTTGTTGATGGTCTTTGTAGCTGCTGCATTCCACAGCTGTGAAGTTGTTGTTGCTTCCACTCAAATTCAGCTTCAGCATTCTTGTTGTTGTTTGTTCTTGGATGTTGTCTATGATGATGTTGGAGTTCCTTTTGGGCTGTATCTCCCACAACCTGCACAAACAAGGAAGCAAACAAACAAGCAAGCATACAATTATAAGAACAATTCCAAGGATTCTGTTGCACAAACTCCTTGTTGCTGCCATTGTAATGCTTGTTGGTCCTTGCTTTGAAATGGTTCAGCCTGCACAGCCAAACAAGACCAGCACAACATACAACCAAAGAGCTGCTGTAGCTAGTGCCATTAGCTTGTATTTGTTCCTTGTCTGCTGCAAGTTGGTGGAGCTCTGCACCTGCACAGACAAACAAAAACAAAAACAACGAACCCAAGGCTGCCAATCTGCAGGTTCTGATGGCTGCAGTCTCCTTAGGCTGCTTGTTGGTCTTTGTTTTAAGGTGGTTGGATTTCTTGGAGTACCTGCACAGAACAACAAAACAAACAAAATTGTATATGTATCTTGTCTGCTGCAGGTGGATGGAGTTGTTGATGGGGTGTGTTGATAAAGGAGAATGTGGTTGGCAAGCTGATTGTGTTGCTTCTTGGCAGCCCCAGGTTACTGCAGCCTTTTTATCATTTCCAAAGGGGGGCTGCCAGTTGCAATGATGTAGCTGAGGATGATTGGAGCTCAATACAGGGGAGCTGCATCTGGGGTACCTGCATAGACAAACACAACCAACAAACCTCCCAAGCAAAGATAGCTGCAGGCTTCTGCATTCATGTTCCTTGTGTGTTGCAAGTTGGTGTAGTTGTTGCTGTGGAGTGTTGATAGAGGATGTGGATGGAAAGCCGCTCCATAGGAGCCCCAAGACTTTGTAGCCCTCATAGCAGTTCCAAAGAGGGCCTGCATAAGTGGACAAAGGCCATGTCCAATAAGATGGAGGGGAACAAGGCCAAAAACTGGATTGGATGTTATGGGATTGTGTCTGTGAAGTCCTGGTGATCAACTCCAACTTCTGATGTAATAGTTCCCCAGTTATTGATGTCCCTAAGCAAAAACAATCAGCCAAATGCAAACAACCAAACAAACACAAGAACCAGCTGGAAGTTGATGTTCTGCATAGTCCTTGTGGAGGCCTAGTGTACATCTTCTTGTTGCTTCCTTGGTGATTATGGTGTTTGTTGGTATCAGTTACACAAGTCAGGTTCAATTTGGAGTACCTGCACAGACAATTAGCACAAACAAGCCACACAACCAAAGATAAACAAGAACAGTCAACCAAAGCCAAGCAACAAAGCAAAAAGGTGTTGAACTGCTGCAGGTGTTGCAGGTGTTGGGCTGCTGCAGGTGTTGAGTTGATGCAGGTGTTGTCCTCTATGTATTTGATGTTAAGGCATGTTGGTGTAAGTCTCCAGCAACCTGCAAACACACAGCAAATAACCAAACACAAGCAAAGACCTATACAGGTTAGTAGAGAGGAATGGTTCTCAAAAAGGATTTTGGAGTTTGTTAGCATTTTCCATGTCGCTCGACTAACGTCTCCACTTATCCGTTTGAGCTGAAACTTCCTGAGGTTAGCATGTATATTCATTACTTTAGCCATGCAAAGTTTGAAGGCTTGTTTCCCAAGTTGGAGCTTCCATTTAGCAAAATTCTTCCTTTTTAAGGTTGAGACAGCTGATTGTTTCAAGCTCGCTCGCCTAACGTCTAAAATTATCCGTTTGGGCTGAAATTTCTTGGGCCTTATCAAAAACATATATGCTACCATCCTGCAAAGTTTGGGAGACTTTGGACAAGTCCACAAGTTACTCCCTACCCTGCACCTGCTGCCCTGCTGAGGCTTAGAGGTTGCAGGGTGTTTGGAAGATGTTGTTGTGCTCTTGTCTATGTATTTGTTGTTGAAGAATGCTAATATATTACTCCAGACACCTGCAATAATACAACAAACAATCCCAAACAAAACATAATATACACAGACTAGCAATAAAGAGGGGACCTCAGTAAGAGCTTTAGAGGGAGTTATCATTTTCCAAGCCGCTCGACTAACGTCTCCAATTATCCATTTGAGTTGAAACTTTATGGAGTTAGCATGTATATCCTCCCCTTTAGTCCTGCAAAGTTTGAAGACTTGTTTCCCAAGTTGGAGGGTCCAAATCACTAAAGACCCTCTCTTTAGGCTTAAAGCAGCTGAATGTTTCCATGTCGCTCGCCTAACGCCTCCAATTATCCGTTTGGGCTGAAACTTCTTGGGGCTTGTCAAAATAGTATATTCTAACATCCTGCAAAGTTTGGGGGGGATTGGACAAGTCCACATGCTACTCCACACCCTGCACCTGCTGCACTGCTGTAGCTTAGAGGTTGCAGGGTGTTTGGAAGTTGTTTTTGTGTTCTTGTCTATGTATTTGTTGTTGAGGAATGCTAATATATTACTCCAGACACCTGCAATAATACAACAAACAAGCCCAAACAAAAAATAATGTGCACAGATTAGCAAAAAAGGAGGGGCCTCAGTAAGAGCTTTGGAGAGTGTTATCATTTTCCAAGTCGCTCGACTAACGTCTCCAATTGTCCATTTGAGTTGAAACTTTATGGAGTTAGCATATATATCCTCTCCTTTAGTCCTGCAAAGTTGGAAGACTTTTTTCCCAAGTTGGAGGGCCCAACTTACTAAAGACCCTCTCTTTAGGCTTAAGGCAGCTGAATGTTTCCATGTCGCTCGCCTAACGCCTCCAATTATCCGTTTGGGCTGAAACTTCTTGGGACTTGTCAAAAAAGTATATTCTACCCTCCTGCAAAGTTTGGGGGCCATTGGACAGGTCCTCATGTTATTCCACACCCTGCACCTGCTGCCCTGCAGCATGTACTCCAGTGGTGCTCCAAGCTGAAGTGTAATCATGATAGCTGAAGATCTAGGACCCTGCAAAATCAGATTAGTGAAATAGAAAAAAGAATGTATACTATTTCTTTCCTCAAGAGGTGAGTTGGTTATTGTGAGTAAGTAATATGTAGGGGAGACTCTCCCTTTTACAGTGGTTCTAACTGTGGTATCTTCAAAGTATTTGTATCTATGCATAAGTTGAAGATAGAGTTAGAACAGCAGTGCAGCAGATCAGGAAGGTTTCTTGATTCTCTTGAGCTTCCTTCTTCTGAAGCTAGCCATTCCCAACCTGTCCAGTTCCAGGTGGGCTTTGGCTTCTTTGGGGAGGTCCTGTTTGATGAAGTATAGCTCAGGGGAAGTACATTTATGGCTGTGTTTGGATAATGCATCAGCAATGGAGTTGGCCTCCCTAAAGGTGTGATTGCATTGAAAAGCCTGGAACTGACAGATGATATTGTGAAGGTTGTCCAGCAGTCCTTTGATGGTCCAGGGAGGCTTTGCTTGATGATGCAGCCACTTGGTGAGGAGTTCAGAATCCACTTCTAGTTCTACCTTGTAGTAACCAAGGTGGAGGCACCAGGAGAGGCCAAAGATAGCTGCTTTAATCTCAGCTTGATTATTAGTACCTGTACCTAAAGGGACAGCAAAGGCAAAAATGAGATCACCATAAGAATTTCTTAAGATTCCTCCTCCACCAATGTTGCCAGGGTTGTCAAGAGCACTGCCATCTGTATTTAGTTTCACCCTGTGGCCTGCTGGCTTTATCCATTTCACAGGAGTGATTTGGATAACATGAGAACACTGATCAATCCAAAGGACCAGTTCCTTCCAGCTGGTAGGCCACTTGATGTAGGGGAAGGCTATGGTGAGCAAGTTGTGGATATCTTTGTAGATAGAGAATTTGACTCTAGCCAGATTAGAATGTTTTCCACCATATTTAGAAGCACATCTGTTTTTCCAAAGGTTCCAACAAATGGAAATAGGAGTAGCCTGCAGAATAAGCTTATGAGCATTATTTTTATACTTAGAATTCCACCACCTCATCAAAAGAGTTCTAAGAGGTGTGTACTCCTTAGTGATACCCAAGGAATCAGAGAAGACTTTCCAAATGTTGGTAGCAAAGGAACCTGCAACAAAAATGTGATCAATAGTGTCTTGGCCAGGTCTATGGCAGCAGTAGCACTGAGAGGGGGTATGACCAAATCTGATCAAGCTCTCATTGGTGGGCAACTTCCCTCTAAAAGCTCTCCAGACCAGGAAGGAGTATTTGAAAGGGATGAGGTTGTGCCATGTGGAAGAATTGAGCTTAGTCTTGGGTCTTTTGGCTCTGATGAGCTCCCATGCTGTGGAACAACTGAACTCCCCAGAGCTAGTGAGCTTCCAGCTTGGTTGATCTTGCTGGAGAGGCTGGTAGTTGATGTAGGTAGCCAGGATGGTTGACACAAGTTGGGGAGGAGCCTTTTGTATGACAAGATCCACATTCCATTGACCATTGGTCAAGAAGGAAGAAACCTGAATGTTGTTGAACCTGCAACTGTTAGTGGTGAAGAGTGCTAGAGGTCCAACCCCCAGCCAGTTGTCCCACCAAAAGAGGCAAGTACCAGACAAGATTTGCCATTGAATATGAGGCTCCATGTGAGTCTTGTTGTGCATCAGGTGTTTCCAAGTAAGGGATTGGCCAGTATCCCATTTCTTGGTGATGATATTAGCCCTCTGACAATACTTGGCTTTAAGGAAGTCACCCCACAAGGTGTTCTTGGTTCTAAGAGTCCACCATTGCTTGTATTGAAAGGACTTAGCAACATCAGCAATTTGTCTGACCCCTATGCCCCCCTCATCATATGGGAAACTCAGGTTCTTCCAAGAAGACCAATGGTACTTCCTTTTGTCATTCTTCCACCCCCAAAAGAAGTTGGCAGTAATGCTTTGGATTTGCTTGATGGTAGTGGAGGGTGGAGTGCTGGCTGCAAGCAAGTGAATAGGCATGGCTTGGATGACATGTTTGACAAGAGTAACTCTGCCCCCATAGCTCAGGATCTTTGCCTGCCATCCTGTGATCTTATTAACTACCTTTGCAATAAGCTCAGAGTAGTAGATAATTCTCTGCCTTCCAATGTAAATGGGGCATCCCAGGTAGGTGATGGGGCTGCTCTTTTGAGTGAAGCCAGTAATATCCTTGATTCTCTGCACAGTAGATTGGAAAGCATTGGAAGGAATCATGAAGTGGCTTTTATGCTTGTTGATCAGTTGTCCAGAGGTCTTTTCATAAGTATCCAAAGTCTCCATGATGAGAGTCAAGGTTTGCTTCCTTCCAGAAGCAAAAATAATGATATCATCAGCAAAGCTAAGGTGGTTAATCTGAGGACCCTTTTGAGACATGTAGAATCCATGGAACTGAGGATGATGATGCAGATTGTTCATAAGTCTAGAGAGAACTTCAGCTCCAAGGATGAATAAGGCTGGGGATAGAGGGTCACCCTGCTTGAGGCCCCTTGTGGAATGAAAGAAACCATGCCTAGATCCATTAACTATGACAGAATACCAATTATCAGACATGATTCTCCATGCCATATCAATGAATCTTTCACCAAAGCCCATTCTTCTCAGAACCAGGCAAGTGTAGGACCAAGAGACCCTATCATAAGCTTTGGCCATGTCAAGTTTGATCACAACATTGCCTCCTATGTTAGGCTTTTTTATCTGGTGGATGATTTCTTGGGCCAGCATGATATTCTCAGAGATGCTCCTATTTTTAACAAAGCCTGATTGGTTAAGGGAGATGAGGTTAGGCAGAATAGGGGCTAATCTAAGACAAAGGAGTTTGGATATGATTTTGTTAGTAAAATTACTCAGACTTATGGGCCTGAATTCAGAAATTTTGGTAGGGTGCTTTACTTTGGGGAGGAGAACTAAGCAAGCATGAGAGAAGTATTTAGGCATAGTCTGACCACAGAAGAAGGAATTGACTACACTAAGGAGGTCTTCTTTGATGATATCCCAGCATACTTGGAAGAATTTGCCATTCATCCCATCAGGGCCAGCTGCTGAGTTGGGATTCATGGCAAAGACCACAGTTTTCAGCTCTTCCATAGATGGGGTGGCTTGGAGGGTCTCATTTTGCTGGTCAGTAACCATAGGGGTGATGCATTGAAGGTTATGCTGCTGGATGTAATTCTCTTCCCCAGTGAAGATCTGCTGGAAATGCTCACAGGCTGCCTCAGCTATTTCAGCATCACCCTGCACCCATGAGCCTTCCTCAGTCTGAATCCTGTGAATGTACAACTTCCTTCTTCTGCCTCTAATCAGGGCATGGAAGTAACTAGAATTCATATCACCTTCTTTAAACCACTGCAGCTGAGTCTTTTGCTTAAGGATAGTATTCTCCATTTTCATATACCTGATGTATTCAGCATTGATGGCATGAAGCTTGGATCTGTTTTCATTGGATTGCCTGTTAATCAGGTCCTCTTCAGCTTGTCTAACAGCTTCCTCATACTCTTTAACTTTAGCATGGATATCACCAAATTGGTTCCTAGACCAGTTACTAAGAGTATTAGCAAGCCTCTTCATCTTCATGTGAAAGATCCACATTGGATTACCCTCAATGGACCTGCTCCAGCAGTTCTCAACAAGATCCATAAAGGAAGGTTGTTCAGGCCAACAGTTAAGGAACTTGAAGTATTTGATGGGATTATGATGTTGATCTATCATTTCCATAAGAAGAGGGCAATGATCAGAACCAACTGATGGAAGATGAGTTATGGAAGTAAGGGGCATGGTTTCCAGCCATTTATCATTAACCATTCCCCTATCAAGTCTCTTCCATACCCTGGACATGATGCCTCTTTGATTGCACCAGGTGTATTTCTGCCCTGTAAAGCCAAGGTCTTGCAGGCCACTAGCCTCTATAATACTAATGAACTCAAGGCTCTTTCTCATATTATACATGACCCCCCCAAGTTTTTCTTCAGGGTCAGTAATAACATTGAAGTCACCTACAGTACACCATGGAAGAGAGGTAGTGGACTGCTGCAGCATGCTATCCCATAGAGGCCTTCTGAGGTGGTCCTTACACTTGGCATACACAAAGGTAGTAATGAACTGATTAGGGCTCATAACATGGTCAATGTCACAAGTGATCAGCTGTTCCTCATTTTCCAAAATAGTGCAACTCACATCTTTTGTCCAGAAAATCCAAATTTTACCATTAGGATTATGAGTAGCATAGTCCATGTTGAGAAGATTTCTGAAGTACTGCAGATGAGTGTTGTCAGAGAAAGGTTCTAAAATGGCAATGATAGAGATATGATGTATGTTTTTGAGAAGTTTAATTCTCTCCATAGCTCCTTGGGTATTAATACCCCTCACATTCCAACTAAGGATGCTAATCATTTAAAAGGTTTGAGAGTTTGGAGCCTGGTATTTGGCCTGCCAGTGAGGACAGATGTTGAAGAGGTTTTTGGTTTAGTGCTAAGTCTGGTCCTATGAATCCCTCTAGGAGATAATCCCTGTGAACTAGTTGCCTGCTTAATTTCTTCTTCATAAACATTATCAGAAGAGGGACTGAAGATCTTGATCAACTGCTCACTCTCACTATTATTATCATCATCCTCATGGTCTTGCAGAGGTTGGTCATCAAAATCTTCCTCATTCTCAGACTCACACACAGCATACTCATCTGTAAGATCTTGTATGTTGGTGTTGAGGGTGCAGGTGAACTGAGGCAGATCAGTAACTCTCTCAGGGATGATTTCAGCTGAATTTCTGGGAGATGTGGGAATGCAATGGGCTTGGAGAGGAGTGATATCCATCCCCACCTGGTCATCATCTAAGACAAATTGTTGGCACTCCTGCTCCCCCTGCTGTACTATCAAACTGTCCATTTTGGGAGTTTGACATGTCTCAGCTGAGTTCATTTCTTGTATTTTCTTTTTAATGGCTTCTCTTCTTTTCTTGCTTAGCTTATTCTTCTGAACAGTAGAACTTTTACCACTAGTACTAGGGTGAGATCCCAGGTCTTTGGCCATGGCACCTTTGCTAGCTTGCATGGTAATTTCATCAATATGACTAGCTGCAGGGGTAGGAGTGTGTGTTGGAGTCTTTTGAGCAGAGGTAGCAGGGGCTCTGGAGTCACTCCTAAGTTCAACAATATTCTCATGCATAGCATGAGGGTGTACCCCTCCCCTATTGGTTTCCCCATCCTGCATGTTAGTGGGGTTCTCCTGTACATTTCCAGCCTTTCCTCCTTCAACTACCAGATCAGCAGCAACAACATTAATCTTTGGGAGGTTCAGGGGTATTGGGATTGATAAGTCAATACCTGAGTTCCTTGCAGGATTGGTCCCTTGAGTAACACCTGTTAAGATATTACTTGTGCATGCAATATGGGGGGATGGGGTATGTGGGAGAGATAAGTCAATACCTTGCCTCTCAGTTGTAGTGATTGCCTGCCTTGTTGATGAACTCCTCAACAAAGAGTTCTTCTGGTTGTCTGTAGCTCCTGCAATTTGGTTAGTGGGTTGATCTTGCATTGCAAGATCAACATGAACATTTGGAATAGAGATAGAAGTAGTAGTCTTACCTGGATTTACTTTGGTTTGCTGCACTGCAACATACTTACCTTTGGTTAGGACTCCTGCAGCTCTTGTTTCTTGGTTCAGCTGGCCATTAATATGTCCCTTGTTCTGTTTCCTTCTCTGAGTTTGCCAACCATTGTCCTCCTTGCTAGCCTTATTGTTCTGTGACTGTTGTGGTATATTGGCTGTCAATGGATTTTGGTGCACCTGTAAGTTATCAGATTGAGGTTGGTTGTGCTCTTTGTTCTCTCCCTGAGTTTGGCTTGTAATTTTTGCAATATTTTCAGAACTTTTTTCAGAACTTTTCTTCTTCATTTGTTCTTCATCTCTTCTCTTGATATTACACACATGCACCTTGTGCCCCTGATGCTTGCAATACATGTAGTACTCAGGCACACTTTCATATAATAATTCCTGCCACCTTCCTATTGTAGGATCACTTTTGTCATGCCCAAGCCATACATGATGGGGTCTCTCTTGTGTAAGGTTGACCTGTACTCTTACCTTAGCTGTGCTTCCCCTAGTCTTCTGAATAGAGGCTGCATCCATGAAGAGTACTTTCCCCACAGGAGCAAGGAGAGTGCTGAGGAATTCCTTATCATAACAGTGCCAGGGCAGTTCAGGAAGGGCAACCCAGACTGGTACAATGGGGGTCTCCTCTTCAGGCCTAAAAGTTGGAGTCCAGGTTTGGATCCTCATAGTTTGGCCTTCAATTGTCATTCTTTGCTTGGTCCACACAGTTGTGTAGTCCAATTCATTGTCCAGATCAATGTACACATGCCTGGCATTGAAGTGGGCAATTTTAACTCCCCCTACCAATTGAGTTTGGAGAATGAAGCTTTTTCTTATTAGCTCCACCTTAGGCATTGTGTTGTTAAATTTTCCAACAAGTGTGTATTTGCACCTTTCAGCTAATTTCACCATGAAGTCCTCTTTGTCATAGATAACAGCTGGTAGGCCTTGTCTGGTAGTGTATATAGGAGTAGCTAGATTCAGAGGGACATCATTTTTGGCTTGGTTAAGTCTCAGTTTGGAGGCAAAAGTTTGTATAACAGTGTATGGTGCTGGATGAGGGACCTGTTCCTTTCTAATAGGGAACTGGTTCCTTGGAGGATTTATATTGTTGTTATCAGTTTGTTGAGGTTGGCTACTAACAATTTTAGAGACTTGGTTGTTGGGAGTAATCTTATCAAAGTTAGAGGAAATTTTGGGAAAATTATTTTGAGTACTTGTAATCTTATGGTTTTGCACCATGTTGTTGGTCTGTTTATCAGAATTAGAGTTAGGCCTGTTAATTTCAGACTCATTCCCCTGCATAGACTTGTTAGGAGCAATACCAGGTAGAGCATCTACTTCATTGGATTTAAACAACTTATCAGCATCATTCAAAGAGACAAGAGTATGTCCAGCTGCACTGTGCTTATGAATATGGTAAGTATGCTCATCAGTATTAGGCAGCAAAATATTTTCCACACCTTGCCTTTGATTATTAGGAAGCTCAATATGATTAGGATATAATAGAATGTCATTAGGAGAACACATATTCTGGCCCTGCATATTGAATTCAAGAGAGTTAGAAGACTTACCTTGTGCTCCTGTGATGGAACCACTGCTGTGAAGATAATTCGTTCCTTTTTGCATTTGGTTATTGTAATTGTTTTGATTATTTTGGGATTGAACACCATTGACAAAAAACTGAGATTGATCATTAGCCAAAGTAAGCTCCTCAGTTTGAACCTCACTGTCCCTGTGACTAGCCTCTTCAACCAAGTCTTGACGACTTTTTGAATTTGAACTTTTCGGAGAGAGTTTGGGGTCGGAGTTTTGTCTAGGAAGCCTCACAACAGCCTTAGGAACCTTTTGACATTGATTTCTTGCCAGTTGGGTCGCCGGAGCTCCGGCGACATTTTTGTCGTCTTGACGACTTTTCAAATTTGAATCAATTGGTAGTGATTCGAGACTAACTGTATGGCTAGGGACCCTCTCTACACTGTGAAGAACCTGTTGGGATTGGTTTTGTCTCAATTGGATCGCCGGAACTCCGGCAGTCCCACCATTGTTGTCGTCTTGACGACTTTTCAAATTTGATTCAATTAGTGGTGATTCGATACTAACCTTGTAGCTGGGGAGCTTCTCTACATTGCCACGAACCACTTGGGATTGAAATTGTATGAATTCGTTCGCCGGAGCTCCGGCGACCTCCATATGTGCAGAAGTCGAGTTGAAATTCGAGACTCCCTGGGATGATTCGAAATGCTGCGTGGTGATGAGGGGCTGCACATGAGGCTCAGGAGCATTTTGGCTATAGTTTTGAGCTGATATAGTGGCCGGAGGTCCGGCGCCGCCGCTGACTTTTTCGCCGGCGATTGATACGCCGGTGAAAATTAGTTCATCAGGTGCGCCTTGGCCTGAGGAACAAAACCCATATGGTGCGAGCTGTCGAATGTCGCCGGAGTTTGGTCGAATTTCTGATCGAAATTCCGGCGCTTGTGTCTCCACATTTCTGTCGATTTGTATATCATTTTGTTTAGAATTTTTTGCTGCTGATTGTATATGAGCTGAGGAATCATCTTCACAATTTGTTATTACATTTAACAATCCCTGATTTCTCAAGGCAATGATTCGTTCAGCATTCTGCAGCTCTTCAGTAGAACAAGTAACAGTGATCACTTTGGTTTTTTGCAAATTCGAAGAGCTGTAGGTGGAATCTGAAGGTGAGGCAACTCTCGTTGTGTTCGTATCGACGAAATCTACAATTCCGTCTTTCGAACGAAATTTTTCGAGGTCTGGAGGTGGGTCCCACCCCATTTCGTTTTTTGACTAAAATGCCCTTCCTTGAGAGCTTTCTTTAGAGAGAAGTTTTAGAGAGAAGATGAAATCATAAAATGAGAAAGTGATGGGGTTTTTTTTTTTTTTTTTTTTTTTTTTTTTTTTTTTTTTTTTTTTTACGGGAACAGACCCTACACGAGGCTCCCACCTCTCGTGCACAGTCAGGGGTTAAGCAACACCCCCAAGCCTTAACATAAATAATCAAAATAAAAATACAAGGAGGGGGACATAAACCTTACCTCCGATCCTATGGTGGTTCATAAGTCGGCTAACCAATTAAGGTCGGCTAACTCATCCCCGATACAAAAAAGAGACTAACTATAACTAGAAAGCAGTAAACCTGTGAGAGGACTCCTCCCGGTACAATTCAACTATGAAAGCATAAATGAGGGAGACTCTCCCCTTCCATGAGAAAAAAGAAAAGTAACCTACACTAGTCCTATTCCAACTATGCTACGTACCAGACATAGCGACATTGAAGGAGAACAAGTATACGAAACTTCTATCTCGCATGGGATGGGAAATTCTTTTCATCTTTGCTCTTTTTAGTCTTGTCGTACCAAGTAAATCCCGGTGAAATATGCCTTTGTATTAGTATCATGATTACCAGCTATGGGGGCTGCATGGTGGTCCAAATGTATGGTTGCTGCAAACCTGCACCTGCACAGATAGACAAAACCAGAAATATATACAAGCAACCAAGTCTGGAGGTTGCTGTACATGGATGTGTTGGTTTTGGCATCTGTTGTTGCTGATGCTGTTGAACTTCATCTTTCAATTTCGCATTTTCAGTTTCAGCTCTGTGATTGAGTTGTTTTTTGGTGTGTGGCTGAGTAGTTGTTTGGTGTTGTGTTCCCACAGTATGTATATGGAGTTGATGGAGGTGTGACCTTTTACAGCAGCTTATGATATTGTTGTTGGTTCTTGGATGTTGTCTATGAGGGTGTTGGAGTTCCTTCTGGGCTGTATCTCCAACAACCTGGGATGTATGAAAGAAAGAAGCAAACAACCAAACAAACACACAATTCCAAGAACAGTTCCAAAAATGCTGATTGTGGTGCCATTCCTCTGTTGCAGCTGGCTTCCTCAAGTTCTGTATTTGCAACCTGCACAAGCAACCAAAATACAAACCTGGCAATTTGCAGGTTGTTGAAACTGATGGCTGCAGGTTCCATAGAAGCCCCAGGACATTGCAAGTATCTCTCTTGGCTGCAAGGATCCTGTGACTGGTTGCAACTCCTCTTGTTGATGGTCTTTGTAGCTGCTGCATTCCACAGCTGTGAAGTTGTTGTTGCTTCCACTCAAATTCAGCTTCAGCATTCTTGTTGTTGTTTGTTCTTGGATGTTGTCTATGATGATGTTGGAGTTCCTTTTGGGCTGTATCTCCAACAACCTGCACAAACAAGGAAGCAAACAAACAAGCAAGCATACAATTATAAGAACAATTCCAAGGATTCTGTTGCACAAACTCCTTGTTGCTGCCATTGTAATGCTTGTTGGTCCTTGCTTTGAAATGGTTCAGCCTGCACAGCCAAACAAGACCAGCACAACATACAACCAAAGAGCTGCTGTAGCTAGTGCCATTAGCTTGTATTTGTTCCTTGTCTGCTGCAAGTTGGTGGAGCTCTGCACCTGCACAGACAAACAAAAACAAAAACAACAAACCCAAGGCTGCCAATCTGCAGGTTCTGATGGCTGCAGTCTCCCTAGGCTGCTTGTTGGTCTTTGTTTTAAGGTGGTTGGATTTCTTGGAGTACCTGCACAGAACAACAAAACAAACAAAATTGTATATGTATCTTGTCTGCTGCAGGTGGATGGAGTTGTTGATGGGGTGTGTTGATGATGGAGAATGTGGTTGGCAAGCTGATTGTGTTGCTTCTTGGCAGCCCCAGGTTACTGCAGCCTTTTTATCATTTCCAAAGGGGGGCTGCCAGTTGCAATGATGTAACTGAGGATGATTGGAGCTCAATACAGGGGAGCTGCATCTGGGGTACCTGCATAGACAAACACAACCAACAAACCTCCCAAGCAAAGAGAGCTGCAGGCTTCTGCATTCATGTTCCTTGTGTGTTGCAAGTTGGTGTAGTTGTTGCTGTGGAGTGTTGATAGAGGATGTGGATGGAAAGCCGCTCCATAGGAGCCCCAAGACTTTGTAGCCCTCATAGCAGTTCCAAAGAGGGCCTGCATAAGTGGACAAAGGCCATGTCCAATAAGATGGAGGGGAACAAGGCCAAAAACTGGATTGGATGTTATGGGATTGTGTCTGTGAAGTCCTGGTGATCAACTCCAGCTTCTGATGTAATAGTTCCCCAGTTATTGATGTCCCTAAGCAAAAACAATCAGCCAAATGCAAACAACCAAACAAACACAAGAACCAGCTGGAAGTTGATGTTCTGCATAGTCCTTGTGGAGGCCTAGTGTACATCTTCTTGTTGCTTCCTTGGTGATTATGGTGTTTGTTGGTATCAGTTACACAAGTCAGGTTCAATTTGGAGTACCTGCACAGACAATTAGCACAAACAAGCCACACAACCAAAGATAAACAAGAACAGTCAACCAAAGCCAAGCAACAAAGCAAAAAGGTGTTGAACTGCTGCAGGTGTTGCAGGTGTTGGGCTGCTGCAGGTGTTGAGTTGATGCAGGTGTTGTCCTCTATGTATTTGATGTTAAGGCATGTTGGTGTAAGTCTCCAGCAACCTGCAAACACACAGCAAATAACCAAACACAAGCAAAGACCTATACAGGTTAGTAGAGAGGAATGGTTCTCAAAAAGGATTTTGGAGTTTGTTAGCATTTTCCATGTCGCTCGACTAACGTCTCCACTTTTCCGTTTGAGCTGAAACTTCCTGAGGTTAGCATGTATATTCAACAAACCACACAACCAAAGAAATCTGCAATCTGCTGGTAACTTGTAGCTGTTCCTTGTGTGCTGCTGGAATGCAGCTCCTTGTTGCTTCCAAAGAAACATTGGTATGATGATGTTGGAGTTCCTTTTGGGCTGTATCTCCAACAAACTGCACAAACAAGGAAGCAAACAAACAAGCAAGCATACAATTATAAGAACAATTCCAAGAATTCTGTTGCACAAATTCCTTGTTGCTGCCATTGTAATGCTTGTTGGTCCTTGCTTTGAAGTGGTTCAGCCTGCACAGCCAAACAAGACCAACAAAACATACAACCAAATAGGTGTGCAAGCTGCTGTAGCTATTGCTATTAGCTTGTATTTGTTCCTTGTCTGCTGCAAGTTGGTGGAGTTGTTGCAGATGTTGATGGAATGCATCTGGTATGCATGGGGAATTCTGAAGATTTGCACCTGCACAGACAAACAAAAACAAAAACAACAAACCCAAGGCTGCTAATCTGCAGGTTCTGATTGCTCCATGTTCCTTGTGTGTTGCAAGTTGGTGTAGTTGTTGCTGTGGAAAGCTGCTCCATAGGAGCCCCAAGAATTTGCAGCCCTCATAGCAGTTCCAAAGAGGGCCTGCATAAGTGGACAAAGGCCATGTCCAATAAGATGGAGGAGAACAAGGCCAAAAGCTGGATTGGATGTTATGGGATTCCCCAGTTATTGATGTCCCTAAGCAAAAACACTTAGCCAAATGCAAACAAACAAACAACCACAAGAACCAGCTGGAAGTTGCTGTTCTGCATAGTCCTTGTGGAGGCTTTTTTTTTTTTTTTTTTTTTTTTTTTTTTTTATGGGAACAGACCTTACACGAGGCTCCCACCTCTCGTGCACAGTCAGGGGTTAAGCAACACCCCCAAGCCTTAACATAAATAATCAAAATAAAAATACAAGGAGGGGGACATAAACCTTACCTCCGATCCTATGGTGGTTCATAAGTCGGCTAACCTATTAAGGTCGGCTAACTCATCCCCGATACAAAAAAGAAACTAACTATAACTAGAAAGCATTAAACCTGTGAGAGGACTCCTCCCGGTACAATTCAACTATGAAAGCATAAATGAGGGAGACTCTCCCCTTCCATGAGAAAAAAGAAAAGTAACCTACACTAGTCCTATTCAACTATGCTACGTACCAGACATAGCTACATTGAAGAAGAACAAGCATACGAAACTTCTATCTCGCATGGGATGGGAAATTCCTTTCATCTTTGCTCCTTTTAGTCTTGTCGTACCAAGTAAATCCATGTGAAGTGTGCCTTTGCATCAGTATCATGATTATCAGCTATGGGGGCTGAAAAGAGAGGAAATATATGGAGCTATAGTTTCCAACAGCCTTGTAGTTGGTGTGGAGGAAATTGATAGCCTGAATTAGCCAAGGAAGCAAACAAACATGGTTGTTGCAGTCTTGTACCTTGTGGAGGCTTAGGGTTTAGGGTTTAGGGTTTAGGGTTTTTTTTTTTTTTTTTTTTTTTTTTTTTTTATGGGAACAGACCCTACACGAGGCTCCCACCTCTCGTGCACAGTCAGGGGTTAAGCAACACCCCCAAGCCTTAACATAAATAATCAAAATAAAAATACAAGGAGGGGGACATAAACCTTACCTCCGATCCTATGGTGGTTCATAAGTCGGCTAACCTATTAAGGTCGGCTAACTCATCCCCGATACAAAAAAGAAACTAACTATAACTAGAAAGCATTAAACCTGTGAGAGGACTCCTCCCGGTACAATTCAACTATGAAAGCATAAATGAGGGAGACTCTCCCCTTCCATGAGAAAAAAGAAAAGTAACCTACACTAGTCCTATTCAACTATGCTACGTACCAGACATAGCTACATTGAAGAAGAACAAGCATACGAAACTTCTATCTCGCATGGGATGGGAAATTCCTTTCATCTTTGCTCCTTTTAGTCTTGTCGTACCAAGTAAATCCATGTGAAGTGTGCCTTTGCATCAGTATCATGATTATCAGCTATGGGGGCTGAAAAGAGAGGAAATATATGGAGCTATAGTTTCCAACAACCTTGTAGTTGGTGTGGAGGAAATTGATAGCCTGAATTAGCCAAGGAGGCAAACAAACATGGTTGTTGCAGTCTTGTACCCAGTTCCTTGCTGCCTCTATAGTTGCAGTGGTAGCATGATTGTTGTTGCAGGTTAGGTTCAGTAGTAGATACCTATGTTGGTACCTGCACAGGCAAACAACACCAGAAAAACACACTAACAACCTATTGTGTGCTGCATATGCTGTATTCTGCTGCTGTGCTGCATATGGTAGGTACAAATGGTGGTTGATGATGATGGCTGCAGTATCCTTGTGATGCCAAGTATTCTCAACTTTGAAGTTGTAGTAGGTGTGCATCAGTGAACCTGCATTATCAATTAACAGAGGGGCAAGCAATTGTGGGAGGGGAAAAGGCTGATGCATGTTTTTGTGCAACTCCTTGTTGCTTCCATTGTAGTTAGGCTGCTTATTGGTCTTTGTTTTGAGATGGTTAACCTTCTTGGAATACCTGCACAGAAAAACAACACCAACAAACTTGTATTTGTTTCTTGTCAGATGCAGGTTGATGGACTTGTTGCTGAGGTGTGTTGATAATGGAGAATGTGGCTGGCAATCTGATTGTTCTGCTTCATAGTAGCCCCAGGTTGCTGCAGCCTTTGTAGCATTTCTGCTACATTGATGAAGCTGGATCAATGCAGGTTCAATGAATGAGCTGCAGCTGGGGTACCTGTATAAAACAAAACCACCAAACCTTATTGCCAAAGGGATCTGCAGGCTGCTGTACCCATGTTCCTTGTGGAAGTAATGGGATTGCTTTAGTGGAGTCCTGTTAGATATCTCCAATTTCTGATGGAATAGCTCCCCAGTTGTTGATGTACCTGCAGCAACACAACAAACAAAAGCCAGCAAGACAGGGTTTGCACAAAGGGCTGCTGTAAATGTTGAGCTATTAGAGAGTGCATGGATGGAGTGGAAGTTATGGGGTTGTGTCTGGGAAGTCCTGGTGATCAACTCCAACTTATGATGGAATAGTTCCCCAGTGATTGATGTCCCTAAGCCAAAACAATCAGCCAAATGCAAACAACCAAACAAACACAAGAACCAGCTGGAAGTTCTGCATAGTCCTTGTGGAGGCCTCTTAGTAAAGGTATTTGTTTTGGTGGTTGTCTCTGTGATGTGTTCTATGTAGGTGTTGGGAACACATGTTGATGAGTCCATCCTGACATCTGCATCTACCCAACAAACAAGAACCAGCAAGGAAGGAGCTGAGGTTAATAGAAGAGATCTCAAGCAAGTGTACATCTTCTTGTTGCTTTCTTTGTGATTATGGTGTTTGTTGGTATCAGTTACACAAGTGTCCTTTGTTGTGATCAGGTTCAACTTCTTGGAGTACCTGCACAGACAATCAGAACCAACAAGCCACACAACCAAAGATAAACAAGAACAGTCAACCAAAGACAAGCAACAAAGCAAACAGGTGTTGAACTGCTGCAGGTGTTGCAGGTGTTGGGCTGCTGCAGGTGTTGAGTTGATGTTGTCCTCTATGTAGTTGATGTTAAAGCATGTTGGTTTAAGTCTCCAACAACCTGCAAATACACAGCAAATAACCAAATACAAGCAAAGACCTATACAGGTTAGTAGAGAAGAATGGATCCCAAAAAGGATTTTGGAGCCTGTTAGCATTTTCCATGTCGCTCGACTAACGTCTCCACTTATCCTTTTGAGCTGAAACTTCCTAAGGTTTGCATATATATTCTTTACTTTAGCCTTGCAAAGTTTGAAGGCTTGATTCCCAAGTTGGAGCTTCCATATAGCAAATTTCTTCCTTTTTAAGCTTAAGACAGCTGATTGTTTCAAGCTCGCTCGCCTAACGTCTAAAATTATCCGTTTGGGCTGAAATTTCTTGGGTCTTATCAAAAACATATATGCTACCATCCTGCAAAGTTTGGGAGGCTTTGGACAAGTCCACAAGTTACTCCCTACCCTGCACCTGCTGCCCTGCTGAGGCTTAGAAGTTGCAGGGTGCTTGGAAGATGTTGTTGTGCTCTTGTCTATGTATTTGTTGTTGAAGAATGCTAATGTATTCCTCCAGGCACCTGCAATAATATAACAAACAAGCCCAAACAAAACATAATGTACACAGACTAGCAATAAAGAGGGGACCTCAGTAAGAGCTTTGGAGAGTGTTATCATTTTCCAAGCCGCTCGACTAACGTCTCCAATTATCCATTTGAATTGAAACTTTATGGAGTTAGCATGTAAATCCTCTCCTTTAGTCCTGCAAAGTTTGAAGACTTGTTTCCCAAGTTGGAGGGTCCAAATTACTAAAGACCCTCTCTTTAGGCTTAAGGCAGCTGAATGTTTCCATGCCGCTCGCCTAACGCCTCCAATTATCCGTTTGGGCTGAAACTTCTTGGGGCTTGTCAAAATAATATATTCTAACTTCCTGCAAAGTTTGAGGGGGATTGGACAAGTCCACATGCTACTCCACACCCTGCACCTGCTGCCCTGCTGAAGCTTAGAGGTTGCAGGGTGTTTGGAAGTTGTTTTTGTGCTCTTGTCTATGCATTTGTTGTTGAAGAATGCTAATTTATTACTCCAGACACCTGCAATAATACAACAAACAAGCCCAAACAAAAAATAATGTACACAGACTAGCAATAAAGAAGGGACCTCAGTAGGAGCTTTGGAGAGTGTTAACATTTTCCAAGTCGCTCGACTAACGTCTCCAATTGTCCATTTGGGTTGAAACTTTATGTATTTAACATATGTATCCTCTCCTTTAGTCCTGCAAAGTTTGAAGACTTGTTTCCCAAGTTGGAGGGTCCAAATTACTAAAGACCCTCTCTTAAGGCTTAAGGCAGCTGAATGTTTCCATGTCGCTCGCCTAACGCCTCCAATTATCCGTTTGGGCTGAAACTTCTTGGGGCTTGTCAAAATAGTATATTCTAACATCCTGCAAAGTTTGGGGGGCATTGGACAAGTCCACCTGCTGCAACTCACCCTGCACATCTTACCCTGCTGTATCTCAGTTACAGGTGTTGCAGGGAAGGTGTTAGCATTAGTGAGAGGCTGAATATTTGGTGAAATACTAGCATGCCAGGTTGTTGCTTCTCTTTTGTTGAGATACTTTGAACCTGTACAGACAAGTGACAAGAAGCCAAACAAGAAGGATAGGTGTACAGGCTGCTGGAGACTCTTTTGTAGCTCCATGTGACTTCCATAGTAAATGAGGTTAAATTGCATGTTGTTGCAGGCTTCTCCCAAGAGAGGACCCTTAGTTGCACTCAGAACCAGCTCCCTATGGTACCTGCACCCACCAACAGAAAAACACACATACAGGCAATTCTGCAAGTTATAGTAATTAATTCTAATTACTTGTAGTTGGTTCCTGATTGCTGATTCCCATTGCTGGTTCCTGTGCTGCATCACTACAGCTTTCCTTGCCTGGTTTGCAATTGTTGGTTCCCATTTTCCAAATCTACTGATACCTACACAAGCAAGAATGAAAAGAAAAAAGAAGCTATCTATTCTAATCCTTACCTCTAGGGGTATTTTGATTGCTCTAGGAATGCAATAAGTAATGGAGATTATCCCCTTTACAAAACTCCTACCTATGAATTTATACATAGGGAGTTCTGTACTACTATTATTATTGGTATGCAAATCAAGGAGGTTGTTTGATCCTCTTCAGTTTTGTCCTCCTAAAATTTGGCATCCCCATCTTGTCTAGGATGTAATATCCTCTTGTTTCCTTAGGAAGCTGTTGAACACTGTAGAATTGAGCCATGCTATCTACACTGTGGCTATGCTTGGAGAGTGTATCAGCAACAAAATTAGCCTCCCTATAGATATGCTTACATTGGAAGAAATCCAGCATTATGATCATCTCCTGCAGGTTTGTGATGTATTTCCTGATGTTCCAGGGAGATGTAATCTCTTGTTTTAACCATTTCAGAAGTAGTTCAGAATCAACCTCCAGTAGAACCCTGCTGTAGCCATGTTGAATACACCAAGTAATGCCTATGACTGCAGCTTGTACCTCAGCTTGGTTGTTAGAACCAATTCCAAGTGGTGCAGCAAATGCATAAAGGATGTTTCCTTTATGATCTCTTAGGATACCCCCAGCTCCAATTCTTCCAGGATTATCCAAGGCACTTCCATCAGTATTCAGTTTAACCACATGGTATGCTGGTTTGTGCCAACTGACTTGGATGATTTTCATTTCATGGCTGCATCTTTCAACCATAGCTATTAGCTCCTTCCAGTCACTTGGCCAACTAATGTAAGGGAAAGCTGTGAAGATCAGCATGTAGAGTTCTTTGATGACTGAGAATTTCACCCTAGTACTGCTAGACTTTTTGCCACCATATTTACTAGCACACCTGTTCTTCCATAAGTTCCAAGAAATAAATATAGGAGTAGCTTGCAATAACAGCTTATGGACTTCATTATTTGGTTTAGCCAGCCACCATTTCATCATATTGCTCCTCATTGGGTTGATGCTGTGTTGTATACCCCAACAGTCAGAAAAATACTTCCATATGTGACTAGCCATGTGTCCAGAATTAAAAATGTGATCTATAGTATCCCATCCTGGCCTGTAGCAACAAGAACACTGAGCAACTGCATGACCAAAGTGCTCAATATTTTCATTGGTGGGCAACTTGCTTCTGAGAGCTCTCCAGACAAGAAAGGATATCTTGAAGGGTATATTCTTGTGCCATATATTATTGTCTGTCATGGTTCTGTTCCTTTTAGGCCTGATTTGGTTCCAAGCTGAAGCACATGTAAATTTTCCATCTGAATTCAGCTTCCAGTAGGCTGTATCTGGGAGGTCAGGTTGGTACTTGAAGGAAAAACTTAGGATCTTCTGTATCAAGTGCTGTGGTGCATGTTGCCTCACCTTCTCTTCATCCCATTCTCCATTATTCAGGAATTTTGAGACAGTGGTATTGTTAAGTCTAGGAAGACAGTCTTTGTGGTAGGCTAGGGGTCCAATTCCTAGCCAATCATCCCACCAAAAACTACAAGAGCCTGAGTTAAAATGCCACTGTATATGAGGCTCAATCTCAGATTTGTTTGTCATCATGTGTTTCCACATAAGTGATTGACCAGTGTCCCATTTCTTGATTACTGGATGTGCCCTCTGACAATACTTGGCCCTCAAAAAACTCCCCCATAGAGTCTTCTTAGACCTGAAAATCCACCATTGTTTATACTGCATTGCTAAGAAAACATCTTTAAGATTTTTCATGCCAATACCACCTTCTTCTGTTGGGTAGCTGAGGGTCTCCCATGATGCCCAATGATATTTTCTTTTTCCTCTGTCCCATCCCCAAAAGAAGTCTGCTATAAGAGACTTTATTTGTTTGAGAGTAGTGTAAGTTGGAATCACAGCAGATAGAAGATGAATTGGGAGGGAATGCAAGACATACTTCACCAGAGCAGCTCTCCCCCCATAACTGAGTACCTTGGTCTGCCAACCTCTAATTCTGGATATCACTTTGGACACCATACCAGTAAAGTATATGATCCTTTGACCTCCAATGTATAAGGGGCATCCCAAGTAAGTAATAGGGCCATGAGTAATTTTGAAGCCAGTGGTAGAAGTGACCCTTTCAATGATCTCAGGATCAGTATTCAGAGGGATCAAGCACTGACTCTTTTGTGTGTTAATTAGCTGGCCTGATGTCTGTTCATACACTTCCAGAGTCTTCATGATCAGCTTGAGAGAGTATCTACATGTTGAAGTGAATATGATTATATCATCAGCAAAACTCAAATGATTAATCAATGGACCTTTCTTCTCCATGTGGAAACCTTTGTACAAATAGTGTTGATGAAGGTTATTGAGCAGTCTTGAGAGTACCTCAGCACCTAAAATAAATAGGGCTGGGGATAGTGGATCTCCCTGTTTGAGGCCTCTTGTAGAATGGAAAAAACCATGCCTACCTCCATTCACAATAACTGAGTACCAGTTGTTAGCCATAAGCCTCCAAACCATGTCAATAAATATTTCTCCAAATCCAAACCTTCTCATGACTAGACATATAAATGACCAAGACACCCTGTCATAGGCTTTGGCCATGTCTAATTTGATCACCACATTATCTCCCAGCTTTGGTTTTTTAATGCTATGAATAATTTCCTGTGCCAGCATAATGTTTTCAGAAATACTTCTTCCCTTAACAAAACCAGATTGATTTTCAGAGATTAGTTGAGGGAGAATGGGAGCAAGTCTGAGGCAAAGAATTTTAGAAATAACTTTATTAGTGAAGTTACTTAGAGAAATAGGCCTGAAGTCTGATAACTTATTGGGATGATCCACTTTTGGGAGTAGGACCAAACAAGCATGTGAGATGAACTTAGGAAGAGAATGCCCACAGACAAAGTATTTCACCACATTGAATAAGTCTTCACTGATGATATTCCAGCAAGTTTGGAAGAACTTGCCATTAAAACCATCTGGACCTGCAGCAGATGCATCACTGAGGGAAAATACAGCTTCTTTCAGCTCCTCCTTAGTAGGCATAGTATTAAGGGACTGGTTTTGCTGATCTGTGATGGTTTTGGGAATGCAACTGAGGATATCTTCATTGATAACATCATCCTTACCAGTGAAGATCTTCTCAAAAAAGTCACATGCAGCAGTAGCTATATTCTGATCACCTTGAATAGTATTATCCTGCTCATCAGTAATCTGATGGATGAATAATCTTCTTCTCCTTCCTCTTATAATAGCATGAAAGTACTTGGAGTTGGCATCTCCCTCCTTAAACCACTGAAGCTGAGTTTTTTGTTTAAGGATGGATTGTTCAGTTTTCAAGTATTTAATGTACTGAGCATTTACATGATTCAACTTGATCTTGTTATCTTCAGACTTGTCCTGGATGAGAGCATCTTCTACTTGCTTTACCTTCTCTTCAAACTCTTTGACAGCTGCAAAAATGTCCCCATACTGTTGCCTTGACCATCTACTAAGGGTGTTAGCCACCCTCTTAAGTTTCAACTGGAATATTCTCATTGGATTACCTTCTACTGGTCTTTTCCAGCAGTTTCCAACAGTATCTAGAAAGGTCCCATTCTCCACCCAACAGTTAAGGAACTTGAAGTATTTGATAGGATTAGTGTGAGTCTCCTTGCATTCCAGTAGAAGGGGGCAGTGATCTGAACCTGTAGAAGCAAGATGAGACACAGTAGTCATAGGCATCATCTCTAACCACCTATCATTCACCATGGCCCTGTCCAGTCTCTTCCAAATTCTAACCTCCATATCCCTGTTGTTGCACCATGTAAACTTCTGCCCATTGAAACCCAAATCAGTAAGACCACATGCCTCAATTACACTTATGAACTCAAGACTTTTGTTCATATTGTAAGGTTGTCCTCCTAGCTTTTCATCAACATCAGTGATCACATTAAAGTCTCCAATAATGCACCATGGTTTGTCTGTGTCAGCATACTGCAGCATCTTATCCCAAAGAGTTCTTCTCATATAATCCTTACACTTGGCATAGACAAATGTAATAAAATGAGAGTTTGGATTGGCCACATGTTTGATTTCACATGTAACCTGCTGTTCATCTTGGTCTACAATGGAGCAGTCCACATCCTTGGTCCAAAATAACCAAATCTTGTTATTGGGGTTGTGTATGGCATTGTCCATTCTCAACTGAATTCTGTAATGGTTGAGCTGGGAATGGTTAGCAAATGGTTCAAGTATTGTCAACATAGATAATTTGTGATAATCCTTGAGTTGTTGGAGTCTATCCAATGCACCTTGAGTATCAATACTCCTTGCATTCCAGCATATTGTATTCATCATCAAAGTTTAATGGATTTGGACCTTGTGTTGATGCTACTCTTACTAGCAGCATTATCTGAACTGGTAGAGTTCTCTTGCTTCTTTTTTTTCCTCTTACCCTGCTGACCCCTGGGTGATAGGCCCTGCTTCTCAGACATCTGCAGTACTTCATCTTGGATTACAGTATCTGTGGTTGGATCAAATGTCCTCAAAGGATATGCACTAGTTTCTTCATCCTCCTCATTAGCTTGTTCCCTCTGATCAGAATCCTCTTCATCTTCAGAGTGAGTAACTCTATATTCATCCTCCCAATCTTCTGATATGACTCTCTTGTTGAGTACACACATCTCAGTAGATGTAGTCTGAACCTGAAGAGGTGGCACATGAATACCAGCCTGTTCTTCAACCAGCACATAATTTACCCTCTGCTGAGAAGTTTCAGATTGAGTGTGTTCTGGTTTACTTTGCTGTTTCTTCATTGCATCCCTCTTCTTCTTACTCAAAGATAGAGTACTTTTATTGTTCATGAACTGAGTTTTTGTACCCTGTTTTGGATCACTACCCTTTGGAGAATCAACATTTCCCTTATCAGTTTCAGCAACCTGGAACATTTCAGAATTTTGTTGAAACTCAGTTTGTTGGACCTGCATGCTGGACTTTGTGGCATCTGGAAGAGTGGTTGGAGGGGCTCTATGGTCTGCAGTATGGTTACTCAATGGATATTCCTCCCCCCTGGTTTCCCCTTCCTGCAAATTAGTTGTTATCTCCTGTACTCCCCCTTCCTCACCTCCATAAACTTCTTCAGCCACAACATCAACATTATTTAAAACATTAAAGCTATTGGGGGAGCCATGGGGGTGTGGGAGCACTGAGTCAATACCTGGGCCTTTGGCATTATTGCACTCCACATCAGCATTCTTTTCTACAAGTTTGCTAGTTCCCTTCCTTTTAAAAACCTGCTGAATGGGCTTGTGGGGATTGGGGACCAATATTCTATGGGGAGGGGGCTGTTGACTCTGGACTCCAGAATCAACATTACATATTTGGATAGTATCATTATTAATAGTAAAGAGAGTACCTGAAGGCAACATGTTCCTTGGTTGTTGATTATCACTGGTTGTTGGTTGAGGCATTTTAGAGCTTTCTCCTTGGTGTATCCTGCTTTGTTTGCTTTGGTGCAGAGTTCCTTGTTGGTGGATTTGGTTATTCTTCTTGGTTTTCTTTTTTTGAATTTGCCATTCCTCTTTTTGTTGGTTATTTTCATTGTCTTCATCTGTATTATTAGGCTGCTTTTCCTTGTTGTTGTTTTTCTCTTGGAAATGCTGTTCCTTTGCCTTACCTGTGCTGGTTTTGTCCTTGTCTGCAGCATTTTCTTCTTGAATTTTCTTTTGCCTGTTTTCCTCCTCTCTTCTCTTCACTGTACAGGTAGTGTGAGTGTGGCCTTGATGCTTGCAGTGTTGGCAATATTCAGGCACCCCTTCATATTGAATTGGTTGCCATCTACCCTTGCCATTCACATCTTTTTGAAAGCCCATCCATACATGTTGGGGTCTTTGTTTGGTAAGATCCACTTGGACTTTTACTTTAGCTACACTACCTCTAGTTTTCTTATATGTGGCCAAGTCCAGGAACAACACTTTCCCTACTGGAGATAGTAAAGGTGTAACCACTTCCATACTATAGCAATGCCAAGGAAGTTCTGGCAGGATTGCCCAAATAGGTACCAAGGGAGTTTCCTCCTCTGGTTTAAATGTGGGAGTCCAGAGCTGTAGCCTCATGAGCTGGCCTTGGATAAACATTTTTCCTTTTGACCACACTGTTGTATGATCAAACTCATTATCCAAATCAATGTATATGTGTCTGGAGTTGAAATGAGTTAGTTTAACCCCTCCTTTAAGCTCAGTTTGAAGGATGAACTCTTTTCTAATAATTTCCATCCTAGGCATTGTATGTGTAAACTTCCCAATAAGAGTGTATTGACACTTAGCAGCTAAGTTGACCATGAAGTCCTCTTCAGAAAATAAGACTGCAGGGTATCCTTGCTTTGTGGTGATTTCAGGGGGAGAGATACCAATAGGATTACTTTGGACAGTCTCTTGGGCTCTAAGTCTGGTAGCAAGAGTGTGTGTTACAATAGGATTTGGAGGGTTGGGATTAGTTGGAACAGGAGTTCTGGTTTGGTTGTTGTTTTTGGGAGCATGATTGTTCCTAATTGGTGGCTGGCTGTTCTGATCTTTTTTATGGTTATTGGGATTGAACACCTCAAAATTGTTGGAAATTTTCAAGGGGGCAGAGTTGGGAGTGTATGGTTTGTGACCAGCTGTTTGGTTTACTGCATGACCTTTGGGATATAGATTGCTCACACCACCTTGTTGGATTTGGCTTTTACCTTTATCAGTAGTTTTATCTCTTAATTCAGTATTAGGCAGCAAACTATTTTCCACACATTTCCTTTGATTATTAGGAAGCTCAATATGATTAGGATATAATAGAATGTCATTAGGAGAACACATATTCTGGCCCTGCATATTGAATTCAATAGAGTTAGAAGACTTACCTTGTGCTCTTGTGATGGAATCACTGCTTTGGAGGAGGTTCGAATTTTTTGGCCTTTGATCATTGCAAGTCTCTTGATTACCATTGTCAATGTACTGCTGTTGATCATTAGCCAATGTAGGTTCCTCATTTCGAGCATCCCTGTTACTGTGTCTATCACCTTCAACTGAGCCTTGACGACTTTTTGGATATGAATTTATTGGAGAGAATTTGGGGTCTGAGTTTTGTCTAGGAAGCCTCTCAACAGCCCTAGGAACATTTTGGCATTGATCTCTTGCCAGTTGGGTCGCCGGAGCTCCGGCTACATTTTTGTCGTCTTGACGACTTTTCAAATTTGAATCAATTGGTAGTGATTCGAGACTAACCATATGACTAGGGACCCTCTCTACACTGTGAGGAGCCTGTTGGGATTGGTTTCGTCTCAATTGGATCGCCGGAACTCCGGCAGTCCCACCATTGTTGTCGTCTTGACGACTTTTCAAATTTGAATCAATTAGTGGTGATTCGATACTAACCTTGAAGCTGGGGAGCTTCTCTACATTGCCACGAACCACTTGGGATTGAATTTGTATGAATTCGTTCGCCGGAGCTCCGGCGACCTCCATATGTGCAGAAGTCGAGTTGAAATTCGAGACTCCCTGGGTTGATTCGAAATGCTGCGTGGTGATGAGGGGCTGCACATGAGTCTCTGGAGCATTTTGGTTATAGTTTTGAGCTGATATAGTGGCCGGAGGTCCGGCGCCGCCGCTGACTTTTTCGCCGGCGATTGATACGCCGGTGAAAATTAGTTCATCAGGTGCGCCTTGGCCTGAGGAACAAAACCCATATGGTCCGAGCTGTCGAATGTCGCCGGAGTTTGGTCGAATTTCTGATCGAAATTCCGGCGCTTGTGCCTCTACATTTCTGCCGATTTCTATATCATTTTGTTTGGAATTTTTTGCTGCTGATTGTATGTGAGCTAAGGAATCATCTTCACAATTTGTTATTACATTTAACAATCCCCGATTTCTCAAGGCAATGATTCGTTCAGCATTCTGCAGCTCTTCAGTAGAACAAGTAACAGTGATCACTTTTGTATTTTGCAAATTCGAAGAGCTGTAGGTGGAATCTGATGGTGAGGCAACTCTCGTTGTGTTCGTATCGACGGAATCTACGATTCCGTCTTTCGAACGAAATTTTTCGGGGTCCGGAGGTGGGTCCCACCCCATTTCGTTTTTTTGACTAAAATGCCCTTCCTTGAGAGCTTTCTTTAGAGAGATGTTTTAGAGAGAAGTTGAAATCATGAAATGAGAAAGTGATAGGGTTTAGGGTTTAGGGTTCAGGGTTCAGGGTTTAGTGTTTAGGGTTTAGGGTTCAGGGTTCAGGGTTTAGGGTTTTTTTTTTTTTTTTTTTTTTTTTTTTTTTTTACGGGAACAGACCCTACACGAGGCTCCCACCTCTCGTGCACAGTCAGGGGTTAAGCAACACCCCCAAGCCTTAACATAAATAATCAAAATAAAAATACAAGGAGGGGGACATAAACCTTACCTCCGATCCTATGGTGGTTCATAAGTCGGCTAACCTATTAAGGTCGGCTAACTCATCCCCGATACAAAAAAGAGACTAACTATAATTAGAAAGCATTAAACCTGTGAGAGGACTCCTCCCGGTACAATTCAACTATGAAAGCGTAAATGAGGGAGACTCTCCCCTTCAATGAGAAAAAAGAAAAATAACCTACACTAGTCCTATTCCAACTATGCTACGTACCAGACATAGCTACATTGAAGAAGAACCAGTATACGAAACTTCTATCTCGCATGGGATGGGAAATTCTTTTCATCTTTGCTCTTCTTAGTCTTGTCGTACCAAGTAAATCCAGGTGAAATATGCCATTGCATCAGATTCATGATTATCTTCTATGGGGGCTGAAAAGAGAGGAAATATATGGATCTATAGTATCCAAAAGCCTTGGAGTTGTTGTGGAGCATAGTGTAGTTACATGGACCTGCACCTACAATTAGCCAAGGAAGAAAACCATGGTTGTTGTAGTGTAACCAGCTCCTTACTGTCAGTATTAGATTCCTTTTTTGGATGGTGGTCAATTCCTTGGGATTCCTGCACAGGCAACCAAAAACCAGAACACATCTGGATGCTGCTGTACCAGGTATTAGTGACTTGTAGATGCATTGTGTGCTGCATAAGCTGCATATTGCTGCTGCTGTTCTTCCAAGCAATTGTGAGAATTGAATGTGCATCTCCTTGAAGTTGTTCAGCTTCTTGGTGTACCTGCACAGATAAACAAAAACAACAAACCACACAACCAAAGAAGTCTGCAATCTGCTGGTAACTTGTAGCTGTTCCTTGTGTGCTGCTGGAATGCAGCTCCTTGTTGCTTCCAAAGAAACATTGGTCAGCTTGTTAGAGTAAATATGTGCCTGCAGGGGGGTCCAACTGCACATGTCCACAAAAACAAGACAACTTGTTAACATCTGAGCTGCAGGGTGAATGGTTGCAACTTCTCTTGTAAGTTGTTGTTGCTTCCATTCAAATTCAGCTTCAGCATTCTTGTTGTTGGTTGCAACTTCTCTTGTAAGTTGTTGTTCCTTTTGGGCTGTATCTCCAACAAACTGCACAAACAAGGAAGCAAACAAACAAGCAAGCATACAATTATAAGAACAATTCCAAGAATTCTGTTGCACAAATTCCTTGTTGCTGCCATTGTAATGCTTGTTGGTCCTTGCTTTGAAGTGGTTCAGCCTGCACAGCCAAACAAGACCAACAAAACATACAACCAAATAGGTGTGCAAGCTGCTGTAGCTATTGCTATTAGCTTGTATTTGTTCCTTGTCTGCTGCAAGTTGGTGGAGTTGTTGCAGATGTTGATGGAATGCATCTGGTATGCATGGGGGTTTAGGGTTTAGGGTTTAGGGTTTAGGGTTTAGGGTTTAGGGTTCAGGGTTCAGGGTTCAGGGTTTAGGGTTTAGGGTTTAGGGTTCAGGGTTCAGGGTTCAGGGTTTAGGGTTTAGGCTTCAGGGTTCAGGGTTTAGGGTTTTTTTTTTTTTTTTTTACGGGAACAGACCCTACACGAGCCTCCCACCTCTCGTGTACAGTCAGGGGTTAAGCAACACCCCCAAGCCTTAACATAAATAATCAAAATAAAAAATACAAGGAGGGGGATATAAACCTTACCTCCGATCCTATGGTGGTTCATAAGTCAGCTAACCTATTAAGGTCGGTGGGTTCAGGGTTCAGGGTTCAGGGTTCAGGGTTCAGGGTTCAGGGTTTTGGGTTCAGGGTTCAGGGTTCAGGGTTTTGGGTTCAGGGTTCAGGGTTCAGGGGTTTTGGGTTCAGGGTTCAGGGTTCAGGGGTTTAGGGTTCAGGGTTCAGGGTTCAGGGGTTTTGGGTTCAGGGTTCAGGGTTCAGGGTTCAGGGTTCAGGGTTCAGGGTTCAGGGTTCAGGGTTTAGGGTTCAGGGTTCAGGGTTCAGGGTTCAGGGTTCAGGGTTCAGGGTTCAGGGTTCAGGGTTTAGGGTTCAGGGTTCAGGGTTCAGGGTTCAGGGTTCAGGGTTCAGGGTTCAGGGTTCAGGGTTCAGGGTTCAGGGTTCAGGGTTCAGGGTTCAGGGTTCAGGGTTCAGGGTTCAGGGTTCAGGGTTCAGGGTTCAGGGTTCAGGGTTCAGGGTTCAGGGTTCAGGGTTCAGGGTTCAGGGTTCAGGGTTTCAGGGTTCAGGGTTCAGGGTTCAGGGTTTAGGGTTCAGGGTTCAGGGTTCAGGGTTCAGGGTTCAGGGTTCAGGGTTTAGGGTTCAGGGTTTAGGGTTAAGGGTTTAGGGTTTAGGGTTTCAGGGTTCAGGGTTTAGGGTTTAGGGTTCAGGGTTCAGGGTTCAGGGTTCAGGGTTCAGGGTTTAGGGTTCAGGGTTTAGGGTTCAGGGTTCAGTTTTTTTTTTTTTTTTTTTTTTTTTTTTTTTTACGGGAACAGACCCTACACGAGGCTCCCACCTCTCGTGCACAGTCAGGGGTTAAGCAACACCCCCAAGCCTTAACATAAATAATCAAAATAAAAATACAAGGAGGGGGACATAAACCTTACCTCCGATCCTATGGTGGTTCATAAGTCGGCTAACCAATTAAGGTCGGCTAACTCATCCCCGATACAAAAAAGAGACTAACTATAACTAGAAAGCAGTAAACCTGTGAGAGGACTCCTCCCGGTACAATTCAACTATGAAAGCATAAATGAGGGAGACTCTCCCCTTCCATGAGAAAAAAGAAAAGTAACCTACACTAGTCCTATTCCAACTATGCTACGTACCAGACATAGCGACATTGAAGGAGAACAAGTATACGAAACTTCTATCTCGCATGGGATGGGAAATTCTTTTCATCTTTGCTCTTTTTAGTCTTGTCGTACCAAGTAAATCCCGGTGAAATATGCCTTTGTATTAGTATCATGATTACCAGCTATGGGGGCTGCATGGTGGTCCAAATGTATGGTTGCTGCAAACCTGCACCTGCACAGATAGACAAAACCAGAAATATATACAAGCAACCAAGTCTGGAGGTTGCTGTACATGGATGTGTTGGTTTTGGCATCTGTTGTTGCTGATGCTGTTGAACTTCATCTTTCAATTTCGCATTTTCAGTTTCAGCTCTGTGATTGAGTTGTTGTTTGGTGTGTGGCTGAGTAGTTGTTTGGTGTTGTGGTCCCACAGTATGTATATGGAGTTGATGGAGGTGTAACCTTTTACAGCAGCTTATGATATTGTTGTTGGTTCTTGGATGTTGTCTATGAGGGTGTTGGAGTTCCTTCTGGGCTGTATCTCCAACAACCTGGGCTGTATGAAACAAAGAAGCAAACAACCAAACAAACACACAATTCCAAGAACAGTTCCAAAAATGCTGATTGTGGTGCCATTCCTCTGTTGCAGCTGGCTTCCTCAATTTCTGTATTTGCAACCTGCACAAGCAACCAAAATACAAACCTGGCAATTTGCAGGTTGTTGAAACTGATGGTTGCAGGTTCCATAGAAGCCCCAGGACATTGCAAGTATCTCTCTTGGCTGCAAGGATCCTGTGACTGGTTGCAACTCCTCTTGTTGATGGTCTTTGTAGCTGCTGCATTCCACAGCTGTGAAGTTGTTGTTGCTTCCACTCAAATTCAGCTTCAGCATTCTTGTTGTTGTTTGTTCTTGGATGTTGTCTATGATGATGTTGGAGTTCCTTTTGGGCTGTATCTCCCACAACCTGCACAAACAAGGAAGCAAACAAACAAGCAAGCATACAATTATAAGAACAATTCCAAGGATTCTGTTGCACAAACTCCTTGTTGCTGCCATTGTAATGCTTGTTGGTCCTTGCTTTGAAATGGTTCAGCCTGCACAGCCAAACAAGACCAGCACAACATACAACCAAAGAGCTGCTGTAGCTAGTGCCATTAGCTTGTATTTGTTCCTTGTCTGCTGCAAGTTGGTGGAGCTCTGCACCTGCACAGACAAACAAAAACAAAAACAACAAACCCAAGGCTGCCAATCTGCAGGTTCTGATGGCTGCAGTCTCCCTAGGCTGCTTGTTGGTCTTTGTTTTAAGGTGGTTGGATTTCTTGGAGTACCTGCACAGAACAACAAAACAAACAAAATTGTATATGTATCTTGTCTGCTGCAGGTGGATGGAGTTGTTGATGGGGTGTGTTGATGATGGAGAATGTGGTTGGCAAGCTGATTGTGTTGCTTCTTGGCAGCCCCAGGTTACTGCAGCCTTTTTATCATTTCCAAAGGGGGGCTGCCAGTTGCAATGATGTAGCTGAGGATGATTGGAGCTCAATACAGGGGAGCTGCATCTGGGGTACCTGCATAGACAAACACAACCAACAAACCTCCCAAGCAAAGATAGCTGCAGGCTTCTGCATTCATGTTCCTTGTGTGTTGCAAGTTGGTGTAGTTGTTGCTGTGGAGTGTTGATAGAGGATGTGGATGGAAAGCCGCTCCATAGGAGCCCCAAGACTTTGTAGCCCTCATAGCAGTTCCAAAGAGGGCCTGCATAAGTGGACAAAGGCCATGTCCAATAAGATGGAGGGGAACAAGGCCAAAAACTGGATTGGATGTTATGGGATTGTGTCTGTGAAGTCCTGGTGATCAACTCCAGCTTCTGATGTAATAGTTCCCCAGTTATTGATGTCCCTAAGCAAAAACAATCAGCCAAATGCAAACAACCAAACAGACACAAGAACCAGCTGGAAGTTGATGTTCTGCATAGTCCTTGTGGAGGCCTAGTGTACATCTTCTTGTTGCTTCCTTGGTGATTATGGTGTTTGTTGGTATCAGTTACACAAGTCAGGTTCAATTTGGAGTACCTGCACAGACAATTAGCACAAACAAGCCACACAACCAAAGATAAACAAGAACAGTCAACCAAAGCCAAGCAACAAAGCAAAAAGGTGTTGAACTGCTGCAGGTGTTGCAGGTGTTGGGCTGCTGCAGGTGTTGAGTTGATGCAGGTGTTGTCCTCTATGTATTTGATGTTAAGGCATGTTGGTGTAAGTCTCCAGCAACCTGCAAACACACAGCAAATAACCAAACACAAGCAAAGACCTATACAGGTTAGTAGAGAGGAATGGTTCTCAAAAAGGATTTTGGAGTTTGTTAGCATTTTCCATGTCGCTCGACTAACGTCTCCACTTATCCGTTTGAGCTGAAACTTCATGAGGTTAGCATGTATATTCATTACTTTAGCCATGCAAAGTTTGAAGGCTTGTTTCCCAAGTTGGAGCTTCCATTTAGCAAAATTCTTCCTTTTTAAGGTTGAGACAGCTGATTGTTTCAAGCTCGCTCGCCTAACGTCTAAAATTATCCGTTTGGGCTGAAATTTCTTGGGCCTTATCAAAAACATATATGCTACCATCCTGCAAAGTTTGGGAGACTTTGGACAAGTCCACAAGTTACTCCCTACCCTGCACCTGCTGCCCTGCTGAGGCTTAGAGGTTGCAGGGTGTTTGGAAGATGTTGTTGTGCTCTTGTCTATGTATTTGTTGTTGAAGAATGCTAATATATTACTCCAGACACCTGCAATAATACAACAAACAATCCCAAACAAAACATAATATACACAGACTAGCAATAAAGAGGGGACCTCAGTAAGAGCTTTGGAGGGAGTTATCATTTTCCAAGCCGCTCGACTAACGTCTCCAATTATCCATTTGAGTTGAAACTTTATGGAGTTAGCATGTATATCCTCCCCTTTAGTCCTGCAAAGTTTGAAGACTTGTTTCCCAAGTTGGAGGGTCCAAATCACTAAAGACCCTCTCTTTAGGCTTAAAGCAGCTGAATGTTTCCATGTCGCTCGCCTAACGCCTCCAATTATCCGTTTGGGCTGAAACTTCTTGGGGTTTGTCAAAATAGTATATTCTAACATCCTGCAAAGTTTGGGGGGGATTGGACAAGTCCACATGCTACTCCACACCCTGCACCTGCTGCACTGCTGTAGCTTAGAGGTTGCAGGGTGTTTGGAAGTTGTTTTTGTGCTCTTGTCTATGTATTTGTTGTTGAGGAATGCTAATATATTACTCCAGACACCTGCAATAATACAACAAACAAGCCCTAACAAAAAATAATGTGCACAGATTAGCAAAAAAGGAGGGGCCTCAGTAAGAGCTTTGGAGAGTGTTATCATTTTCCAAGTCGCTCGACTAACGTCTCCAATTGTCCATTTGAGTTGAAACTTTATGGAGTTAGCATATATATCCTCTCCTTTAGTCCTGCAAAGTTGGAAGACTTTTTTCCCAAGTTGGAGGGCCCAACTTACTAAAGACCCTCTCTTTAGGCTTAAGGCAGCTGAATGTTTCCATGTCGCTCGCCTAACGCCTCCAATTATCCGTTTGGGCTGAAACTTCTTGGGACTTGTCAAAAAAGTATATTCTACCCTCCTGCAAAGTTTGGGGGCCATTGGACAGGTCCTCATGTTATTCCACACCCTGCACCTGCTGCCCTGCAGCATGTACTCCAGTGGTGCTCCAAGCTGAAGTGTAATCATGATAGCTGAAGATCTAGGACCCTGCAAAATCAGATTAGTGAAATAGAAAAAAGAATGTATACTATTTCTTTCCTCAAGAGGTGAGTTGGTTATTGTGAGTAAGTAATATGTAGGGGAGACTCTCCCTTTTACAGTGGTTCTAACTGTGGTATCTTCAAAGTATTTGTATCTATGCATAAGTTGAAGATAGAGTTAGAACAGCAGTGCAGCAGATCAGGGAGGTTTCTTGATTCTCTTGAGCTTCCTTCTTCTGAAGCTAGCCATTCCCAACCTGTCCAGTTCCAGGTGGGCTTTGGCTTCTTTTGGGAGGTCCTGTTTGATGAAGTATAGCTCAGGAGAAGTACATTTATGGCTGTGTTTGGATAATGCATCAGCAATGGAGTTGGCCTCCCTAAAGGTGTGATTGCATTGAAAAGCCTGGAACTGACAGATGATATTGTGAAGGTTGTCCAGCAGTCCTTTGATGGTCCAGGGAGGCTTTGCTTGATGATGCAGCCACTTGGTGAGGAGTTCAGAATCCACTTCTAGTTCTACCTTGTAGTAACCAAGGTGGAGGCACCAGGAGAGGCCAAAGATAGCTGCTTTAATCTCAGCTTGATTATTAGTACCTGTACCTAAAGGGACAGCAAAGGCAAAAATGAGATCACCATAAGAATTTCTTAAGATTCCTCCTCCACCAATGTTGCCAGGGTTGTCAAGAGCACTGCCATCTGTATTTAGTTTCACCCTGTGGCCTGCTGGCTTTATCCATTTCACAGGAGTGATTTGGATAACATGAGAACACTGATCAATCCAAAGGACCAGTTCCTTCCAGCTGGTAGGCCACTTGATGTAGGGGAAGGCTATGGTGAGCAAGTTGTGGATATCTTTGTAGATAGAGAATTTGACTCTAGCCAGATTAGAATGTTTTCCACCATATTTAGAAGCACATCTGTTTTTCCAAAGGTTCCAACAAATGGAAATAGGAGTAGCCTGCAGAATAAGCTTATGAGCATTATTTTTATACTTAGAATTCCACCACCTCATCAAAAGAGTTCTAAGAGGTGTGTACTCCTTAGTGATACCCAAGGAATCAGAGAAGACTTTCCAAATGTTGGTAGCAAAGGAACCTGCAACAAAAATGTGATCAATAGTGTCTTGGCCAGGTCTATGGCAGCAGTAGCACTGAGAGGGGGTATGACCAAATCTGATCAAGCTCTCATTGGTGGGCAACTTCCCTCTAAAAGCTCTCCAGACCAGGAAGGAGTATTTGAAAGGGATGAGGTTGTGCCATGTGGAAGAATTGAGCTTAGTCTTGGGTCTTTTGGCTCTGATGAGCTCCCATGCTGTGGAACAACTGAACTCCCCAGAGCTAGTGAGCTTCCAGCTTGGTTGATCTTGCTGGAGAGGCTGGTAGTTGATGTAGGTAGCCAGGATGGTTGACACAAGTTGGGGAGGAGCCTTTTGTATGACAAGATCCACATTCCATTGACCATTGGTCAAGAAGGAAGAAACCTGAATGTTGTTGAACCTGCAACTGTTAGTGGTGAAGAGTGCTAGAGGTCCAACCCCCAGCCAGTTGTCCCACCAAAAGAGGCAAGTACCAGACAAGATTTGCCATTGAATATGAGGCTCCATGTGAGTCTTGTTGTGCATCAGGTGTTTCCAAGTAAGGGATTGGCCAGTATCCCATTTCTTGGTGATGATATTAGCCCTCTGACAATACTTGGCTTTAAGGAAGTCACCCCACAAGGTGTTCTTGGTTCTAAGAGTCCACCATTGCTTGTATTGAAAGGACTTAGCAACATCAGCAATTTGTCTGACCCCTATGCCCCCCTCATCATATGGGAAACTCAGGTTCTTCCAAGAAGACCAATGGTACTTCCTTTTGTCATTCTTCCACCCCCAAAAGAAGTTGGCAGTAATGCTTTGGATTTGCTTGATGGTAGTGGAGGGTGGAGTGCTGGCTGCAAGCAAGTGAATAGGCATGGCTTGGATGACATGTTTGACAAGAGTAACTCTGCCCCCATAGCTCAGGATCTTTGCCTGCCATCCTGTGATCTTATTAACTACCTTTGCAATAAGCTCAGAGTAGTAGATAATTCTCTGCCTTCCAATGTAAATGGGGCATCCCAGGTAGGTGATGGGGCTGCTCTTTTGAGTGAAGCCAGTAATATCCTTGATTCTCTGCACAGTAGATTGGAAAGCATTGGAAGGAATCATGAAGTGGCTTTTATGCTTGTTGATCAGTTGTCCAGAGGTCTTTTCATAAGTATCCAAAGTCTCCATGATGAGAGTCAAGGTTTGCTTCCTTCCAGAAGCAAAAATAATGATATCATCAGCAAAGCTAAGGTGGTTAATCTGAGGACCCTTTTGAGACATGTAGAATCCATGGAACTGAGGATGATGATGCAGATTGTTCATAAGTCTAGAGAGAACTTCAGCTCCAAGGATGAATAAGGCTGGGGATAGAGGGTCACCCTGCTTGAGGCCCCTTGTGGAATGAAAGAAACCATGCCTAGATCCATTAACTATGACAGAATACCAATTATCAGACATGATTCTCCATGCCATATCAATGAATCTTTCACCAAAGCCCATTCTTCTCAGAACCAGGCAAGTGTAGGACCAAGAGACCCTATCATAAGCTTTGGCCATGTCAAGTTTGATCACAACATTGCCTCCTATGTTAGGCTTTTTTATCTGGTGGATGATTTCTTGGGCCAGCATGATATTCTCAGAGATGCTCCTATTTTTAACAAAGCCTGATTGGTTAAGGGAGATGAGGTTAGGCAGAATAGGGGCTAATCTAAGACAAAGGAGTTTGGATATGATTTTGTTAGTAAAATTACTCAGACTTATGGGCCTGAATTCAGAAATTTTGGTAGGGTGCTTTACTTTGGGGAGGAGAACTAAGCAAGCATGAGAGAAGTATTTAGGCATAGTCTGACCACAGAAGAAGGAATTGACTACACTAAGGAGGTCTTCTTTGATGATATCCCAGCATACTTGGAAGAATTTGCCATTCATCCCATCAGGGCCAGCTGCTGAGTTGGGATTCATGGCAAAGACCACAGTTTTCAGCTCTTCCATAGATGGGGTGGCTTGGAGGGTCTCATTTTGCTGGTCAGTAACCATAGGGGTGATGCATTGAAGGTTATGCTGCTGGATGTAATTCTCTTCCCCAGTGAAGATCTGCTGGAAATGCTCACAGGCTGCCTCAGCTATTTCAGCATCACCCTGCACCCATGAGCCTTCCTCAGTCTGAATCCTGTGAATGTACAACTTCCTTCTTCTGCCTCTAATCAGGGCATGGAAGTAACTAGAATTCATATCACCTTCTTTAAACCACTGCAGCTGAGTCTTTTGCCTAAGGATAGTATTCTCCATTTTCATATACCTGATGTATTCAGCATTGATGGCATGAAGCTTGGATCTGTTTTCATTGGATTGCCTGTTAATCAGGTCCTCTTCAGCTTGTCTAACAGCTTCCTCATACTCTTTAACTTTAGCATGGATATCACCAAATTGGTTCCTAGACCAGTTACTAAGAGTATTAGCAAGCCTCTTCATCTTCATGTGAAAGATCCACATTGGATTACCCTCAATGGACCTGCTCCAGCAGTTCTCAACAAGATCCATAAAGGAAGGTTGTTCAGGCCAACAGTTAAGGAACTTGAAGTATTTGATGGGATTATGATGTTGATCTATCATTTCCATAAGAAGAGGGCAATGATCAGAACCAACTGATGGAAGATGAGTTATGGAAGTAAGGGGCATGGTTTCCAGCCATTTATCATTAACCATTCCCCTATCAAGTCTCTTCCATACCCTGGACATGATGCCTCTTTGATTGCACCAGGTGTATTTCTGCCCTGTAAAGCCAAGGTCTTGCAGGCCACTAGCCTCTATAATACTAATGAACTCAAGGCTCTTTCTCATATTATACATGACCCCCCCAAGTTTTTCTTCAGGGTCAGTAATAACATTGAAGTCACCTACAGTACACCATGGAAGAGAGGTAGTGGACTGCTGCAGCATGCTATCCCATAGAGGCCTTCTGAGGTGGTCCTTACACTTGGCATACACAAAGGTAGTAATGAACTGATTAGGGCTCATAACATGGTTAATGTCACAAGTGATCAGCTGTTCCTCATTTTCCAAAATAGTGCAACTCACATCTTTTGTCCAGAAAATCCAAATTTTACCATTAGGATTATGAGTAGCATAGTCCATGTTGAGAAGATTTCTGAAGTACTGCAGATGAGTGTTGTCAGAGAAAGGTTCTAAAATGGCAATGATAGAGATATGATGTATGTTTTTGAGAAGTTTAATTCTCTCCATAGCTCCTTGGGTATTAATACCCCTCACATTCCAACTAAGGATGCTAATCATTTAAAAGGTTTGAGAGTTTGGAGCCTGGTATTTGGCCTGCCAGTGAGGACAGATGTTGAAGAGGTTTTTGGTTTAGTGCTAAGTCTGGTCCTATGAATCCCTCTAGGAGATAATCCCTGTGAACTAGTTGCCTGCTTAATTTCTTCTTCATAAACATTATCAGAAGAGGGACTGAAGATCTTGATCAACTGCTCACTCTCACTATTATTATCATCATCCTCATGGTCTTGCAGAGGTTGGTCATCAAAATCTTCCTCATTCTCAGACTCACACACAGCATACTCATCTGTAAGATCTTGTATGTTGGTGTTGAGGGTGCAGGTGAACTGAGGCAGATCAGTAACTCTCTCAGGGATGATTTCAGCTGAATTTCTGGGAGATGTGGGAATGCAATGGGCTTGGAGAGGAGTGATATCCATCCCCACCTGGTCATCATCTAAGACAAATTGTTGGCACTCCTGCTCCCCCTGCTGTACTATCAAACTGTCCATTTTGGGAGTTTGACATGTCTCAGCTGAGTTCATTTCTTGTATTTTCTTTTTAATGGCTTCTCTTCTTTTCTTGCTTAGCTTATTCTTCTGAACAGTAGAACTTTTACCACTAGTACTAGGGTGAGATCCCAGGTCTTTGGCCATGGCACCTTTGCTAGCTTGCATGGTAATTTCATCAATATGACTAGCTGCAGGGGTAGGAGTGTGTGTTGGAGTCTTTTGAGCAGAGGTAGCAGGGGCTCTGGAGTCACTCCTAAGTTCAACAATATTCTCATGCATAGCATGAGGGTGTACCCCTCCCCTATTGGTTTCCCCATCCTGCATGTTAGTGGGGTTCTCCTGTACATTTCCAGCCTTTCCTCCTTCAACTACCAGATCAGCAGCAACAACATTAATCTTTGGGAGGTTCAGGGGTATTGGGATTGATAAGTCAATACCTGAGTTCCTTGCAGGATTGGTCCCTTGAGTAACACCTGTTAAGATATTACTTGTGCATGCAATATGGGGGGATGGGGTATGTGGGAGAGATAAGTCAATACCTTGCCTCTCAGTTGTAGTGATTGCCTGCCTTGTTGATGAACTCCTCAACAAAGAGTTCTTCTGGTTGTCTGTAGCTCCTGCAATTTGGTTAGTGGGTTGATCTTGCATTGCAAGATCAACATGAACATTTGGAATAGAGATAGAAGTAGTAGTCTTACCTGGATTTACTTTGGTTTGCTGCACTGCAACATACTTACCTTTGGTTAGGACTCCTGCAGCTCTTGTTTCTTGGTTCAGCTGGCCATTAATATGTCCCTTGTTCTGTTTCCTTCTCTGAGTTTGCCAACCATTGTCCTCCTTGCTAGCCTTATTGTTCTGTGACTGTTGTGGTATATTGGCTGTCAATGGATTTTGGTGCACCTGTAAGTTATCAGATTGAGGTTGGTTGTGCTCTTTGTTCTCTCCCTGAGTTTGGCTTGTAATTTTTGCAGTATTTTCAGAACTTTTTTCAGAACTTTTCTTCTTCATTTGTTCTTCATCTCTTCTCTTGATATTACACACATGCACCTTGTGCCCCTGATGCTTGCAATACATGCAGTACTCAGGCACACTTTCATATAATAATTCCTGCCACCTTCCTATTGTAGGATCACTTTTGTCATGCCCAAGCCATACATGATGGGGTCTCTCTTGTGTAAGGTTGACCTGTACTCTTACCTTAGCTGTGCTTCCCCTAGTCTTCTGAATAGAGGCTGCATCCATGAAGAGTACTTTCCCCACAGGAGCAAGGAGAGTGCTGAGGAATTCCTTATCATAACAGTGCCAGGGCAGTTCAGGAAGGGCAACCCAGACTGGTATAATGGGGGTCTCCTCTTCAGGCCTAAAAGTTGGAGTCCAGGTTTGGATCCTCATAGTTTGGCCTTCAATTGTCATTCTTTGCTTGGTCCACACAGTTGTGTAGTCCAATTCATTGTCCAGATCAATGTACACATGCCTGGCATTGAAGTGGGCAATTTTAACTCCCCCTACCAATTGAGTTTGGAGAATGAAGCTTTTTCTTATTAGCTCCACCTTAGGCATTGTGTTGTTAAATTTTCCAACAAGTGTGTATTTGCACCTTTCAGCTAATTTCACCATGAAGTCCTCTTTGTCATAGATAACAGCTGGTAGGCCTTGTCTGGTAGTGTATATAGGAGTAGCTAGATTCAGAGGGACATCATTTTTGGCTTGGTTAAGTCTCAGTTTGGAGGCAAAAGTTTGTATAACAGTGTATGGTGCTGGATGAGGGACCTGTTCCTTTCTAATAGGGAACTGGTTCCTTGGAGGATTTATATTGTTGTTATCAGTTTGTTGAGGTTGGCTACTAACAATTTTAGAGACTTGGTTGTTGGGAGTAATCTTATCAAAGTTAGAGGAAATTTTGGGAAAATTATTTTGAGTACTTGTAATCTTATGGTTTTGCACCATGTTGTTGGTCTGTTTATCAGAATTAGAGTTAGGCCTGTTAATTTCAGACTCATTCCCCTGCATAGACTTGTTAGGAGCAATACCAGGTAGAGCATCTACTTCATTGGATTTAAACAACTTATCAGCATCATTCAAAGAGACAAGAGTATGTCCAGCTGCACTGTGCTTATGAATATGGTAAGTATGCTCATCAGTATTAGGCAGCAAAATATTTTCCACACCTTGCCTTTGATTATTAGGAAGCTCAATATGATTAGGATATAATAGAATGTCATTAGGAGAACCCATATTCTGGCCCTGCATATTGAATTCAAGAGAGTTAGAAGACTTACCTTGTGCTCCTGTGATGGAACCACTGCTGTGAAGATAATTCGTTCCTTTTTGCATTTGGTTATTGTAATTGTTTTGATTATTTTGGGATTGAACACCATTGACAAAAAACTGAGATTGATCATTAGCCAAAGTAAGCTCCTCAGTTTGAACCTCACTGTCCCTGTGACTAGCCTCTTCAACCAAGTCTTGACGACTTTTTGAATTTGAACTTTTCGGAGAGAATTTGGGGTCGGAGTTTTGTCTAGGAAGCCTCACAACAGCCTTAGGAACCTTTTGACATTGATTTCTTGCCAGTTGGGTCGCCGGAGCTCCGGCGACATTTTTGTCGTGTTGACGACTTTTCAAATTTGAATCAATTGGTAGTGATTCGAGACTAACTATATGGCTAGGGACCCTCTCTACACTGTGAAGAACCTGTTGGGATTGGTTTTGTCTCAATTGGATCGCCGGAACTCCGGCAGTCCCACCATTGTTGTCGTCTTGACGACTTTTCAAATTTGATTCAATTAGTGGTGATTCGATACTAACCTTGTAGCTGGGGAGCTTCTCTACATTGCCACGAACCACTTGGGATTGAAATTGTATGAATTCGTTCGCCGGAGCTCCGGCGACCTCCATATGTGCAGAAGTCGAGTTGAAATTCGAGACTCCCTGGGATGATTCGAAATGCTGCGTGGTGATGAGGGGCTGCACATGAGGCTCAGGAGCATTTTGGCTATAGTTTTGAGCTGATATAGTGGCCGGAGGTCCGGCGCCGCCGCTGACTTTTTCGCCGGCGATTGATACGCCGGTGAAAATTAGTTCATCAGGTGCGCCTTGGCCTGAGGAACAAAACCCATATGGTGCGAGCTGTCGAATGTCGCCGGAGTTTGGTCGAATTTCTGATCGAAATTCCGGCGCTTGTGTCTCCACATTTCTGTCGATTTGTATATCATTTTGTTTAGAATTTTTTGCTGCTGATTGTATATGAGCTGAGGAATCATCTTCACAATTTGTTATTACATTTAACAATCCCTGATTTCTCAAGGCAATGATTCGTTCAGCATTCTGCAGCTCTTCAGTAGAACAAGTAACAGTGATCACTTTGGTTTTTTGCAAATTCGAAGAGCTGTAGGTGGAATCTGAAGGTGAGGCAACTCTCGTTGTGTTCGTATCGACGAAATCTACAATTCCGTCTTTCGAACAAAATTTTTCGAGGTCTGGAGGTGGGTCCCACCCTATTTCGTTTTTTGACTAAAATGCCCTTCCTTGAGAGCTTTCTTTAGAGAGAAGTTTTAGAGAGAAGATGAAATCATAAAATGAGAAAGTGATGGGGTTTAGGGTTTAGGGTTTAGGGTTTAGGGTTTAGGGTTTAGTGTTTAGGGTTCAGGGTTCAGGGTTCAGGGTTCAGGGTTCAGGGTTCAGGGTTCAGGGTTCAGGGTTCAGGGTTCAGGGTTCAGGGTTCAGGGTTCAGGGTTCAGGGTTCAGGGTTCAGGGTTCAGGGTTCAGGGTTCAGGGTTCAGGGTTCAGGGTTCAGGGTTCAGGGTTCAGGGTTCAGGGTTCAGGGTTCAGGGTTCAGGGTTCAGGGTTCAGGGTTCAGGGTTCAGGGTTCAGGGTTCAGGGTTCAGGGTTCAGGGTTCAGGGTTCAGGGTTCAGGGTTCAGGGTTCAGGGTTCAGGGTTCAGGGTTCAGGGTTCAGGGTTCAGGGTTCAGGGTTCAGGGTTCAGGGTTCAGGGTTCAGGGTTCAGGGTTCAGGGTTCAGGGTTCAGGGTTCAGGGTTCAGGGTTCAGGGTTCAGGGTTCAGGGTTCAGGGTTCAGGGTTTAGGGTTCAGGGTTCAGGGTTCAGGGTTCAGGGTTCAGGGTTCAGGGTTCAGGGTTCAGGGTTCAGGGTTCAGGGTTCAGGGTTCAGGGTTCAGGGTTCAGGGTTCAGGGTTCAGGGTTCAGGGTTCAGGGTTCAGGGTTCAGGGTTCAGGGTTCAGGGTTCAGGGTTCAGGGTTCAGGGTTCAGGGTTCAGGGTTCAGGGTTCAGGGTTCAGGGTTCAGGGTTCAGGGTTCAGGGTTCAGGGTTCAGGGTTCAGGGTTCAGGGTTCAGGGTTCAGGGTTCAGGGTTCAGGGTTCAGGGTTCAGGGTTCAGGGTTCAGGGTTCAGGGTTCAGGGTTCAGGGTTCAGGGTTCAGGGTTCAGGGTTCAGGGTTCAGGGTTCAGGGTTCAGGGTTCAGGGTTCAGGGTTCAGGGTTCAGGGTTCAGGGTTCAGGGTTCAGGGTTTAGGGTTCAGGGTTCAGGGTTCAGGGTTCAGGGTTCAGGGTTCAGGGTTTAGGGTTTAGGGTTTAGGGTTCAGGGTTCAGGGTTCAGGGTTCAGGGTTCAGGGTTCAGGGTTCAGGGTTCAGGGTTCAGGGTTCAGGGTTCAGAGTTTTAGGGTTTAGGGTTTAGGGTTTAGGGTTTAGGGTTTAGGGTTTAGGGTTTAGGGTTTAGGGTTTAGGGTTTAGGGTTTAGGGTTTAGGGTTTAGGGTTTAGGGTTTAGGGTTTAGGGTTTAGGGTTTAGGGTTTAGGGTTCAGGGTTCAGGGTTTAGGGTTTAGGGTTTAGGGTTTAGGGTTTAGGGTTCAGGGTTCAGGGTTCAGGGTTCAGGGTTTAGGGTTTAGGGTTTAGGGTTTAGGGTTTAGGGTTTAGGGTTTAGGGTTTAGGGTTTAGGGTTTAGGGTTTAGGGTTTAGGGTTTAGGGTTTAGGGTTCAGGGTTCAGGGTTTAGGGTTCAGGGTTTAGGGTTTAGGGTTTAGGGTTTAGGGTTTAGGGTTTAGGGTTTAGGGTTCAGGGTTCAGGGTTTAGGGTTTAGGGTTTAGGGTTTAGGGTTTAGGGTTCAGGGTTCAGGGTTCAGGGTTCAGGGTTCAGGGTTCAGGGTTCAGGGTTCAGGGTTCAGGGTTCAGGGTTTAGGGTTCAGGGTTTAGGGTTCAGGGTTTAGGGTTTAGGGTTTAGGGTTTAGGGTTTAGGGTTTAGGGTTTAGGGTTTAGGGTTTAGGGTTTAGGGTTTAGGGTTTAGGGTTTAGGGTTTAGGGTTTAGGGTTTAGGGTTTAGGGTTTAGGGTTTAGGGTTTAGGGTTTAGGGTTCAGGGTTCAGGGTTTAGGGTTTAGGGTTTAGGGTTTAGGGTTTAGGGTTTAGGGTTTAGGGTTTAGGGTTTAGGGTTTAGGGTTTAGGGTTTAGGGTTTAGGGTTTAGGGTTTAGGGTTCAGGGTTCAGGGTTCAGGGTTCAGGGTTTAGGGTTTAGGGTTTAGGGTTTAGGGTTTAGGGTTCAGGGTTTAGGGTTTAGGGTTTAGGGTTTAGGGTTTAGGGTTTAGGGTTTAGGGTTTAGGGTTTAGGGTTTAGGGTTTAGGGTTCAGGGTTTAGGGTTTAGGGTTTAGGGTTTAGGGTTTAGGGTTTAGGGTTTAGGGTTCAGGGTTCAGGGTTTAGGGTTTAGGGTTTAGGGTTTAGGGTTTAGGGTTTAGGGTTTAGGGTTTAGGGTTTAGGGTTTAGGGTTTAGGGTTTAGGGTTTAGGGTTTAGGGTTTAGGGTTTAGGGTTTAGGGTTTAGGGTTTAGGGTTTAGGGTTTAGGGTTTAGGGTTTAGGGTTCAGGGTTCAGGGTTTAGGGTTCAGGGTTTAGGGTTTAGGGTTTAGGGTTTAGGGTTTAGGGTTTAGGGTTTAGGGTTTAGGGTTTAGGGTTTAGGGTTTAGGGTTTAGGGTTTAGGGTTCAGGGTTTAGGGTTTAGGGTTTAGGGTTTAGGGTTTAGGGTTTAGGGTTTAGGGTTTAGGGTTTAGGGTTTAGGGTTTAGGGTTTAGGGTTTAGGGTTCAGGGTTCAGGGTTTAGGGTTTAGGGTTCAGGGTTCAGGGTTCAGGGTTCAGGGTTCAGGGTTCAGGGTTTAGGGTTTAGGGTTTAGGGTTTAGGGTTTAGGGTTTAGGGTTTAGGGTTTAGGGTTTAGGGTTTAGGGTTTAGGGTTTAGGGTTTAGGGTTTAGGGTTCAGGGTTCAGGGTTCAGGGTTCAGGGTTCAGGGTTCAGGGTTCAGGGTTCAGGGTTCAGGGTTTAGGGTTTAGGGTTTAGGGTTCAGGGTTCAGGGTTTAGGGTTTAGGGTTTAGGGTTTAGGGTTTAGGGTTTAGGGTTTAGGGTTTAGGGTTTAGGGTTTAGGGTTCAGGGTTCAGGGTTTAGGGTTTAGGGTTTAGGGTTTAGGGTTTAGGGTTTAGGGTTTAGGGTTTAGGGTTTAGGGTTTAGGGTTTAGGGTTTAGGGTTTAGGGTTTAGGGTTTAGGGTTTAGGGTTTAGGGTTTAGGGTTTAGGGTTTAGGGTTTAGGGTTTAGGGTTTAGGGTTTAGGGTTTAGGGTTTAGGGTTTAGGGTTTAGGGTTTAGGGTTTAGGGTTTAGGGTTTAGGGTTTAGGGTTTAGGGTTTAGGGTTTAGGGTTTAGGGTTTAGGGTTTAGGGTTTAGGGTTTAGGGTTTAGGGTTTAGGGTTTAGGGTTTAGGGTTTAGGGTTTAGGGTTTAGGGTTTAGGGTTTAGGGTTTAGGGTTTAGGGTTTAGGGTTTAGGGTTTAGGGTTTAGGGTTTAGGGTTTAGGGTTTAGGGTTTAGGGTTTAGGGTTTAGGGTTTAGGGTTTAGGGTTTAGGGTTTAGGGTTTAGGGTTTAGGGTTTAGGGTTTAGGGTTTAGGGTTTAGGGTTTAGGGTTTAGGGTTTAGGGTTCAGGGTTCAGGGTTCAGGGTTCAGGGTTCAGGGTTCAGGGTTCAGGGTTCAGGGTTCAGGGTTCAGGGTTCAGGGTTCAGGGTTCAGGGTTCAGGGTTCAGGGTTCAGGGTTCAGGGTTCAGGGTTCAGGGTTCAGGGTTCAGGGTTCAGGGTTCAGGGTTCAGGGTTCAGGGTTTAGGGTTTAGGGTTTAGGGTTCAGGGTTCAGGGTTCAGGGTTCAGGGTTCAGGGTTCAGGGTTCAGGGTTCAGGGTTCAGGGTTCAGGGTTCAGGGTTCAGGGTTCAGGGTTCAGGGTTCAGGGTTCAGGGTTCAGGGTTCAGGGTTCAGGGTTTAGGGTTTAGGGTTCAGGGTTCAGGGTTCAGGGTTTAGGGTTTAGGGTTTAGGGTTTCAGGGTTCAGGGTTCAGGGTTTAGGGTTTAGGGTTTCAGGGTTCAGGGTTCAGGGTTCAGGGTTCAGGGTTCAGGGTTCAGGGTTCAGGGTTCAGGGTTCAGGGTTCAGGGTTTAGGGTTCAGGGTTCAGGGTTCAGGGTTCAGGGTTCAGGGTTCAGGGTTCAGGGTTCAGGGTTCAGGGTTCAGGGTTCAGGGTTCAGGTTTCAGGGTTCAGGGTTTAGGGTTTAGGGTTTAGGGTTCAGGGTTCAGGGTTTAGGGTTCAGGGTTCAGGGTTCAGGGTTCAGGGTTTAGGGTTTAGGGTTTAGGGTTTAGGGTTTAGGGTTTAGGGTTTAGGGTTTAGGGTTTAGGGTTTAGGGTTCAGGGTTCAGGGTTCAGGGTTTAGGGTTCAGGGTTCAGGGTTCAGGGTTCAGGGTTTAGGGTTTAGGGTTCAGGGTTCAGGGTTCAGGGTTTAGGGTTTAGGGTTTAGGGTTTAGGGTTTAGGGTTTAGGGTTTAGGGTTTAGGGTTTAGGGTTCAGGGTTCAGGGTTTAGGGTTCAGGGTTCAGGGTTCAGGGTTCAGGGTTCAGGGTTCAGGGTTCAGGGTTCAGGGTTCAGGGTTCAGGGTTCAGGGTTCAGGGTTCAGGGTTCAGGGTTCAGGGTTCAGGGTTCAGGGTTCAGGGTTCAGGGTTCAGGGTTCAGGGTTCAGGGTTCAGGGTTCAGGGTTCAGGGTTTAGGGTTTAGGGTTTAGGGTTTAGGGTTTAGGGTTTAGGGTTCAGGGTTTAGGGTTTAGGGTTTAGGGTTCAGGGTTCAGGGTTCAGGGTTCAGGGTTCAGGGTTCAGGGTTCAGGGTTCAGGGTTCAGGGTTCAGGGTTCAGGGTTCAGGGTTCAGGGTTCAGGGTTCAGGGTTCAGGGTTCAGGGTTCAGGGTTCAGGGTTCAGGGTTCAGGGTTCAGGGTTCAGGGTTCAGGGTTTAGGGTTTAGGGTTTAGGGTTTAGGGTTTAGGGTTTAGGGTTTAGGGTTTAGGGTTCAGGGTTCAGGGTTCAGGGTTCAGGGTTCAGGGTTCAGGGTTCAGGGTTCAGGGTTCAGGGTTCAGGGTTTAGGGTTTAGGGTTTAGGGTTTAGGGTTTAGGGTTCAGGGTTCAGGGTTCAGGGTTCAGGGTTCAGGGTTCAGGGTTCAGGGTTTAGGGTTTAGGGTTTAGGGTTTAGGGTTTAGGGTTCAGGGTTCAGGGTTCAGGGTTCAGGGTTCAGGGTTCAGGGTTCAGGGTTCAGGGTTCAGGGTTCAGGGTTTAGGGTTCAGGGTTCAGGGTTTAGGGTTAGGGTTTAGGGTTTAGGGTTTAGGGTTTAGGGTTTAGGGTTTAGGGTTTAGGGTTTAGGGTTTAGGGTTCAGGGTTTAGGGTTTAGGGTTCAGGGTTCAGGGTTCAGGGTTCAGGGTTCAGGGTTCAGGGTTCAGGGTTCAGGGTTCAGGGTTCAGGGTTCAGGGTTCAGGGTTCAGGGTTCAGGGTTCAGGGTTCAGGGTTCAGGGTTCAGGGTTCAGGGTTCAGGGTTCAGGGTTCAGGGTTCAGGGTTCAGGGTTCAGGGTTCAGGGTTCAGGGTTCAGGGTTCAGGGTTCAGGGTTCAGGGTTCAGGGTTCAGGGTTCAGGGTTCAGGGTTCAGGGTTCAGGGTTCAGGGTTTAGGGTTTCAGGGTTTAGGGTTTAGGGTTTAGGGTTTCAGGGTTCAGGGTTCAGGGTTCAGGGTTCAGGGTTCAGGGTTCAGGGTTCAGGGTTCAGGGTTCAGGGTTTAGGGTTCAGGGTTCAGGGTTCAGGGTTCAGGGTTCAGGGTTCAGGGTTTAGGGTTTAGGGTTCAGGGTTCAGGGTTCAGGGTTTAGGGTTCAGGGTTCAGGGTTCAGGGTTCAGGGTTCAGGGTTCAGGGTTCAGGGTTCAGGGTTCAGGGTTCAGGGTTCAGGGTTCAGGGTTCAGGGTTCAGGGTTCAGGGTTCAGGGTTCAGGGTTTAGGGTTCAGGGTTCAGGGTTCAGGGTTCAGGGTTCAGGGTTCAGGGTTTAGGGTTTAGGGTTTAGGGTTTAGGGTTTAGGGTTTAGGGTTCAGGGTTTAGGGTTCAGGGTTTAGGGTTCAGGGTTCAGGGTTCAGGGTTCAGGGTTCAGGGTTCAGGGTTCAGGGTTCAGGGTTCAGGGTTCAGGGTTCAGGGTTCAGGGTTCAGGGTTCAGGGTTCAGGGTTCAGGGTTCAGGGTTCAGGGTTCAGGGTTCAGGGTTCAGGGTTCAGGGTTCAGGGTTCAGGGTTCAGGGTTCAGGGTTCAGGGTTCAGGGTTCAGGGTTCAGGGTTCAGGGTTCAGGGTTCAGGGTTCAGGGTTCAGGGTTCAGGGTTCAGGGTTCAGGGTTCAGGGTTCAGGGTTCAGGGTTCAGGGTTCAGGGTTCAGGGTTCAGGGTTCAGGGTTCAGGGTTCAGGGTTCAGGGTTCAGGGTTCAGGGTTCAGGGTTCAGGGTTCAGGGTTCAGGGTTCAGGGTTCAGGGTTTAGGGTTCAGGGTTCAGGGTTCAGGGTTCAGGGTTCAGGGTTCAGGGTTCAGGGTTCAGGGTTCAGGGTTCAGGGTTCAGGGTTCAGGGTTCAGGGTTCAGGGTTCAGGGTTCAGGGTTCAGGGTTCAGGGTTCAGGGTTCAGGGTTCAGGGTTTAGGGTTCAGGGTTTAGGGTTCAGAGTTCAGGGTTTAGGGTTTAGGGTTCAGGGTTCAGGGTTCAGGGTTCAGGGTTCAGGGTTCAGGGTTCAGGGTTCAGGGTTCAGGGTTCAGGGTTCAGGGTTTAGGGTTTAGGGTTTAGGGTTTAGGGTTTAGGGTTTAGGGTTCAGGGTTCAGGGTTCAGGGTTCAGGGTTCAGGGTTCAGGGTTCAGGGTTTAGGGTTTAGGGTTTAGGGTTCAGGGTTCAGGGTTTAGGGTTTAGGGTTTAGGGTTCAGGGTTCAGGGTTCAGGGTTCAGGGTTCAGGGTTCAGGGTTTAGGGTTTAGGGTTTAGGGTTTAGGGTTCAGGGTTCAGGGTTCAGGGTTCAGGGTTCAGGGTTCAGGGTTCAGGGTTCAGGGTTCAGGGTTCAGGGTTCAGGGTTCAGGGTTCAGGGTTCAGGGTTCAGGGTTTAGGGTTTAGGGTTTAGGGTTTAGGGTTTAGGGTTTAGGGTTTAGGGTTTAGGGTTTAGGGTTTAGGGTTTAGGGTTCAGGGTTCAGGGTTCAGGGTTCAGGGTTCAGGGTTCAGGGTTCAGGGTTCAGGGTTCAGGGTTCAGGGTTCAGGGTTCAGGGTTCAGGGTTCAGGGTTCAGGGTTTAGGGTTTAGGGTTTAGGGTTTAGGGTTTAGGGTTTAGGGTTCAGGGTTCAGGGTTCAGGGTTCAGGGTTCAGGGTTCAGGGTTCAGGGTTTAGGGTTTAGGGTTTAGGGTTTAGGGTTTAGGGTTTAGGGTTCAGGGTTCAGGGTTCAGGGTTCAGGGTTCAGGGTTCAGGGTTCAGGGTTCAGGGTTCAGGGTTCAGGGTTCAGGGTTTAGGGTTTAGGGTTTAGGGTTTAGGGTTTAGGGTTTAGGGTTTAGGGTTTAGGGTTTAGGGTTTAGGGTTTAGGGTTTAGGGTTTAGGGTTTAGGGTTAAGGGTTTAGGGTTTAGGGTTTAGGGTTCAGGGTTTAGGGTTCAGGGTTCAGGGTTCAGGGTTCAGGGTTCAGGGTTCAGGGTTCAGGGTTCAGGGTTCAGGGTTCAGGGTTCAGGGTTCAGGGTTTAGGGTTTAGGGTTTAGGGTTCAGGGTTCAGGGTTCAGGGTTCAGGGTTCAGGGTTCAGGGTTCAGGGTTTAGGGTTTAGGGTTCAGGGTTCAGGGTTCAGGGTTCAGGGTTCAGGGTTCAGGGTTCAGGGTTCAGGGTTCAGGGTTCAGGGTTTAGGGTTTAGGGTTTAGGGTTTAGGGTTTAGGGTTTAGGGTTCAGGGTTCAGGGTTCAGGGTTCAGGGTTCAGGGTTCAGGGTTCAGGGTTCAGGGTTCAGGGTTCAGGGTTCAGGGTTCAGGGTTTAGGGTTCAGGGTTCAGGGTTCAGGGTTCAGGGTTCAGGGTTTAGGGTTTAGGGTTTAGGGTTTAGGGTTCAGGGTTCAGGGTTCAGGGTTCAGGGTTCAGGGTTCAGGGTTCAGGGTTCAGGGTTCAGGGTTCAGGGTTCAGGGTTCAGGGTTCAGGGTTCAGGGTTCAGGGTTCAGGGTTCAGGGTTCAGGGTTCAGGGTTCAGGGTTCAGGGTTCAGGGTTCAGGGTTCAGGGTTTAGGGTTTAGGGTTCAGGGTTCAGGGTTTAGGGTTTAGGGTTTAGGGTTCAGGGTTTAGGGTTTAGGGTTTAGGGTTTAGGGTTTAGGGTTTAGGGTTTAGGGTTTAGGGTTTTAGGGTTTAGGGTTTAGGGTTCAGGGTTCAGGGTTCAGGGTTCAGGGTTCAGGGTTCAGGGTTTAGGGTTTAGGGTTTAGGGTTCAGGGTTCAGAGTTCAGGGTTCAGGGTTCAGGGTTCAGGGTTCAGGGTTCAGGGTTCAGGGTTCAGGGTTCAGGGTTCAGGGTTCAGGGTTCAGGGTTTCAGGGTTCAGGGTTCAGGGTTCAGGGTTCAGGGTTCAGGGTTCAGGGTTTAGGGTTTAGGGTTTAGGGTTTAGGGTTTAGGGTTTAGGGTTTAGGGTTTAGGGTTCAGGGTTCAGGGTTCAGGGTTCAGGGTTCAGGGTTCAGGGTTCAGGGTTCAGGGTTCAGGGTTCAGGGTTCAGGGTTCAGGGTTTAGGGTTTAGGGTTTAGGGTTTAGGGTTTAGGGTTTAGGGTTCAGGGTTCAGGGTTCAGGGTTCAGGGTTCAGGGTTCAGGGTTCAGGGTTCAGGGTTCAGGGTTCAGGGTTCAGGGTTCAGGGTTCAGGGTTCAGGGTTCAGGGTTCAGGGTTCAGGGTTCAGGGTTCAGGGTTCAGGGTTCAGGGTTCAGGGTTCAGGGTTCAGGGTTCAGGGTTCAGGGTTCAGGGTTCAGGGTTCAGGGTTCAGGGTTCAGGGTTCAGGGTTCAGGGTTCAGGGTTCAGGGTTCAGGGTTCAGGGTTCAGGGTTCAGGGTTCAGGGTTCAGGGTTCAGGGTTCAGGGTTCAGGGTTCAGGGTTCAGGGTTCAGGGTTCAGGGTTCAGGGTTCAGGGTTCAGGGTTCAGGGTTCAGGGTTCAGGGTTCAGGGTTCAGGGTTCAGGGTTCAGGGTTCAGGGTTCAGGGTTCAGGGTTCAGGGTTCAGGGTTCAGGGTTCAGGGTTCAGGGTTCAGGGTTCAGGGTTCAGGGTTCAGGGTTCAGGGTTCAGGGTTCAGGGTTCAGGGTTCAGGGTTCAGGGTTTAGGGTTTAGGGTTTAGGGTTTAGGGTTCAGGGTTCAGGGTTCAGGGTTCAGGGTTCAGGGTTCAGGGTTTAGGGTTCAGGGTTCAGGGTTCAGGGTTCAGGGTTCAGGGTTCAGGGTTCAGGGTTCAGGGTTCAGGGTTCAGGGTTCAGGGTTCAGGGTTCAGGGTTTAGGGTTTAGGGTTTAGGGTTTAGGGTTTAGGGTTCAGGGTTCAGGGTTCAGGGTTCAGGGTTCAGGGTTCAGGGTTCAGGGTTCAGGGTTCAGGGTTCAGGGTTCAGGGTTCAGGGTTCAGAGTTCAGGGTTCAGGGTTCAGGGTTCAGGGTTCAGGGTTCAGGGTTCAGGGTTCAGGGTTCAGGGTTCAGGGTTCAGGGTTCAGGGTTCAGGGTTCAGGGTTCAGGGTTCAGGGTTCAGGGTTCAGGGTTCAGGGTTCAGGGTTCAGGGTTCAGGGTTCAGGGTTCAGGGTTCAGGGTTCAGGGTTCAGGGTTCAGGGTTCAGGGTTCAGGGTTCAGGGTTCAGGGTTCAGGGTTCAGGGTTCAGGGTTCAGGGTTCAGGGTTCAGGGTTCAGGGTTCAGGGTTCAGGGTTCAGGGTTCAGGGTCAGGGTTTAGGGTTTAGGGTTTAGGGTTTAGGGTTTAGGGTTTAGGGTTTAGGGTTCAGGGTTCAGGGTTTAGGGTTTAGGGTTTAGGGTTCAGGGTTCAGGGTTCAGGGTTCAGGGTTCAGGGTTCAGGGTTCAGGGTTCAGGGTTTAGGGTTTAGGGTTTAGGGTTTAGGGTTTAGGGTTTAGGGTTCAGGGTTCAGGGTTCAGGGTTTAGGGTTTAGGGTTTAGGGTTTAGGGTTTAGGGTTTAGGGTTTAGGGTTTAGGGTTTAGGGTTCAGGGTTCAGGGTTTCAGGGTTCAGGGTTCAGGGTTCAGGGTTCAGGGTTCAGGGTTCAGGGTTCAGGGTTCAGGGTTCAGGGTTCAGGGTTTAGGGTTTAGGGTTTAGGGTTTAGGGTTTAGGGTTTAGGGTTTAGGGTTTAGGGTTTAGGGTTTAGGGTTTAGGGTTTAGGGTTTAGGGTTTAGGGTTTAGGGTTTAGGGTTTAGGGTTTAGGGTTTAGGGTTTAGGGTTTAGGGTTCAGGGTTCAGGGTTCAGGGTTCAGGGTTCAGGGTTTCAGGGTTCAGGGTTCAGGGTTCAGGGTTCAGGGTTCAGGGTTCAGGGTTCAGGGTTCAGGGTTCAGGGTTTAGGGTTTAGGGTTTAGGGTTTAGGGTTTAGGGTTTAGGGTTTAGGGTTTAGGGTTTAGGGTTTAGGGTTTAGGGTTCAGGGTTTAGGGTTTAGGGTTTAGGGTTTAGGGTTTAGGGTTTAGGGTTTAGGGTTCAGGGTTCAGGGTTCAGGGTTTAGGGTTTAGGGTTTAGGGTTTAGGGTTTAGGGTTCAGGGTTCAGGGTTTCAGGGTTCAGGGTTCAGGGTTCAGGGTTTAGGGTTTAGGGTTTAGGGTTTAGGGTTTAGGGTTTAGGGTTCAGGGTTCAGGGTTCAGGGTTCAGGGTTCAGGGTTCAGGGTTCAGGGTTCAGGGTTCAGGGTTCAGGGTTCAGGGTTCAGGGTTCAGGGTTTAGGGTTTAGGGTTTAGGGTTTAGGGTTTAGGGTTTAGGGTTTAGGGTTTAGGGTTTAGGGTTTAGGGTTTAGGGTTTAGGGTTTAGGGTTTAGGGTTTAGGGTTTAGGGTTTAGGGTTTAGGGTTTAGGGTTTAGGGTTTAGGGTTTAGGGTTTAGGGTTTAGGGTTTAGGGTTTAGGGTTTAGGGTTCAGGGTTCAGGGTTCAGGGTTCAGGGTTCAGGGTTTAGGGTTTAGGGTTTAGGGTTTAGGGTTTAGGGTTCAGGGTTCAGGGTTCAGGGTTCAGGGTTCAGGGTTCAGGGTTCAGGGTTCAGGGTTTCAGGGTTCAGGGTTCAGGGTTCAGGGTTCAGGGTTCAGGGTTCAGGGTTCAGGGTTCAGGGTTCAGGGTTCAGGGTTCAGGGTTCAGGGTTCAGGGTTTAGGGTTCAGGGTTCAGGGTTCAGGGTTCAGGGTTTAGGGTTCAGGGTTCAGGGTTCAGGGTTTAGGGTTTAGGGTTTAGGGTTCAGGGTTCAGGGTTCAGGGTTCAGGGTTCAGGGTTCAGGGTTCAGGGTTCAGGGTTCAGGGTTCAGGGTTTAGGGTTTAGGGTTTAGGGTTTAGGGTTTAGGGTTCAGGGTTCAGGGTTCAGGGTTCAGGGTTTAGGGTTTAGGGTTTAGGGTTCAGGGTTCAGGGTTCAGGGTTCAGAGGGTTTAGGGTTTAGGGTTTAGGGTTTAGGGTTTAGGGTTTAGGGTTTAGGGTTTAGGGTTTTAGGGTTTAGGGTTTAGGGTTTAGGGTTTAGGGTTTAGGGTTTAGGGTTTAGGGTTTAGGGTTTAGGGTTTAGGGTTTAGGGTTTAGGGTTCAGGGTTCAGGGTTCAGGGTTCAGGGTTTCAGGGTTCAGGGTTCAGGGTTCAGGGTTCAGGGTTTAGGGTTTAGGGTTTAGGGTTCAGGGTTCAGGGTTCAGGGTTCAGGGTTCAGGGTTCAGGGTTTAGGGTTTTGGGGTTTAGGGTTCAGGGTTTAGGGTTTAGGGTTTAGGGTTTAGGGTTTAGGGTTTAGGGTTCAGGGTTCAGGGTTCAGGGTTCAGGGTTCAGGGTTTAGGGTTTAGGGTTTAGGGTTTAGGGTTCAGGGTTCAGGGTTCAGGGTTCAGGGTTCAGGGTTCAGGGTTCAGGGTTCAGGGTTCAGGGTTCAGGGTTCAGGGTTCAGGGTTCAGGGTTCAGGGTTCAGGGTTCAGGGTTCAGGGTTCAGGGTTCAGGGTTCAGGGTTCAGGGTTCAGGGTTCAGGGTTCAGGGTTCAGGGTTCAGGGTTCAGGGTTCAGGGTTCAGGGTTCAGGGTTCAGGGTTCAGGGTTCAGGGTTCAGGGTTCAGGGTTCAGGGTTCAGGGTTCAGGGTTCAGGGTTCAGGGTTCAGGGTTCAGGGTTCAGGGTTCAGGGTTCAGGGTTCAGGGTTCAGGGTTCAGGGTTCAGGGTTTAGGGTTTAGGGTTTAGGGTTCAGGGTTCAGGGTTCAGGGTTCAGGGTTCAGGGTTCAGGGTTCAGGGTTCAGGGTTCAGGGTTCAGGGTTCAGGGTTCAGGGTTTAGGGTTTAGGGTTTAGGGTTTAGGGTTTAGGGTTCAGGGTTCAGGGTTCAGGGTTTAGGGTTTAGGGTTTAGGGTTTAGGGTTTAGGGTTTAGGGTTTAGGGTTTAGGGTTTAGGGTTTAGGGTTCAGGGTTTAGGGTTTAGGGTTTAGGGTTTAGGGTTTAGGGTTTAGGGTTTAGGGTTCAGGGTTCAGGGTTTAGGGTTTTGGGGTTTAGGGTTTAGGGTTTAGGGTTCAGGGTTCAGGGTTCAGGGTTCAGGGTTCAGGGTTCAGGGTTCAGGGTTCAGGGTTCAGGGTTTAGGGTTTAGGGTTTAGGGTTTAGGGTTTAGGGTTTAGGGTTTAGGGTTTAGGGTTTAGGGTTTAGGGTTTAGGGTTCAGGGTTCAGGGTTAGGGTTTAGGGTTCAGGGTTCAGGGTTCAGGGTTCAGGGTTCAGGGTTCAGGGTTCAGGGTTCAGGTCGTTCAGGGTTCAGGGTTCAGGGTTCAGGGTTCAGGGTTCAGGGTTCAGGGTTTAGGGTTTAGGGTTTAGGGTTTAGGGTTCAGGGTTCAGGGTTCAGGGTTCAGGGTTCAGGGTTCAGGGTTCAGGGTTCAGGGTTCAGGGTTCAGGGTTCAGGGTTCAGGGTTCAGGGTTCAGGGTTCAGGGTTCAGGGTTCAGGGTTCAGGGTTCAGGGTTCAGGGTTCAGGGTTCAGGGTTCAGGGTTCAGGGTTCAGGGTTCAGGGTTCAGGGTTCAGGGTTCAGGGTTCAGGGTTCAGGGTTCAGGGTTCAGGGTTCAGGGTTCAGGGTTCAGGGTTCAGGGTTCAGGGTTCAGGGTTCAGGGTTCAGGGTTCAGGGTTCAGGGTTCAGGGTTCAGGGTTCAGGGTTCAGGGTTCAGGGTTCAGGGTTCAGGTTTAGGGTTCAGGGTTCAGGGTTCAGGGTTCAGGGTTCAGGGTTCAGGGTTCAGGGTTCAGGGTTCAGGGTTCAGGGTTCAGGGTTCAGGGTTCAGGGTTCAGGGTTCAGGGTTCAGGGTTCAGGGTTCAGGGTTCAGGGTTCAGGGTTCAGGTTCAGGGTTCAGGGTTCAGGGTTCAGGGTTCAGGGTTCAGGGTTCAGGGTTCAGGGTTCAGGGTTCAGGGTTTAGGGTTTAGGGTTTAGGGTTTAGGGTTCAGGGTTCAGGGTTCAGGGTTCAGGGTTCAGGGTTCAGGGTTCAGGGTTCAGGGTTTTGGGGTTTAGGGTTTAGGGTTTAGGGTTCAGGGTTCAGGGTTCAGGGTTCAGGGTTCAGGGTTCAGGGTTCAGGGTTCAGGGTCAGGGTTTAGGGTTTAGGGTTTAGGGTTTAGGGTTTAGGGTTTAGGGTTTAGGGTTTAGGGTTTAGGGTTTAGGGTTTAGGGTTCAGGGTTCAGGGTTTAGGGTTTAGGGTTCAGGGTTCAGGGTTCAGGGTTCAGGGTTCAGGGTTCAGGGTTCAGGGTTCAGGGTTCAGGGTTCAGGGTTCAGGGTTCAGGGTTCAGGGTTCAGGGTTCAGGGTTCAGGGTTTAGGGTTTAGGGTTTAGGGTTCAGGGTTCAGGGTTCAGGGTTTAGGGTTTAGGGTTTAGGGTTCAGGGTTCAGGGTTCAGGGTTCAGGGTTCAGGGTTCAGGGTTCAGGGTTCAGGGTTCAGGGTTCAGGGTTCAGGGTTCAGGGTTCAGGGTTCAGGGTTCAGGGTTCAGGGTTCAGGGTTCAGGGTTCAGGGTTCAGGGTTCAGGGTTCAGGGTTCAGGGTTCAGGGTTCAGGGTTCAGGGTTCAGGGTTCAGGGTTCAGGGTTCAGGGTTCAGGGTTCAGGGTTCAGGGTTCAGGGTTCAGGGTTCAGGGTTCAGGGTTCAGGGTTCAGGGTTCAGGGTTCAGGGTTCAGGGTTCAGGGTTCAGGGTTCAGGGTTCAGGGTTCAGGGTTCAGGGTTCAGGGTTCAGGGTTCAGGGTTTAGGGTTCAGGGTTCAGGGTTCAGGGTTCAGGGTTCAGGGTTCAGGGTTCAGGGTTCAGGGTTCAGGGTTCAGGGTTCAGGGTTCAGGGTTCAGGGTTCAGGGTTCAGGGTTCAGGGTTCAGGGTTCAGGGTTCAGGGTTCAGGGTTCAGGGTTCAGGGTTCAGGGTTCAGGGTTTAGGGTTTAGGGTTTAGGGTTTAGGGTTCAGGGTTCAGGGTTCAGGGTTCAGGGTTCAGGGTTCAGGGTTCAGGGTTCAGGGTTCAGGGTTCAGGGTTCAGGGTTCAGGGTTCAGGGTTCAGGGTTCAGGGTTTAGGGTTTAGGGTTTAGGGTTTAGGGTTTAGGGTTCAGGGTTTAGGGTTTAGGGTTTAGGGTTTAGGGTTTAGGGTTTAGGGTTTAGGGTTTAGGGTTCAGGGTTCAGGGTTCAGGGTTCAGGGTTTAGGGTTCAGGGTTTAGGGTTTAGGGTTTAGGGTTTAGGGTTTAGGGTTCAGGGTTTAGGGTTTAGGGTTTAGGGTTTAGGGTTTAGGGTTCAGGGTTCAGGGTTCAGGGTTCAGGGTTCAGGGTTCAGGGTTCAGGGTTCAGGGTTCAGGGTTCAGGGTTCAGGGTTCAGGGTTCAGGGTTCAGGGTTCAGGGTTCAGGGTTCAGGGTTCAGGGTTCAGGGTTCAGGGTTCAGGGTTCAGGGTTCAGGGTTCAGGGTTCAGGGTTCAGGGTTCAGGGTTCAGGGTTCAGGGTTCAGGGTTCAGGGTTCAGGGTTCAGGGTTCAGGGTTCAGGGTTCAGGGTTCAGGGTTCAGGGTTCAGGGTTCAGGGTTCAGGGTTCAGGGTTCAGGGTTCAGGGTTCAGGGTTCAGGGTTCAGGGTTCAGGGTTCAGGGTTCAGGGTTCAGGGTTCAGGGTTCAGGGTTCAGAGTTCAGGGTTCAGGGTTCAGGGTTCAGGGTTCAGGGTTCAGGGTTCAGGGTTTAGGGTTTAGGGTTTAGGGTTTAGGGTTTAGGGTTTAGGGTTTAGGGTTTAGGGTTTAGGGTTTAGGGTTTAGGGTTTAGGGTTTAGGGTTTAGGGTTTAGGGTTTAGGGTTTAGGGTTTAGGGTTTAGGGTTTAGGGTTTAGGGTTTAGGGTTTAGGGTTTAGGGTTTAGGGTTTAGGGTTTAGGGTTTAGTAGGGTTTAGGGTTCAGGGTTCAGGGTTCAGGGTTCAGGGTTCAGGGTTCAGGGTTCAGGGTTCAGGGTTCAGGGTTCAGGGTTCAGGGTTCAGGGTTTAGGGTTCAGGGTTCAGGGTTCAGGGTTCAGGGTTTAGGGTTTAGGGTTTAGGGTTTAGGGTTTAGGGTTTAGGGTTTAGGGTTTAGGGTTTAGGGTTCAGGGTTCAGGGTTTAGGGTTTAGGGTTTAGGGTTTAGGGTTTAGGGTTTAGGGTTTAGGGTTTAGGGTTTAGGGTTTAGGGTTTAGGGTTTAGGGTTTAGGGTTTAGGGTTCAGGGTTCAGGGTTCAGGGTTCAGGGTTCAGGGTTCAGGGTTCAGGGTTTAGGGTTTAGGGTTTAGGGTTTAGGGTTTAGGGTTTAGGGTTCAGGGTTCAGGGTTCAGGGTTCAGGGTTCAGGGTTCAGGGTTCAGGGTTCAGGGTTCAGGGTTCAGGGTTCAGGGTTCAGGGTTCAGGGTTCAGGGTTCAGGGTTCAGGGTTCAGGGTTTAGGGTTTAGGGTTTAGGGTTCAGGGTTCAGGGTTCAGGGGTTCAGGGTTCAGGGTTCAGGGTTCAGGGTTCAGGGTTCAGGGTTCAGGGTTCAGGGTTCAGGGTTCAGGGTTCAGGGTTCAGGGTTCAGGGTTCAGGGTTCAGGGTTCAGGGTTCAGGGTTCAGGGTTCAGGGTTCAGGGTTTAGGGTTTAGGGTTTAGGGTTTAGGGTTTAGGGTTCAGGGTTCAGGGTTTAGGGTTTAGGGTTTAGGGTTTAGGGTTCAGGGTTTAGGGTTCAGGGTTCAGGGTTCAGGGTTCAGGGTTCAGGGTTCAGGGTTCAGGGTTCAGGGTTCAGGGTTCAGGGTTCAGGGTTCAGGGTTCAGGGTTCAGGGTTCAGGGTTCAGGGTTCAGGGTTCAGGGTTCAGGGTTCAGGGTTCAGGGTTCAGGGTTCAGGGTTCAGGGTTCAGGGTTCAGGGTTCAGGGTTCAGGGTTCAGGGTTCAGGGTTCAGGGTTCAGGGTTCAGGGTTCAGGGTTCAGGGTTCAGGGTTCAGGGTTCAGGGTTCAGGGTTCAGGGTTCAGGGTTCAGGGTTCAGGGTTCAGGGTTCAGGGTTCAGGGTTCAGGGTTCAGGGTTTAGGGTTTAGGGTTTAGGGTTCAGGGTTCAGGGTTCAGGGTTCAGGGTTCAGGGTTCAGGGTTCAGGGTTCAGGGTTCAGGGTTCAGGGTTCAGGGTTCAGGGTTCAGGGTTCAGGGTTCAGGGTTCAGGGTTTAGGGTTTAGGGTTTAGGGTTTAGGGTTTAGGGTTTAGGGTTTCAGGGTTTCAGGGTTCAGGGTTCAGGGTTCAGGGTTCAGGGTTCAGGGTTCAGGGTTCAGGGTTCAGGGTTTAGGGTTTAGGGTTTAGGGTTTAGGGTTTAGGGTTCAGGGTTCAGGGTTCAGGGTTCAGGGTTCAGGGTTCAGGGTTCAGGGTTCAGGGTTCAGGGTTCAGGGTTCAGGGTTCAGGGTTCAGGGTTCAGGGTTCAGGGTTCAGGGTTCAGGGTTTAGGGTTTAGGGTTTAGGGTTTAGGGTTTAGGGTTTAGGGTTTAGGGTTCAGGGTTCAGGGTTCAGGGTTCAGGGTTTAGGGTTTAGGGTTTAGGGTTTAGGGTTTAGGGTTTAGGGTTTAGGGTTCAGGGTTCAGGGTTCAGGGTTCAGGGTTCAGGGTTTCAGGGTTCAGGGTTTAGGGTTTAGGGTTCAGGGTTCAGGGTTCAGGGTTCAGGGTTCAGGGTTCAGGGTTCAGGGTTCAGGGTTCAGGGTTCAGGGTTTAGGGTTTAGGGTTTAGGGTTTAGGGTTTAGGGTTCAGGGTTCAGGGTTTAGGGTTTAGGGTTCAGGGTTCAGGGTTCAGGGTTCAGGGTTCAGGGTTCAGGGTTCAGGGTTCAGGGTTCAGGGTTCAGGGTTCAGGGTTTAGGGTTTAGGGTTTAGGGTTTAGGGTTTAGGGTTTAGGGTTTAGGGTTTAGGGTTCAGGGTTCAGGGTTCAGGGTTCAGGGTTCAGGGTTCAGGGTTCAGGGTTCAGGGTTCAGGGTTCAGGGTTCAGGGTTCAGGGTTCAGGGTTCAGGGTTCAGGGTTCAGGGTTCAGGGTTCAGGGTTCAGGGTTCAGGGTTCAGGGTTCAGGGTTCAGGGTTCAGGGTTCAGGGTTCAGGGTTCAGGGTTCAGGGTTCAGGGTTCAGGGTTCAGGGTTCAGGGTTCAGGGTTCAGGGTTCAGGGTTCAGGGTTCAGGGTTCAGGGTTCAGGGTTTAGGGTTTAGGGTTTAGGGTTTAGGGTTCAGGGTTCAGGGTTCAGGGTTCAGGGTTCAGGGTTTAGGGTTTAGGGTTTAGGGTTCAGGGTTCAGGGTTTAGGGTTTAGGGTTTAGGGTTTAGGGTTCAGGGTTTCAGGGTTCAGGGTTCAGGGTTCAGGGTTCAGGGTTCAGGGTTCAGGGTTCAGGGTTCAGGGTTCAGGGTTCAGGGTTCAGGGTTCAGGGTTCAGGGTTCAGGGTTCAGGGTTCAGGGTTCAGGGTTCAGGGTTCAGGGTTCAGGGTTCAGGGTTCAGGGTTCAGGGTTCAGGGTTCAGGGTTCAGGGTTCAGGGTTCAGGGTTCAGGGTTCAGGGTTTAGGGTTTAGGGTTCAGGGTTTAGGGTTCAGGGTTCAGGGTTCAGGGTTCAGGGTTCAGGGTTCAGGGTTCAGGGTTCAGGGTTCAGGGTTCAGGGTTCAGGGTTCAGGGTTCAGGGTTCAGGGTTCAGGGTTCAGGGTTCAGGGTTCAGGGTTCAGGGTTCAGGGTTCAGGGTTCAGGGTTTAGGGTTCAGGGTTTAGGGTTTAGGGTTTAGGGTTTAGGGTTTAGGGTTTAGGGTTTAGGGTTTCAGGGTTCAGGGTTCAGGGTTCAGAGTTTAGGGTTTAGGGTTTAGGGTTTAGGGTTCAGGGTTCAGGGTTCAGGGTTCAGGGTTCAGGGTTCAGGGTTCAGGGTTCAGGGTTCAGGGTTCAGGGTTTAGGGTTTAGGGTTTAGGGTTTAGGGTTTAGGGTTTAGGGTTTAGGGTTTAGGGTTTAGGGTTCAGGGTTCAGGGTTCAGGGTTCAGGGTTCAGGGTTCAGGGTTCAGGGTTCAGGGTTCAGGGTTCAGGGTTCAGGGTTCAGGGTTCAGGGTTCAGGGTTCAGGGTTCAGGGTTCAGGGTTCAGGGTTCAGGGTTCAGGGTTCAGGGTTCAGGGTTCAGGGTTTAGGGTTTAGGGTTTAGGGTTTAGGGTTCAGGGTTCAGGGTTCAGGGTTCAGGGTTCAGGGTTCAGGGTTCAGGGTTCAGGGTTTAGGGTTTAGGGTTTAGGGTTTAGGGTTTAGGGTTTAGGGTTTAGGGTTTAGGGTTCAGGGTTCAGGGTTCAGGGTTCAGGGTTTAGGGTTTAGGGTTTAGGGTTCAGGGTTCAGGGTTCAGGGTTTAGGGTTCAGGGTTCAGGGTTCAGGGTTCAGGGTTCAGGGTTCAGGGTTCAGGGTTCAGGGTTCAGGGTTCAGGGTTTAGGGTTTAGGGTTTAGGGTTTAGGGTTTAGGGTTTAGGGTTTAGGGTTCAGGGTTCAGGGTTCAGGGTTCAGGGTTCAGGGTTCAGGGTTCAGGGTTCAGGGTTCAGGGTTCAGGGTTCAGGGTTCAGGGTTCAGGGTTCAGGGTTCAGGGTTCAGGGTTCAGGGTTCAGGGTTTAGGGTTTAGGGTTTAGGGTTCAGGGTTCAGGGTTCAGGGTTCAGGGTTCAGGGTTCAGGGTTCAGGGTTCAGGGTTCAGGGTTCAGGGTTTAGGGTTTAGGGTTTAGGGTTCAGGGTTCAGGGTTCAGGGTTCAGGGTTCAGGGTTCAGGGTTCAGGGTTCAGGGTTCAGGGTTCAGGGTTCAGGGTTCAGGGTTCAGGGTTCAGGGTTCAGGGTTCAGGGTTTAGGGTTTAGGGTTTAGGGTTTAGGGTTTAGGGTTTAGGGTTTAGGGTTTAGGGTTTAGGGTTTAGGGTTCAGGGTTCAGGGTTCAGGGTTCAGGGTTTAGGGTTTAGGGTTTAGGGTTTAGGGTTTAGGGTTTAGGGTTTAGGGTTTAGGGTTCAGGGTTTAGGGTTTAGGGTTTAGGGTTTAGGGTTCAGGGTTCAGGGTTCAGGGTTCAGGGTTCAGGGTTCAGGGTTCAGGGTTCAGGGTTCAGGGTTTAGGGTTTAGGGTTCAGGGTTCAGGGTTCAGGGTTCAGGGTTCAGGGTTCAGGGTTCAGGGTTCAGGGTTTAGGGTTTAGGGTTTAGGGTTTAGGGTTTAGGGTTTAGGGTTTAGGGTTTAGGGTTCAGGGTTCAGGGTTTAGGGTTTAGGGTTTAGGGTTCAGGGTTTAGGGTTTAGGGTTTAGGGTTCAGGGTTTAGGGTTTAGGGTTTAGGGTTTAGGGTTTAGGGTTTAGGGTTCAGGGTTCAGGGTTCAGGGTTCAGGGTTCAGGGTTCAGGGTTCAGGGTTTAGGGTTTAGGGTTTAGGGTTTAGGGTTTAGGGTTCAGGGTTCAGGGTTCAGGGTTCAGGGTTCAGGGTTCAGGGTTCAGGGTTCAGGGTTCAGGGTTCAGGGTTCAGGGTTCAGGGTTCAGGGTTCAGGGTTCAGGGTTCAGGGTTCAGGGTTCAGGGTTCAGGGTTCAGGGTTCAGGGTTCAGGGTTCAGGGTTCAGGGTTCAGGGTTCAGGGTTCAGGGTTCAGGGTTCAGGGTTCAGGGTTCAGGGTTCAGGGTTCAGGGTTCAGGGTTCAGGGTTCAGGGTTCAGGGTTCAGGGTTCAGGGTTCAGGGTTCAGGGTTCAGGGTTCAGGGTTCAGGGTTCAGGGTTCAGGGTTCAGGGTTCAGGGTTCAGGGTTCAGGGTTCAGGGTTCAGGGTTCAGGGTTCAGGGTTCAGGGTTCAGGGTTCAGGGTTCAGGGTTCAGGGTTCAGGGTTCAGGGTTCAGGGTTCAGGGTTCAGGGTTCAGGGTTCAGGGTTCAGGGTTCAGGGTTCAGGGTTCAGGGTTCAGGGTTCAGGGTTCAGGGTTCAGGGTTCAGGGTTCAGGGTTCAGGGTTCAGGGTTTAGGGTTTAGGGTTCAGGGTTCAGGGTTCAGGGTTCAGGGTTCAGGGTTCAGGGTTTAGGGTTCAGGGTTCAGGGTTCAGGGTTCAGGGTTCAGGGTTCAGGGTTCAGGGTTCAGGGTTCAGGGTTCAGGGTTCAGGGTTCAGGG